>NC_136266.1:73512755-73670068 GCF_964187855.1 Myxine glutinosa | reverse complement strand
GAAAAACCACTTTTCGCACACTGTGTTTGTGCAGGAAACCACTTTTGCACTTGTATTAGTGTGGAAAAAACACTTTTTGCACTTGTGATAGTGTTGATAAACCACTTTTCGCACTTGTGTTAGTATTGAAAAACCACTTTTCGCACTTGTGTTGGTGCAGGAAACCACTTTTGCACTTGTATTAGTGTGGAAAAACCATTTTTCGCACTTGTGTTAGTGTTGAAAAACCACTTTTCGCACTTGTGTTGGTGCAGGAAACCACTTTTGCACTTGTATTAGTGTGGAAAAACCACTTTTCGCACTTGTGTTAGTGTTGAAAAACCACTTTTCGCACTTGTGTTAGTGTTGAAAAACCACTTTTCGCACTTGTGTTAGTGTTGAAAATCCACTTTTCGCACGTGTTGGTGCAGGAAACCACTTTTGCACTTGTGTTAGTGTGAAAAAACCACTTTTCGCACTTGTGTTAGTGTTGAAAAACCACTTTTCGCACTTGTGTTAGTGTTGAAAAACCACTTTTCGCACTTGTGTTAGTGTTGAAAAACCACTTTTCGCACACTGTGTTTGTGCAGGAAACCACTTTTGCACTTGTATTAGTGTGGAAAAAACACTTTTTGCACTTGTGATAGTGTTGATAAACCACTTTTCGCACTTGTGTTAGTGTTGAAAAACCACTTTTCGCACTTGTGTTGGTGCAGGAAACCACTTTTGCACTTGTATTAGTGTGGAAAAACCACTTTTCGCACTTGTGTTAGTGTTGAAAAACCACTTTTCGCACTTGTGTTTGTGTTGAAAACCCACTTTTTGCACTTGTGTTGGTGCAGGAAACCACTTTTGCACTTGTATTAGTGTGGAAAAACCACTTTTCGCACTTGTGTTAGTGTTGAAAAACCACTTTTCGCACTTGTGTTAGTGTTGAAAAACCACTTTTCGCACTTGTGTTGGTGCAGGAAACCACTTTTGCACTTGTATTAGTGTGGAAAAACCACTTTTCGCACTTGTGTTAGTGTTGAAAAACCACTTTTCGCACTTGTGTTAGTGTTGAAAAACCACTTTTCGCACTTGTTTTGGTGCAGCAAACCACTTTTGCACTTGTATTAGTGTGGAAAAAACACTTTTTGCACTTGTGATAGTGTTGAAAAACCACTTTTCGCACTTGTGTTAGTGTTGAAAAACCACTTTTCGCACTTGTGTTGGTGCAGGAAACCACTTTTGCACTTGTGTTAGTGTGGAAAAACCACTTTTCGCACTTGTGTTAGTGTTGAAAAACCACTTTTCGCACTTGTGTTAGTGTTGAAAAACCACTTTTCGCACTTGTGTTGGTGCAGGAAACCACTTTTGCACTTGTATTAGTGTGGAAAAAACACTTTTTGCACTTGTGATAGTGTTGAAAAACCACTTTTCGCACTTGTGTTAGTGTTGAAAAACCACTTTTCGCACTTGTGTTAGTGTTGAAAAACCACATTTCGCACTTGTATTAGTGTGGAAAAAACACTTTTCGCTCTTGTGTTAGTGGTGAAAACCACTTTTCGCACTTGTGTTGGTGCAGGAAACCACTTTTGCACTTGTATTAGTGTGGAAAAACCACTTTTCGCACTTGTGTTAGTGTTGAAAAACCACTTTTCGCACTTGTGTTGGTGCAGGAAACACTTTTGCACTTGTATTAGTGTGTAAAAAAACCCTTTTTGCACTTGTGATAGTGTTGAAAACCACATTTCGCACTTGTGTTAGTGTTGAAAAACCACTTTTCGCACTTGTGTTGGTGCAGGAAACCACTTTTGCACTTGTATTAGTGTGGAAAAACCACTTTTCGCACTTGTGTTAGTGTTGAAAAACCACATTTCGCACTTGTGTTCGTGTTGAAAAACCACTTTTCGCACTTGTGTTGGTGCAGGAAACCACTTTTGCACTTGTATTAGTGTGGAAAAAACACTTTTCGCACTTGTGTTAGTGTTGAAAAACCACTTTTCGCACTTGTGTTTGTGTTGAAAAACCACTTTTCGCACTTGTGTTAGTGCAGGAAACCACTTTTGCAGTTGTATTAGTGTGGAAAAACCACTTTTCGCACTTGTGTTAGTGTTGAAAAACCACTTTTCGCACTTGTGTTGGTGCAGGAAACCACTTTTGCACTTGTATTAGTGTGTAAAAAAACCTTTTTGCACTTGTGATAGTGTTGAAAAACCACCATTTCGCACTTGTGTTAGTGTTGAAAAACACTTTTCGCACTTGTGTTGGTGCAGGAAACCACTTTTGCACTTGTATTAGTGTGGAAAAACCACTTTTCGCACTTGTGTTAGTGTTGAAAAACCACATTTCGCACTTGTGTTAGTGTTGAAAAACCACTTTTCGCACTTGTGTTGGTGCAGGAAACCACTTTTGCACTTGTATTAGTGTGGAAAAAACACTTTTCGCACTTGTGTTAGTGTTGAAAAACCACTTTTCGCACTTGTGTTAGTGTTGAAAAACCACTTTTCGCACTTGTGTTGGTGCAGGAAACCACTTTTGCACTTGTATTAGTGTGGAAAAACCACTTTTCGCACTTGTGTTAGTGTTGAAAAACCACTTTTCGCACATGTGTTGGTGCAGGAAACCATTTTTGCACTTGTATTAGTGTGGCAATAACCACTTTTGGCACTTGTGTTAGTGTTGAAAACCCACTTTTCGCACTTGTGTTAGTGTTGAAAAACCACTTTTCGCAGTTGTGTTGGTGCAGGAAACCACTTTTGCACTTGTATTAGTGTGGAAAAACCACTTTTCACACTTGTGTTAGTGTTGAGAAACCACTTTTCGCACTTGTGTTAGTGTTGAAAAACCACTTTTCGCACTTGTTTTGGTGCAGCAACCACTTTTGCACTTGTATTAGTGTGGAAAAAAACACTTTTCACACTTGTGATAGTGTTGATAAACCACTTTTCGCACTTGTGTTCGTGTTGAAAAACCACTTTTCGCACTTGTGTTGGTGCAGGAAACCACTTTTGCACTTGTATTAGTGTGGAAAAACCACTTTTCGCACTTGTGTTAGTGTTGAAAAACCACTTTTCGCACTTGTGTTTGTGTTGAAAAACCACTTTTCGCACTTGTGTTGGTGCAGGAAACCACTTTTGCACTTGTATTAGTGTGGAAAAACCACTTTTCGCACTTGTGTTAGTGTTGAAAAACCACTTTTCGCACTTGTGTTGGTGCAGGAAACCACTTTTGCACTTGTATTAGTGTGGAAAAACCACTTTTCGCACTTGTGTTAGTGTTGAAAAACCACTTTTCGCACTTGTGTTAGTGTTGAAAAACCACTTTTCGCACTTGTTTTGGTGCAGCAAACCACTTTTGCACTTGTATTAGTGTGGAAAAAACACTTTTTGCACTTGTGATAGTGTTGAAAAACCACTTTTCGCACTTGTGTTAGTGTTGAAAAACCACTTTTCGCACTTGTGTTGGTGCAGGAAACCACTTTTGCACTTGTGTTAGTGTGGAAAAACCACTTTTCGCACTTGTGTTAGTGTTGAAAAACCACTTTTCGCACTTGTGTTAGTGTTGAAAAACCACTTTTCGCACTTGTGTTAGTGTTGAAAAACCACTTTTCGCACTTGTGTTGGTGCAGGAAACCACTTTTGCAATTGTATTAGTGTGGAAAAAACACTTTTTGCACTTGTGATAGTGTTGAAAAACCACTTTTCGCACTTGTGTTAGTGTTGAAAAACCACTTTTCGCACTTGTGTTGGTGCAGGAAACCACTTTTGCACTTGTGTTAGTGTGGAAAAACCACTTTTCGCGCTTGTGTTAGTGTTGAAAAACCACTTTTCGCACTTATGTTAGTGTTGAAAAACCACTTTTCGCACTTGTGTTAGTGTTGAAAAACACTTTTCGCACTTGTGTTGGTGCAGGAAACCACTTTTGCACTTGTATTAGTGTGGAAAAAACCACTTTTCGCACTTGTGTTAGTGTTGAAAAACCACATTTCGCACTTGTGTTAGTGTTGAAAAACCACTTTTCGCACTTGTGTTGGTGCAGGAAACCACTTTTGCACTTGTATTAGTGTGGAAAAAACACTTTTCGCACTTGTGTTAGTGTTGAAAAACCACTTTTCGCACTTGTGTTAGTGTTGAAAAACCACTTTTCGCACTTGTGTTGGTGCAGGAAACCACTTTTGCACTTGTATTAGTGTGGAAAAACCACTTTTCGCACTTGTGTTAGTGTTGAAAAACCACTTTTCGCACATGTGTTGGTGCAGGAAACCATTTTTGCACTTGTATTAGTGTGGCAATAACCACTTTTGGCACTTGTGTTAGTGTTGAAAACCCACTTTTCGCACTTGTGTTAGTGTTGAAAAACCACTTTTCGCAGTTGTGTTGGTGCAGGAAACCACTTTTGCACTTGTATTAGTGTGGAAAAACCACTTTTCACACTTGTGTTAGTGTTGAGAAACCACTTTTCGCACTTGTGTTAGTGTTGAAAAACCACTTTTCGCACTTGTTTTGGTGCAGCAAACCACTTTTGCACTTGTATTAGTGTGGAAAAAACACTTTTTGCACTTGTGATAGTGTTGAAAAACCACTTTTCGCACTTGTGTTAGTGTTGAAAAACCACTTTTCGCACTTGTGTTGGTGCAGGAAACCACTTTTGCACTTGTGTTAGTGTGGAAAAACCACTTTTCGCACTTGTGTTAGTGTTGAAAAACCACTTTTCGCCCTTATGTTAGTGTTGAAAAACCACTTTTCGCACTTGTGTTAGTGTTGAAAAACCACTTTTCGCACTTGTGTTGGTGCAGGAAACCACTTTTGCACTTGTATTAGTGTGGAAAAAACACTTTTTGCACTTGTGATAGTGTTGATAAACCACTTTTCACACTTGTGTTAGTGTTGAAAAACCACTTTTCGCACTTGTGTTGGTGAAGGAAACCACTTTTGCACTTGTATTATTGTGGAAAAACCACTTTTCGCACTTGTGTTAGTGTTGAAAAACCACTTTTCGCACTTGTGTTAGTGTTGAAAAACCACTTTTCGCACATGTGTTGGTGCAGGAAACCACTTTTGCACTTGTATTAGTGTGGAAAAACCACTTTTGGCACTTGTGTTAGTGTTGAAAACCCACTTTTCGCACTTGTGTTAGTGTTGAAAAACCAGTTTTCGCACTTGTGTTGGTGCAGGAAACCACTTTTGCACTTGTATTAGTGTGGAAAAAACACTTTTTGCACTTGTGATAGTGTTGAAAAACCACTTTTCGCACTTGTGTTAGTGTTGAAAAACCACTTTTCGCACTTGTGTTAGTGTTGAAAATCCACTTTTCGCACTTGTGTTGGTGCAGGAAACCACTTTTGCACTTGTGTTAGTGTGAAAAAACCACTTTTCGCACTTGTGTTAGTGTTGAAAAACCACTTTTCGCACTTGTGTTAGTGTTGAAAAACCACTTTTCGCACTTGTGTTAGTGTTGAAAAACCACTTTTCGCACACTGTGTTTGTGCAGGAAACCACTTTTGCACTTGTATTAGTGTGGAAAAAACACTTTTTGCACTTGTGATAGTGTTGATAAACCACTTTTCGCACTTGTGTTCGTGTTGAAAAACCACTTTTCGCACTTGTGTTGGTGCAGGAAACCACTTTTGCACTTGTATTAGTGTGGAAAAACCACTTTTCGCACTTGTGTTAGTGTTGAAAAACCACTTTTCGCACTTGTGTTTGTGTTGAAAAACCACTTTTCGCACTTGTGTTGGTGCAGGAAACCACTTTTGCACTTGTATTAGTGTGGAAAAACCACTTTTCGCACTTGTGTTAGTGTTGAAAAACCACTTTTCGCACTTGTGTTAGTGTTGAAAAACCACTTTTCGCACTTGTGTTGGTGCAGGAAACCACTTTTGCACTTGTATTAGTGTGGAAAAACCACTTTTCGCACTTGTGTTAGTGTTGAAAAACCACTTTTCGCACTTGTGTTAGTGTTGAAAAACCACTTTTCGCACTTGTTTTGGTGCAGCAAACCACTTTTGCACTTGTATTAGTGTGGAAAAAACACTTTTTGCACTTGTGATAGTGTTGAAAAACCACTTTTCGCACTTGTGTTAGTGTTGAAAAACCACTTTTCGCACTTGTGTTGGTGCAGGAAACCACTTTTGCACTTGTGTTAGTGTGGAAAAACCACTTTTCGCACTTGTGTTAGTGTTGAAAAACCACTTTTCGCACTTGTGTTAGTGTTGAAAAACCACTTTTCGCACTTGTGTTAGTGTTGAAAAACCACTTTTCGCACTTGTGTTGGTGCAGGAAACCACTTTTGCACTAGTATTAGTTTTTTGAAAAAACACTTTTTGCACTTGTGATAGTGTTGAAAAACCACTTTTCGCACTTGTGTTAGTGTTGAAAAACCACTTTTCGCACTTGTGTTGGTGCAGGAAACCACTTTTGCACTTGTGTTAGTGTGGAAAAACCACTTTTCGCGCTTGTGTTAGTGTTGAAAAACCACTTTTCGCACTTATGTTAGTGTTGAAAAACCACTTTTCGCACTTGTGTTAGTGTTGAAAAACCACTTTTCGCACTTGTGTTGGTGCAGGAAACCACTTTTGCACTTGTATTAGTGTGGAAAAAACACTTTTTGCACTTGTGATAGTGTTGATAAACCACTTTTCGCACTTGTGTTAGTGTTGAAAAACCACTTTTCGCACTTGTGTTGGTGCAGGAAACCACTTTTGCACTTGTATTAGTGTGTAAAAAAAACCTTTTTGCACTTGTGATAGTGTTGAAAAACCACATTTCGCACTTGTGTTAGTGTTGAAAAACCACTTTTCGCACTTGTGTTGGTGCAGGAAACCACTTTTGCACTTGTATTAGTGTGGAAAAACCACTTTTCGCACTTGTGTTAGTGTTGAAAAACCACATTTCGCACTTGTGTTAGTGTTGAAAAACCACTTTTCGCACTTGTGTTGGTGCAGGAAACCACTTTTGCACTTGTATTAGTGTGGAAAAAACACTTTTCGCACTTGTGTTAGTGTTGAAAAACCACTTTTCGCACTTGTGTTAGTGTTGAAAAACCACTTTTCGCACTTGTGTTGGTGCAGGAAACCACTTTTGCACTTGTATTAGTGTGGAAAAAACACTTTTTGCACTTGTGATAGTGTTGAAAAACCACTTTTCGCACTTGTGTTTGTGTTGAAAAACCACTTTTCGCACTTGTGTTGGTGAAGGAAACCACTTTTGCACTTGTATTATTGTGGAAAAACCACTTTTCGCACTTGTGTTAGTGTTGAAAAACCACTTTCGCACTTGTGTTAGTGTTGAAAAACCACTTTTCGCACTTGTGTTAGTGTTGAAAAACCACTTTTCGCACTTGTGTTAGTGTTGAAAAACCACTTTTCGCACACTGTGTTTGTGCAGGAAACCACTTTTGCACTTGTATTAGTGTGGAAAAAACACTTTTTGCACTTGTGATAGTGTTGATAAACCACTTTTCGCACTTGTGTTAGTGTTGAAAAACCACTTTTCGCACTTGTGTTGGTGCAGGAAACCACTTTTGCACTTGTATTTGTGTGGAAAAACCACTTTTCGCACTTGTGTTAGTGTTGAAAAACCACTTTTCGCACTTGTGTTTGTGTTGAAAAACCACTTTTCGCACTTGTGTTGGTGCAGGAAACCACTTTTGCACTTGTATTAGTGTGGAAAAACCACTTTTCGCACTTGTGATAGTGTTGAAAAACCACTTTTCACACTTGTGTTGGTGCAGGAAACCACTTTTGCACTTGTGTTAGTGTGGAAAAAACACTTTTCGCACTTGTGTTAGTGTTGAAAAACCACTTTTCGCACTTGTGTTAGTGTTGAAAAACCACTTTTCGCACACTGTGTTTGTGCAGGAAACCACTTTTGCACTTGTATTAGTGTGGAAAAAACACTTTTTGCACTTGTGATAGTGTTGATAAACCACTTTTCGCACTTGTGTTAGTGTTGAAAAACCACTTTTCGCACTTGTGTTGGTGCAGGAAACCACTTTTGCACTTGTATTAGTGTGGAAAAACCATTTTTCGCACTTGTGTTAGTGTTGAAAAACCACTTTTCGCACTTGTGTTGGTGCAGGAAACCACTTTTGCACTTGTATTAGTGTGGAAAACCACTTTTCGCACTTGTGTTAGTGTTGAAAAACCACTTTTCGCACTTGTGTTGGTGCAGGAAACCACTTTTGCACTTGTATTAGTGTGGAAAAACCACTTTTCGCACTTGTGTTAGTGTTGAAAAACCACTTTTCGCACTTGTTTTGGTGCAGCAAACCACTTTTGCACTTGTATTAGTGTGGAAAAACCACTTTTCGCACTTGTGTTAGTGTTGAAAAACCACTTTTCGCACTTGTGTTGGTGCAGGAAACCACTTTTGCACTTGTGTTAGTGTGGAAAAACCACTTTTCGCACTTGTGTTAGTGTTGAAAAACGACTTTTCGCACTTATGTTAGTGTTGAAAAACCACTTTTCGCACTTGTGTTAGTGTTGAAAAACCACTTTTCGCACTTGTGTTGGTGCAGTAAACCACTTTTGCACTTGTATTAGTGTGGAAAAAACACTTTTTGCACTTGTGTTAGTGTTGACAAACCACTTTTCGCACTTGTGTTAGTGTTGAAAAACCACTTTTCGCACTTGTGTTAGTGTTGAAAAACCACTTTTCGCACTTGTGTTGGTGCAGGAAACCACTTTTGCACTTGTATTAGTGTGGAAAAAACCCTTTTTGCACTTGTGATAGTGTTGAAAAACCACATTTCGCACTTGTGTTAGTGTTGAAAAACCACTTTTCGCACTTGTGTTGGTGCAGGAAACCACTTTTGCACTTGTATTAGTGTGGAAAAACCACTTTTCGCACTTGTGTTAGTGTTGGAAAACCACTTTTTGCACTTGTGATAGTGTTGAAAAACCACTTTTCGCACTTGTGTTAGTGTTGAAAAACCACTTTTCGCACTTGTGTTGGTGCAGGAAACCACTTTTGCACTTGTATTAGTGTGGAAAAACCACTTTTCGCACTTGTGTTAGTGTTGAAAAACCACTTTTTGCACTTGTGATAGTGTTGAAAAACCACTTTTCGCACTTGTGTTAGTGTTGAAAAACCACTTTTCGCACTTGTGTTGCTGCAGGAAACCACTTTTGCACTTGTATTAGTGTGGAAAAAACACTTTTTGCACTTGTGTTAGTGTTGAAAAACCACTTTTTGCACTTGTGTTAGTGTGGAAAAACCACTTTTCGCACATGTGTTGCTGCAGGAAACCACTTTTGCACTTGTATTAGTGTGGAAAAAACACTTTTTGCACTTGTGTTAGTGTTGAAAAACCACTTTTCGCACATGTGTTAGTGTTGAAAAACCACTTTTCGCACTTGTGTTGGTGCAGGAAACCACTTTTGCACTTGTATTCGTGTGGAAAAACACTTTTCGCACTTGTGTTAGTGTTGAAAAACCACTTTTCGCACTTGTGTTAGTGTTGAAAAACCACTTTTCGCACTTGTGTTGGTGCAGGAAACCACTTTTGCACTTGTATTAGTGTGGAAAAACACTTTTCGCACTTGTGTTAGTGTTGAAAAACCACTTTTCGCACTTGTGTTAGTGTTGAAAAACCACTTTTCGCACTTGTGTTGGTGCAGGAAACCACTTTTGCACTTTTATTAGTGTGGAAAAAACACTTTTCGCACTTGTGTTAGTGTTGAAAAACCACATTTCGCACTTGTATTAGTGTGGAAAAAACACTTTTCGCTCTTGTGTTAGTGGTGAAAAAGCACTTTTCGCACTTGTGTTGGTGCAGGAAACCACTTTTGCACTTGTATAAGTGTGTAAAATAACCCTTTTTGCACTTGTGATAGTGTTGAAAAACCACATTTCGCACTTGTGTTAGTGTTGAAAAACCACTTTTCGCACTTGTGTTGGTGCAGGAAACCAGTTTTGCACTTGTATTAGTGTGGAAAAACCACTTTTCGCACTTGTGTTAGTGTTGAAAAACCACATTTCGCACTTGTGTTAGTGTTGAAAAACCACTTTTCGCACTTGTGTTGGTGCAGGAAACCACTTTTGCACTTGTATTAGTGTGGAAAAAACACTTTTCGCACTTGTGTTAGTGTTGAAAAACCACTTTTCGCACTTGTGTTAGTGTTGAAAAACCACTTTTCGCACTTGTGTTGGTGCAGGAAACCACTTTTGCACTTGTATTAGTGTGGAAAAAACACTTTTTGCACTTGTGATAGTGTTGAAAAACCACTTTTCGCACTTGTGTTTGTGTTGAAAAACCACTTTTCGCACTTGTGTTGGTGAAGGAAACCACTTTTGCACTTGTATTATTGTGGAAAAACCACTTTTCGCACTTGTGTTAGTGTTGAAAAACCACTTTTCGCACTTGTGTTAGTGTTGAAAAACCACTTTTCGCACTTGTGTTAGTGTTGAAAAACCACTTTTCGCACTTGTGTTAGTGTTGAAAAACCACTTTTCGCACACTGTGTTTGTGCAGGAAACCACTTTTGCACTTGTATTAGTGTTGAAAAAACACTTTTTGCACTTGTGATAGTGTTGATAAACCACTTTTCGCACTTGTGTTAGTGTTGAAAAACCACTTTTCGCACTTGTGTTGGTGCAGGAAACCACTTTTGCACTTGTATTAGTGTGGAAAAACCACTTTTCGCACTTGTGTTAGTGTTGAAAAACCACTTTTCGCACTTGTGTTTGTGTTGAAAAACCACTTTTCGCACTTGTGTTGGTGCAGGAAACCACTTTTGCACTTGTATTAGTGTGGAAAAACCACTTTTCGCACTTGTGATAGTGTTGAAAAACCACTTTTCACACTTGTGTTGGTGCAGGAAACCACTTTTGCACTTGTGTTAGTGTGGAAAAAACACTTTTCGCACTTGTGTTAGTGTTGAAAAACCACTTTTCGCACTTGTGTTAGTGTTGAAAAACCACTTTTCGCACACTGTGTTTGTGCAGGAAACCACTTTTGCACTTGTATTAGTGTGGAAAAAACACTTTTTGCACTTGTGATAGTGTTGATAAACCACTTTTCGCACTTGTGTTAGTGTTGAAAAACCACTTTTCGCACTTGTGTTGGTGCAGGAAACCACTTTTGCACTTGTATTAGTGTGGAAAAACCATTTTTCGCACTTGTGTTAGTGTTGAAAAACCACTTTTCGCACTTGTGTTGGTGCAGGAAACCACTTTTGCACTTGTATTAGTGTGGAAAAACCACTTTTCGCACTTGTGTTAGTGTTGAAAAACCACTTTTCGCACTTGTGTTGGTGCAGGAAACCACTTTTGCACTTGTATAAGTGTGGAAAAACCACTTTTCGCACTTGTGTTAGTGTAGAAAAACCACTTTTCGCACTTGTTTTGGTGCAGCAAACCACTTTTGCACTTGTATTAGTGTGGAAAAAACACTTTTTGCACTTGTGATAGTGTTGAAAAACCACTTTTCGCACTTGTGTTAGTGTTGAAAAACCACTTTTCGCACTTGTGTTGGTGCAGGAAACCACTTTTGCACTTGTGTTAGTGTGGAAAAACCACTTTTCGCACTTGTGTTAGTGTTGAAAAACGACTTTTCGCACTTATGTTAGTGTTGAAAAACCACTTTTCGCACTTGTGTTAGTGTTGAAAAACCACTTTTCGCACTTGTGTTGGTGCAGGAAACCACTTTTGCACTTGTATTAGTGTGGAAAAAACACTTTTTGCACTTGTGTTAGTGTTGATAAACCACTTTTCGCACTTGTGTTAGTGTTGAAAAACCACTTTTCGCACTTGTGTTAGTGTTGAAAAACCACTTTTCGCACTTGTGTTGGTGCAGGAAACCACTTTTGCACTTGTATTAGTGTGGAAAAAACCCTTTTTGCACTTGTGATAGTGTTGAAAAACCACATTTCGCACTTGTGTTAGTGTTGAAAAACCACTTTTCGCACTTGTGTTGGTGCAGGAAACCACTTTTGCACTTGTATTAGTGTGGAAAAACCACTTTTCGCACTTGTGTTAGTGTTGAAAAACCACTTTTTGCACTTGTGATAGTGTTGAAAAACCACTTTTCGCACTTGTGTTAGTGTTGAAAAACCACTTTTCGCACTTGTGTTGGTGCATGAAACCACTTTTGCACTTGTATTAGTGTGGAAAAACCACTTTTCGCACTTGTGTTAGTGTTGAAAAACCACTTTTTGCACTTGTGATAGTGTTGAAAAACCACTTTTCGCACTTGTGTTAGTGTTGAAAAACCACTTTTCGCACTTGTGTTGCTGCAGGAAACCACTTTTGCACTTGTATTAGTGTGGAAAAAACACTTTTTGCACTTGTGATAGTGTTGATAAACCACTTTTCACACTTGTGTTAGTGTTGAAAAACCACTTTTCGCACTTGTGTTGGTGAAGGAAACCACTTTTGCACTTGTATTATTGTGGAAAAACCACTTTTCGCACTTGTGTTAGTGTTGAAAAACCACTTTTCGCACATGTGTTGGTGCAGGAAACCACTTTTGCACTTGTATTAGTGTGGAAAAACCACTTTTGGCACTTGTGTTAGTGTTGAAAACCCACTTTTCGCACTTGTGTTAGTGTTGAAAAACCAGTTTTCGCACTTGTGTTGGTGCAGGAAACCACTTTTGCACTTGTATTAGTGTGGAAAAAACACTTTTTGCACTTGTGATAGTGTTGAAAAACCACTTTTCGCACTTGTGTTAGTGTTGAAAAACCACTTTTCGCACTTGTGTTAGTGTTGAAAATCCACTTTTCGCACTTGTGTTGGTGCAGGAAACCACTTTTGCACTTGTGTTAGTGTGAAAAAACCACTTTTCGCACTTGTGTTAGTGTTGAAAAACCACTTTTCGCACTTGTGTTAGTGTTGAAAAACCACTTTTCGCACTTGTGTTAGTGTTGAAAAACCACTTTTCGCACACTGTGTTTGTGCAGGAAACCACTTTTGCACTTGTATTAGTGTGGAAAAAACACTTTTTGCACTTGTGATAGTGTTGATAAACCACTTTTCGCACTTGTGTTCGTGTTGAAAAACCACTTTTCGCACTTGTGTTGGTGCAGGAAACCACTTTTGCACTTGTATTAGTGTGGAAAAACTACTTTTCGCACTTGTGTTAGTGTTGAAAAACCACTTTTCGCACTTGTGTTTGTGTTGAAAAACCACTTTTCGCACTTGTGTTGGTGCAGGAAACCACTTTTGCACTTGTATTAGTGTGGAAAAACCACTTTTCGCACTTGTGTTAGTGTTGAAAAACCACTTTTCGCACTTGTGTTAGTGTTGAAAAACCACTTTTCGCACTTGTGTTGGTGCAGGAAACCACTTTTGCACTTGTATTAGTGTGGAAAAACCACTTTTCGCACTTGTGTTAGTGTTGAAAAACCACTTTTCGCACTTGTGTTAGTGTTGAAAAACCACTTTTCGCACTTGTTTTGGTGCAGCAAACCACTTTTGCACTTGTATTAGTGTGGAAAAAACACTTTTTGCACTTGTGATAGTGTTGAAAAACCACTTTTCGCACTTGTGTTAGTGTTGAAAAACCACTTTTCGCACTTGTGTTGGTGCAGGAAACCACTTTTGCACTTGTGTTAGTGTGGAAAAACCACTTTTCGCACTTGTGTTAGTGTTGAAAAACCACTTTTCGCACTTGTGTTAGTGTTGAAAAACCACTTTTCGCACTTGTGTTAGTGTTGAAAAACCACTTTTCGCACTTGTGTTGGTGCAGGAAACCACTTTTGCACTTGTATTAGTGTGGAAAAAACACTTTTTGCACTTGTGATAGTGTTGAAAAACCACTTTTCGCACTTGTGTTAGTGTTGAAAAACCACTTTTCGCACTTGTGTTGGTGCAGGAAACCACTTTTGCACTTGTGTTAGTGTGGAAAAACCACTTTTCGCGCTTGTGTTAGTGTTGAAAAACCACTTTTCGCACTTATGTTAGTGTTGAAAAACCACTTTTCGCACTTGTGTTAGTGTTGAAAAACCACTTTTCGCACTTGTGTTGGTGCAGGAAACCACTTTTGCACTTGTATTAGTGTGGAAAAAACACTTTTTGCACTTGTGATAGTGTTGATAAACCACTTTTCGCACTTGTGTTAGTGTTGAAAAACCACTTTTCGCACTTGTGTTGGTGCAGGAAACCACTTTTGCACTTGTATTAGTGTGTAAAAAAAACCTTTTTGCACTTGTGATAGTGTTGAAAAACCACATTTCGCACTTGTGTTAGTGTTGAAAAACCACTTTTCGCACTTGTGTTGGTGCAGGAAACCACTTTTGCACTTGTATTAGTGTGGAAAAACCACTTTTCGCACTTGTGTTAGTGTTGAAAAACCACATTTCGCACTTGTGTTAGTGTTGAAAAACCACTTTTCGCACTTGTGTTGGTGCAGGAAACCACTTTTGCACTTGTATTAGTGTGGAAAAAACACTTTTCGCACTTGTGTTAGTGTTGAAAAACCACTTTTCGCACTTGTGTTAGTGTTGAAAAACCACTTTTCGCACTTGTGTTCATGCAGGAAACCACTTTTGCACTTGTATTAGTGTGGAAAAAACACTTTTTGCACTTGTGATAGTGTTGAAAAACCACTTTTCGCACTTGTGTTTGTGTTGAAAAACCACTTTTCGCACTTGTGTTGGTGAAGGAAACCACTTTTGCACTTGTATTATTGTGGAAAAACCACTTTTCGCACTTGTGTTAGTGTTGAAAAACCACTTTTCGCACTTGTGTTAGTGTTGAAAAACCACTTTTCGCACTTGTGTTAGTGTTGAAAAACCACTTTTCGCACTTGTGTTAGTGTTGAAAAACCACTTTTCGCACACTGTGTTTGTGCAGGAAACCACTTTTGCACTTGTATTAGTGTGGAAAAAACACTTTTTGCACTTGTGATAGTGTTGATAAACCACTTTTCGCACTTGTGTTAGTGTTGAAAAACCACTTTTCGCACTTGTGTTGGTGCAGGAAACCACTTTTGCACTTGTATTTGTGTGGAAAAACCACTTTTCGCACTTGTGTTAGTGTTGAAAAACCACTTTTCGCACTTGTGTTTGTGTTGAAAAACCACTTTTCGCACTTGTGTTGGTGCAGGAAACCACTTTTGCACTTGTATTAGTGTGGAAAAACCACTTTTCGCACTTGTGATAGTGTTGAAAAACCACTTTTCACACTTGTGTTGGTGCAGGAAACCACTTTTGCACTTGTGTTAGTGTGGAAAAAACACTTTTCGCACTTGTGTTAGTGTTGAAAAACCACTTTTCGCACTTGTGTTAGTGTTGAAAAACCACTTTTCGCACACTGTGTTTGTGCAGGAAACCACTTTTGCACTTGTATTAGTGTGGATAAAACACTTTTTGCACTTGTGATAGTGTTGATAAACCACTTTTCGCACTTGTGTTAGTGTTGAAAAACCACTTTTCGCACTTGTGTTGGTGCAGGAAACCACTTTTGCACTTGTATTAGTGTGGAAAAACCATTTTTCGCACTTGTGTTAGTGTTGAAAAACCACTTTTCGCACTTGTGTTGGTGCAGGAAACCACTTTTGCACTTGTATTAGTGTGGAAAACCACTTTTCGCACTTGTGTTAGTGTTGAAAAACCACTTTTCGCACTTGTGTTGGTGCAGGAAACCACTTTTGCACTTGTATTAGTGTGGAAAAACCACTTTTCGCACTTGTGTTAGTGTTGAAAAACCACTTTTCGCACTTGTTTTGGTGCAGCAAACCACTTTTGCACTTGTATTAGTGTGGAAAAACCACTTTTCGCACTTGTGTTAGTGTTGAAAAACCACTTTTCGCACTTGTGTTGGTGCAGGAAACCACTTTTGCACTTGTGTTAGTGTGGAAAAACCACTTTTCGCACTTGTGTTAGTGTTGATAAACCACTTTTCACACTTGTGTTAGTGTTGAAAAACCACTTTTCGCACTTGTGTTGGTGAAGGAAACCACTTTTGCACTTGTATTATTGTGGAAAAACCACTTTTCGCACTTGTGTTAGTGTTGAAAAACCACTTTTCGCACTTGTGTTAGTGTTGAAAAACCACTTTTCGCACATGTGTTGGTGCAGGAAACCACTTTTGCACTTGTATTAGTGTGGAAAAACCACTTTTGGCACTTGTGTTAGTGTTGAAAACCCACTTTTCGCACTTGTGTTAGTGTTGAAAAACCAGTTTTCGCACTTGTGTTGGTGCAGGAAACCACTTTTGCACTTGTATTAGTGTGGAAAAAACACTTTTTGCACTTGTGATAGTGTTGAAAAACCACTTTTCGCACTTGTGTTAGTGTTGAAAAACCACTTTTCGCACTTGTGTTAGTGTTGAAAATCCACTTTTCGCACTTGTGTTGGTGCAGGAAACCACTTTTGCACTTGTGTTAGTGTGAAAAAACCACTTTTCGCACTTGTGTTAGTGTTGAAAAACCACTTTTCGCACTTGTGTTAGTGTTGAAAAACCACTTTTCGCACTTGTGTTAGTGTTGAAAAACCACTTTTCGCACACTGTGTTTGTGCAGGAAACCACTTTTGCACTTGTATTAGTGTGGAAAAAACACTTTTTGCACTTGTGATAGTGTTGATAAACCACTTTTCGCACTTGTGTTCGTGTTGAAAAACCACTTTTCGCACTTGTGTTGGTGCAGGAAACCACTTTTGCACTTGTATTAGTGTGGAAAAACTACTTTTCGCACTTGTGTTAGTGTTGAAAAACCACTTTTCGCACTTGTGTTTGTGTTGAAAAACCACTTTTCGCACTTGTGTTGGTGCAGGAAACCACTTTTGCACTTGTATTAGTGTGGAAAAACCACTTTTCGCACTTGTGTTAGTGTTGAAAAACCACTTTTCGCACTTGTGTTAGTGTTGAAAAACCACTTTTCGCACTTGTGTTGGTGCAGGAAACCACTTTTGCACTTGTATTAGTGTGGAAAAACCACTTTTCGCACTTGTGTTAGTGTTGAAAAACCACTTTTCGCACTTGTGTTAGTGTTGAAAAACCACTTTTCGCACTTGTTTTGGTGCAGCAAACCACTTTTGCACTTGTATTAGTGTGGAAAAAACACTTTTTGCACTTGTGATAGTGTTGAAAAACCACTTTTCGCACTTGTGTTAGTGTTGAAAAACCACTTTTCGCACTTGTGTTGGTGCAGGAAACCACTTTTGCACTTGTGTTAGTGTGGAAAAACCACTTTTCGCACTTGTGTTAGTGTTGAAAAACCACTTTTCGCACTTGTGTTAGTGTTGAAAAACCACTTTTCGCACTTGTGTTAGTGTTGAAAAACCACTTTTCGCACTTGTGTTGGTGCAGGAAACCACTTTTGCACTTGTATTAGTGTGGAAAAAACACTTTTTGCACTTGTGATAGTGTTGAAAAACCACTTTTCGCACTTGTGTTAGTGTTGAAAAACCACTTTTCGCACTTGTGTTGGTGCAGGAAACCACTTTTGCACTTGTGTTAGTGTGGAAAAAACACTTTTCGCGCTTGTGTTAGTGTTGAAAAACCACTTTTCGCACTTATGTTAGTGTTGAAAAACCACTTTTCGCACTTGTGTTAGTGTTGAAAAACCACTTTTCGCACTTGTGTTGGTGCAGGAAACCACTTTTGCACTTGTATTAGTGTGGAAAAAACACTTTTTGCACTTGTGATAGTGTTGATAAACCACTTTTCGCACTTGTGTTAGTGTTGAAAAACCACTTTTCGCACTTGTGTTGGTGCAGGAAACCACTTTTGCACTTGTATTAGTGTGTAAAAAAAACCTTTTTGCACTTGTGATAGTGTTGAAAAACCACATTTCGCACTTGTGTTAGTGTTGAAAAACCACTTTTCGCACTTGTGTTGGTGCAGGAAACCACTTTTGCACTTGTATTAGTGTGGAAAAACCACTTTTCGCACTTGTGTTAGTGTTGAAAAACCACATTTCGCACTTGTGTTAGTGTTGAAAAACCACTTTTCGCACTTGTGTTGGTGCAGGAAACCACTTTTGCACTTGTATTAGTGTGGAAAAAACACTTTTCGCACTTGTGTTAGTGTTGAAAAACCACTTTTCGCACTTGTGTTAGTGTTGAAAAACCACTTTTCGCACTTGTGTTCGTGCAGGAAACCACTTTTGCACTTGTATTAGTGTGGAAAAAACACTTTTTGCACTTGTGATAGTGTTGAAAAACCACTTTTCGCACTTGTGTTTGTGTTGAAAAACCACTTTTCGCACTTGTGTTGGTGAAGGAAACCACTTTTGCACTTGTATTATTGTGGAAAAACCACTTTTCGCACTTGTGTTAGTGTTGAAAAACCACTTTTCGCACTTGTGTTAGTGTTGAAAAACCACTTTTCGCACTTGTGTTAGTGTTGAAAAACCACTTTTCGCACTTGTGTTAGTGTTGAAAAACCACTTTTCGCACACTGTGTTTGTGCAGGAAACCACTTTTGCACTTGTATTAGTGTGGAAAAAACACTTTTTGCACTTGTGATAGTGTTGATAAACCACTTTTCGCACTTGTGTTAGTGTTGAAAAACCACTTTTCGCACTTGTGTTGGTGCAGGAAACCACTTTTGCACTTGTATTTGTGTGGAAAAACCACTTTTCGCACTTGTGTTAGTGTTGAAAAACCACTTTTCGCACTTGTGTTTGTGTTGAAAAACCACTTTTCGCACTTGTGTTGGTGCAGGAAACCACTTTTGCACTTGTATTAGTGTGGAAAAACCACTTTTCGCACTTGTGATAGTGTTGAAAAACCACTTTTCACACTTGTGTTGGTGCAGGAAACCACTTTTGCACTTGTGTTAGTGTGGAAAAAACACTTTTCGCACTTGTGTTAGTGTTGAAAAACCACTTTTCGCACTTGTGTTAGTGTTGAAAAACCACTTTTCGCACACTGTGTTTGTGCAGGAAACCACTTTTGCACTTGTATTAGTGTGGATAAAACACTTTTTGCACTTGTGATAGTGTTGATAAACCACTTTTCGCACTTGTGTTAGTGTTGAAAAACCACTTTTCGCACTTGTGTTGGTGCAGGAAACCACTTTTGCACTTGTATTAGTGTGGAAAAACCATTTTTCGCACTTGTGTTAGTGTTGAAAAACCACTTTTCGCACTTGTGTTGGTGCAGGAAACCACTTTTGCACTTGTATTAGTGTGGAAAACCACTTTTCGCACTTGTGTTAGTGTTGAAAAACCACTTTTCGCACTTGTGTTGGTGCAGGAAACCACTTTTGCACTTGTATTAGTGTGGAAAAACCACTTTTCGCACTTGTGTTAGTGTTGAAAAACCACTTTTCGCACTTGTTTTGGTGCAGCAAACCACTTTTGCACTTGTATTAGTGTGGAAAAACCACTTTTCGCACTTGTGTTAGTGTTGAAAAACCACTTTTCGCACTTGTGTTGGTGCAGGAAACCACTTTTGCACTTGTGTTAGTGTGGAAAAACCACTTTTCGCACTTGTGTTAGTGTTGAAAAACGACTTTTCGCACTTATGTTAGTGTTGAAAAACCACTTTTCGCACTTGTGTTAGTGTTGAAAAACCACTTTTCGCACTTGTGTTGGTGCAGGAAACCACTTTTGCACTTGTATTAGTGTGGAAAAAACACTTTTTGCACTTGTGTTAGTGTTGATAAACCACTTTTCGCACTTGTGTTAGTGTTGAAAAACCACTTTTCGCACTTGTGTTAGTGTTGAAAAACCACTTTTCGCACTTGTGTTGGTGCAGGAAACCACTTTTGCACTTGTATTAGTGTGGAAAAAACCCTTTTTGCACTTGTGATAGTGTTGAAAAACCACATTTCGCACTTGTGTTAGTGTTGAAAAACCACTTTTCGCACTTGTGTTGGTGCAGGAAACCACTTTTGCACTTGTATTAGTGTGGAAAAACCACTTTTCGCACTTGTGTTAGTGTTGGAAAACCACTTTTTGCACTTGTGATAGTGTTGAAAAACCGCTTTTCGCACTTGTGTTAGTGTTGAAAAACCACTTTTCGCACTTGTGTTGGTGCAGGAAACCACTTTTGCACTTGTATTAGTGTGGAAAAACCACTTTTCGCACTTGTGTTAGTGTTGAAAAACCACTTTTTGCACTTGTGATAGTGTTGAAAAACCACTTTTCGCACTTGTGTTAGTGTTGAAAAACCACTTTTCGCACTTGTGTTGCTGCAGGAAACCACTTTTGCACTTGTATTAGTGTGGAAAAAACACTTTTTGCACTTGTGTTAGTGTTGAAAAACCACTTTTCGCACTTGTGTTAGTGTTGAAAAACCACTTTTCGCACATGTGTTGCTGCAGGAAACCACTTTTGCACTTGTATTAGTGTGGAAAAAACACTTTTTGCACTTGTGTTAGTGTTGAAAAACCACTTTTCGCACTTGTGTTAGTGTTGAAAAACCACTTTTCGCACTTGTGTTGGTGCAGGAAACCACTTTTGCACTTGTATTCGTGTGGAAAAACACTTTTCGCACTTGTGTTAGTGTTGAAAAACCACTTTTCGCACTTGTGTTAGTGTTGAAAAACCACTTTTCGCACTTGTGTTGGTGCAGGAAACCAGTTTTGCACTTGTATTAGTGTGGAAAAACCACTTTTCGCACTTGTGTTAGTGTTGAAAAACCACATTTCGCACTTGTGTTAGTGTTGAAAAACCACTTTTCGCACTTGTGTTGGTGCAGGAAACCACTTTTGCACTTGTATTAGTGTGGAAAAAACACTTTTCGCACTTGTGTTAGTGTTGAAAAACCACTTTTCGCACTTGTGTTGGTGCAGGAAACCACTTTTGCACTTGTATTAGTGTGGAAAAAACACTTTTTGCACTTGTGATAGTGTTGAAAAACCACTTTTCGCACTTGTGTTTGTGTTGAAAAACCACTTTTCGCACTTGTGTTGGTGAAGGAAACCACTTTTGCACTTGTATTATTGTGGAAAAACCACTTTTCGCACTTGTGTTAGTGTTGAAAAACCACTTTTCGCACTTGTGTTAGTGTTGAAAAACCACTTTTCGCACTTGTGTTAGTGTTGAAAAACCACTTTTCGCACTTGTGTTAGTGTTGAAAAACCACTTTTCGCACACTGTGTTTGTGCAGGAAACCACTTTTGCACTTGTATTAGTGTTGAAAAAACACTTTTTGCACTTGTGATAGTGTTGATAAACCACTTTTCGCACTTGTGTTAGTGTTGAAAAACCACTTTTCGCACTTGTGTTGGTGCAGGAAACCACTTTTGCACTTGTATTAGTGTGGAAAAACCACTTTTCGCACTTGTGTTAGTGTTGAAAAACCACTTTTCGCACTTGTGTTTGTGTTGAAAAACCACTTTTCGCACTTGTGTTGGTGCAGGAAACCACTTTTGCACTTGTATTAGTGTGGAAAAACCACTTTTCGCACTTGTGATAGTGTTGAAAAACCACTTTTCACACTTGTGTTGGTGCAGGAAACCACTTTTGCACTTGTGTTAGTGTGGAAAAAACACTTTTCGCACTTGTGTTAGTGTTGAAAAACCACTTTTCGCACTTGTGTTAGTGTTGAAAAACCACTTTTCGCACACTGTGTTTGTGCAGGAAACCACTTTTGCACTTGTATTAGTGTGGAAAAAACACTTTTTGCACTTGTGATAGTGTTGATAAACCACTTTTCGCACTTGTGTTAGTGTTGAAAAACCACTTTTCGCACTTGTGTTGGTGCAGGAAACCACTTTTGCACTTGTATTAGTGTGGAAAAACCATTTTTCGCACTTGTGTTAGTGTTGAAAGACCACTTTTCGCACTTGTGTTGGTGCAGGAAACCACTTTTGCACTTGTATTAGTGTGGAAAAACCACTTTTCGCACTTGTGTTAGTGTTGAAAAACCACTTTTCGCACTTGTGTTGGTGCAGGAAACCACTTTTGCACTTGTATAAGTGTGGAAAAACCACTTTTCGCACTTGTGTTAGTGTTGAAAAACCACTTTTCGCACTTGTTTTGGTGCAGCAAACCACTTTTGCACTTGTATTAGTGTGGAAAAAACACTTTTTGCACTTGTGATAGTGTTGAAAAACCACTTTTCGCACTTGTGTTAGTGTTGAAAAACCACTTTTCGCACTTGTGTTGGTGCAGGAAACCACTTTTGCACTTGTGTTAGTGTGGAAAAACCACTTTTCGCACTTGTGTTAGTGTTGAAAAACGACTTTTCGCACTTATGTTAGTGTTGAAAAACCACTTTTCGCACTTGTGTTAGTGTTGAAAAACCACTTTTCGCACTTGTGTTGGTGCAGGAAACCACTTTTGCACTTGTATTAGTGTGGAAAAAACACTTTTTGCACTTGTGTTAGTGTTGATAAACCACTTTTCGCACTTGTGTTAGTGTTGAAAAACCACTTTTCGCACTTGTGTTAGTGTTGAAAAACCACTTTTCGCACTTGTGTTGGTGCAGGAAACCACTTTTGCACTTGTATTAGTGTGGAAAAAACCCTTTTTGCATTTGTGATAGTGTTGAAAAACCACATTTCGCACTTGTGTTAGTGTTGAAAAACCACTTTTCGCACTTGTGTTGGTGCAGGAAACCACTTTTGCACTTGTATTAGTGTGGGAAAACCACTTTTCGCACTTGTGTTAGTGTTGAAAAACCACTTTTTGCACTTGTGATAGTGTTGAAAAACCACTTTTCGCACTTGTGTTAGTGTTGAAAAACCACTTTTCGCACTTGTGTTGGTGCATGAAACCACTTTTGCACTTGTATTAGTGTGGAAAAACCACTTTTCGCACTTGTGTTAGTGTTGAAAAACCACTTTTTGCACTTGTGATAGTGTTGAAAAACCACTTTTCGCACTTGTGTTAGTGTTGAAAAACCACTTTTCGCACTTGTGTTGCTGCAGGAAACCACTTTTGCACTTGTATTAGTGTGGAAAAAACACTTTTTGCACTTGTGTTAGTGTTGAAAAACCACTTTTCGCACATGTGTTGCTGCAGGAAACCACTTTTGCACTTGTATTAGTGTGGAAAAAACCCTTTTTGCACTTGTGTTAGTGTTGAAAAACCACTTTTTGCAGTTGTGTTAGTGTTGAAAAACCACTTTTCGCACTTGTGTTGGTGCAGGAAACCACTTTTGCACTTGTATTAGTGTGGAAAAAACACTTTTTGCACTTGTGATAGTGTTGAAAAACCACTTTTCGCACTTGTGTTAGTGTTGAAAAACCACTTTTCGCACTTGTGTTGGTGCAGGAAACCACTTTTGCACTTGTGTTAGTGTGGAAAAACCACTTTTCGCACTTGTGTTAGTGTTGAAAAACCACTTTTCGCACTTATGTTAGTGTTGAAAAACCACTTTTCGCACTTGTGTTAGTGTTGAAAAACCACTTTTCGCACTTGTGTTGGTGCAGGAAACCACTTTTGCACTTGTATTAGTGTGGAAAAAACACTTTTTGCACTTGTGATAGTGTTGATAAACCACTTTTCGCACTTGTATTAGTGTGTAAAAAAAAAAACTTTTTGCACTTGTGATAGTGTTGAAAAACCACATTTCGCACTTGTGTTAATGTTGAAAAACCACTTTTCGCACTTTTGTTGGTGCAGGAAACCACTTTTGCACTTGTATTAGTGTGGAAAAACCACTTTTCGCACTTGTGTTAGTGTTGAAAAACCACTTTTCGCACTTGTGTTCGTGTTGAAAAACCACTTTTCGCACTTGTGTTGGTGCAGGAAACCACTTTTGCACTTGTATTAGTGTGGAAAAACACTTTTCGCACTTGTGTTAGTGTTGAAAAACCACTTTTCGCACTTGTGTTAGTGTTGAAAAACCACTTTTCGCACTTGTGTTGGTGCAGGAAACCACTTTTGCACTTTTATTAGTGTGGAAAAAACACTTTTCGCACTTGTGTTAGTGTTGAAAAACCACATTTCGCACTTGTATTAGTGTGGAAAAAACACTTTTCGCTCTTGTGTTAGTGGTGAAAAAGCACTTTTCGCACTTGTGTTGGTGCAGGAAACCACTTTTGCACTTGTATTAGTGTGTAAAAAAACCCTTTTTGCACTTGTGATAGTGTTGAAAAACCACATTTCGCACTTGTGTTAGTGTTGAAAAACCACTTTTCGCACTTGTGTTGGTGCAGGAAACCACTTTTGCACTTGTATTAGTGTGGAAAAACCACTTTTCGCACTTGTGTTAGTGTTGAAAAACCACATTTCGCACTTGTGTTAGTGTTGAAAAACCACTTTTCGCACTTGTGTTGGTGCAGGAAACCACTTTTGCACTTGTATTAGTGTGGAAAAAACACTTTTCGCACTTGTGTTAGTGTTGAAAAACCACTTTTCGCACTTGTGTTAGTGTTGAAAAACACTTTTCGCACTTGTGTTGGTGCAGGAAACCACTTTTGCACTTGTATTAGTGTGGAAAAAACACTTTTTGCACTTGTGATAGTGTTGAAAAACCACTTTTCGCACTTGTGTTTGTGTTGAAAAACCACTTTTCGCACTTGTGTTGGTGAAGGAAACCACTTTTGCACTTGTATTATTGTGGAAAAACCACTTTTCGCACTTGTGTTAGTGTTGAAAAACCACTTTTCGCACTTGTGTTAGTGTTGAAAAACCACTTTTCGCACTTGTGTTAGTGTTGAAAAACCACTTTTCGCACTTGTGTTAGTGTTGAAAAACCACTTTTCGCACACTGTGTTTGTGCAGGAAACCACTTTTGCACTTGTATTAGTGTGGAAAAAACACTTTTTGCACTTGTGATAGTGTTGATAAACCACTTTTCGCACTTGTGTTAGTGTTGAAAAACCACTTTTCGCACTTGTGTTGGTGCAGGAAACCACTTTTGCACTTGTATTAGTGTGGAAAAACCACTTTTCGCACTTGTGTTAGTGTTGAAAAACCACTTTTCGCACTTGTGTTTGTGTTGAAAAACCACTTTTCGCACTTGTGTTGGTGCAGGAAACCACTTTTGCACTTGTATTAGTGTGGAAAAACCACTTTTCGCACTTGTGATAGTGTTGAAAAACCACTTTTCACACTTGTGTTGGTGCAGGAAACCACTTTTGCACTTGTGTTAGTGTGGAAAAAACACTTTTCGCACTTGTGTTAGTGTTGAAAAACCACTTTTCGCACTTGTGTTAGTGTTGAAAAACCACTTTTCGCACACTGTGTTTGTGCAGGAAACCACTTTTGCACTTGTATTAGTGTGGAAAAAACACTTTTTGCACTTGTGATAGTGTTGATAAACCACTTTTCGCACTTGTGTTAGTGATGAAAAACCACTTTTCGCACTTGTGTTGGTGCAGGAAACCACTTTTGCACTTGTATTAGTGTGGAAAAACCATTTTTCGCACTTGTGTTAGTGTTGAAAAACCACTTTTCGCACTTGTGTTGGTGCAGGAAACCACTTTTGCACTTGTATTAGTGTGGAAAAACCACTTTTCGCACTTGTGTTAGTGTTGAAAAACCACTTTTCGCACTTGTGTTGGTGCAGGAAACCACTTTTGCACTTGAATAAGTGTGGAAAAACCACTTTTCGCACTTGTGTTAGTGTTGAAAAACCACTTTTCGCACTTGTTTTGGTGCAGCAAACCACTTTTGCACTTGTATTATTGTGGAAAAACCACTTTTCGCACTTGTGTTAGTGTTGAAAAACCACTTTTCGCACTTGTGTTAGTGTTGAAAAACCACTTTTCGCACATGTGTTGGTGCAGGAAACCACTTTTGCACTTGTATTAGTGTGGAAAAACCACTTTTGGCACTTGTGTTAGTGTTGAAAACCCACTTTTCGCACTTGTGTTAGTGTTGAAAAACCAGTTTTCGCACTTGTGTTGGTGCAGGAAACCACTTTTGCACTTGTATTAGTGTGGAAAAAACACTTTTTGCACTTGTGATAGTGTTGAAAAACCACTTTTCGCACTTGTGTTAGTGTTGAAAAACCACTTTTCGCACTTGTGTTAGTGTTGAAAATCCACTTTTCGCACATGTTGGTGCAGGAAACCACTTTTGCACTTGTGTTAGTGTGAAAAAACCACTTTTCGCACTTGTGTTAGTGTTGAAAAACCACTTTTCGCACTTGTGTTAGTGTTGAAAAACCACTTTTCGCACTTGTGTTGGTGCAGGAAACCACTTTTGCACTTGTGTTAGTGTGGAAAAACCACTTTTGCACTTGTGTTAGTGTGGAAAAACCACTTTTCGCGCTTGTGTTAGTGTTGAAAAACCACTTTTCGCACTTATGTTAGAGTTGAAAAACCACTTTTCGCACTTGTGTTGGTGAAGGAAACCACTTTTGCACTTGTATTATTGTGGAAAAACCACTTTTCGCACTTGTGTTGGTGAAGGAAACCACTTTCGCACTTGTGTTAGTGTTGAAAAACCACATTTCGCACTTGTGTTAGTGTTGAAAAACCACTTTTCGCACTTGTGTTGGTGCAGGAAACCACTTTTGCACTTGTATTAGTGTGGAAAAAACACTTTTCGCACTTGTGTTAGTGTTGAAAAACCACTTTTCGCACTTGTGTTAGTGTTGAAAAACCACTTTTCGCACTTGTGTTGGTGCAGGAAACCACTTTTGCACTTGTATTAGTGTGGAAAAAACACTTTTTGCACTTGTGATAGTGTTGAAAAACCACTTTTCGCACTTGTGTTTGTGTTGAAAAACCACTTTTCGCACTTGTGTTGGTGAAGGAAACCACTTTTGCACTTGTATTATTGTGGAAAAACCACTTTTCGCACTTGTGTTAGTGTTGAAAAACCACTTTTCGCACTTGTGTTAGTGTTGAAAAACCACTTTTCGCACTTGTGTTAGTGTTGAAAAACCACTTTTCGCACTTGTGTTAGTGTTGAAAAACCACTTTTCGCACACTGTGTTTGTGCAGGAAACCACTTTTGCACTTGTATTAGTGTGGAAAAAACACTTTTTGCACTTGTGATAGTGTTGATAAACCACTTTTCGCACTTGTGTTAGTGTTGAAAAACCACTTTTCGCACTTGTGTTGGTGCAGGAAACCACTTTTGCACTTGTATTAGTGTGGAAAAACCACTTTTCGCACTTGTGTTAGTGTTGAAAAACCACTTTTCGCACTTGTGTTTGTGTTGAAAAACCACTTTTCGCACTTGTGTTGGTGCAGGAAACCACTTTTGCACTTGTATTAGTGTGGAAAAACCACTTTTCGCACTTGTGATAGTGTTGAAAAACCACTTTTCACACTTGTGTTGGTGCAGGAAACCACTTTTGCACTTGTGTTAGTGTGGAAAAAACACTTTTCGCACTTGTGTTAGTGTTGAAAAACCACTTTTCGCACTTGTGTTAGTGTTGAAAAACCACTTTTCGCACACTGTGTTTGTGCAGGAAACCACTTTTGCACTTGTATTAGTGTGGAAAAAACACTTTTTGCACTTGTGATAGTGTTGATAAACCACTTTTCGCACTTGTGTTAGTGATGAAAAACCACTTTTCGCACTTGTGTTGGTGCAGGAAACCACTTTTGCACTTGTATTAGTGTGGAAAAACCATTTTTCGCACTTGTGTTAGTGTTGAAAAACCACTTTTCGCACTTGTTTTGGTGCAGGAAACCACTTTTGCACTTGTATTAGTGTGGAAAAACCACTTTTCGCACTTGTGTTAGTGTTGAAAAACCACTTTTCGCACTTGTGTTGGTGCAGGAAACCACTTTTGCACTTGAATAAGTGTGGAAAAACCACTTTTCGCACTTGTGTTAGTGTTGAAAAACCACTTTTCGCACTTGTTTTGGTGCAGCAAACCACTTTTGCACTTGTATTAGTGTGGAAAAAACACTTTTTGCACTTGTGATAGTGTTGAAAAACCACTTTTCGCACTTGTGTTAGTGTTGAAAAACCACTTTTCGCACTTGTGTTGGTGCAGGAAACCACTTTTGCACTTGTGTTAGTGTGGAAAAACCACTTTTCGCACTTGTGTTAGTGTTGAAAAACGACTTTTCGCACTTATGTTAGTGTTGAAAAACCACTTTTCGCACTTGTGTTAGTGTTGAAAAACCACTTTTCGCACTTGTGTTGGTGCAGGAAACCACTTTTGCACTTGTATTAGTGTGGAAAAAACACTTTTTGCACTTGTGTTAGTGTTGATAAACCACTTTTCGCACTTGTGTTAGTGTTGAAAAACCACTTTTCGCACTTGTGTTAGTGTTGAAAAACCACTTTTCGCACTTGTGTTGGTGCAGGAAACCACTTTTGCACTTGTATTAGTGTGGAAAAAACCCTTTTTGCACTTGTGATAGTGTTGAAAAACCACATTTCGCACTTGTGTTAGTGTTGAAAAACCACTTTTCGCACTTGTGTTGGTGCAGGAAACCACTTTTGCACTTGTATTAGTGTGGAAAAACCACTTTTCGCACTTGTGTTAGTGTTGAAAAACCACTTTTTGCACTTGTGATAGTGTTGAAAAACCACTTTTCGCACTTGTGTTAGTGTTGAAAAACCACTTTTCGCACTTGTGTTGGTGCATGAAACCACTTTTGCACTTGTATTAGTGTGGAAAAACCACTTTTCGCACTTGTGTTAGTGTTGAAAAACCACTTTTTGCACTTGTGATAGTGTTGAAAAACCACTTTTCGCACTTGTGTTAGTGTTGAAAAACCACTTTTCGCACTTGTGTTGCTGCAGGAAACCACTTTTGCACTTGTATTAGTGTGGAAAAAACACTTTTTGCACTTGTGTTAGTGTTGAAAAACCACTTTTCGCACATGTGTTGCTGCAGGAAACCACTTTTGCACTTGTGTTAGTGTGGAAAAACCACTTTTCGCACTTGTGTTAGTGTTGAAAAACCACTTTTCGCACTTATGTTAGTGTTGAAAAACCACTTTTCGCACTTGTGTTGGTGAAGGAAACCACTTTTGCACTTGTATTATTGTGGAAAAACCACTTTTCGCACTTGTGTTAGTGTTGAAAAACCACTTTTCGCACTTGTGTTAGTGTTGAAAAACCACTTTTCGCACATGTGTTGGTGCAGGAAACCACTTTTGCACTTGTATTAGTGTGGAAAAACCACTTTTGGCACTTGTGTTAGTGTTGAAAACCCACTTTTCGCACTTGTGTTAGTGTTGAAAAACCAGTTTTCACACTTGTGTTGGTGCAGGAAACCACTTTTGCACTTGTATTAGTGTGGAAAAAACACTTTTTGCACTTGTGATAGTGTTGAAAAACCACTTTTCGCACTTGTGTTAGTGTTGAAAAACCACTTTTCGCACTTGTGTTAGTGTTGAAAAATCCACTTTTCGCACATGTTGGTGCAGGAAACCACTTTTGCACTTGTGTTAGTGTGAAAAAACCACTTTTCGCACTTGTGTTAGTGTTGAAAAACCACTTTTCGCACTTGTGTTAGTGTTGAAAAACCACTTTTCGCACTTGTGTTAGTGTTGAAAAACCACTTTTCGCACACTGTGTTTGTGCAGGAAACCACTTTTGCACTTGTATTAGTGTGGAAAAAACACTTTTTGCACTTGTGATAGTGTTGATAAACCACTTTTCGCACTTGTGTTAGTGTTGAAAAACCACTTTTCGCACTTGTGTTGGTGCAGGAAACCACTTTTGCACTTGTATTAGTGTGGAAAAACCACTTTTCGCACTTGTGTTAGTGTTGAAAAACCACTTTTCGCACTTGTGTTTGTGTTGAAAAACCACTTTTCGCACTTGTGTTGGTGCAGGAAACCACTTTTGCACTTGTATTAGTGTGGAAAAACCACTTTTCGCACTTGTGTTAGTGTTGAAAAACCACTTTTCGCACTTGTGTTAGTGTTGAAAAACCACTTTTCGCACTTGTGTTGGTGCAGGAAACCACTTTTGCACTTGTATTAGTGTGGAAAAACCACTTTTCGCACTTGTGTTAGTGTTGAAAAACCACTTTTCGCACTTGTGTTAGTGTTGAAAAACCACTTTTCGCACTTGTTTTGGTGCAGCAAACCACTTTTGCACTTGTATTAGTGTGGAAAAAACACTTTTTGCACTTGTGATAGTGTTGAAAAACCACTTTTCGCACTTGTGTTAGTGTTGAAAAACCACTTTTCGCACTTGTGTTGGTGCAGGAAACCACTTTTGCACTTGTGTTAGTGTGGAAAAACCACTTTTCGCACTTGTGTTAGTGTTGAAAAACCACTTTTCGCACTTGTGTTAGTGTTGAAAAACCACTTTTCGCACTTGTGTTGGTGCAGGAAACCACTTTTGCACTTGTATTAGTGTGGAAAAAACACTTTTTGCACTTGTGATAGTGTTGAAAAACCACTTTTCGCACTTGTGTTAGTGTTGAAAAACCACTTTTCGCACTTGTGTTGGTGCAGGAAACCACTTTTGCACTTGTGTTAGTGTGGAAAAACCACTTTTCGCGCTTGTGTTAGTGTTGAAAAACCACTTTTCGCACTTATGTTAGAGTTGAAAAACCACTTTTCGCACTTGTGTTAGTGTTGAAAAACCACTTTTCGCACTTGTGTTGGTGCAGGAAACCACTTTTGCACTTGTATTAGTGTGGAAAAAACACTTTTTGCACTTGTGATAGTGTTGATAAACCACTTTTCGCACTTGTGTTAGTGTTGAAAAACCACTTTTCGCACTTGTGTTGGTGCAGGAAACCACTTTTGCACTTGTATTAGTGTGTAAAAAAAACCCTTTTTGCACTTGTGATAGTGTTGAAAAACCACATTTCGCACTTGTGTTAGTGTTGAAAAACCACTTTTCGCACTTGTGTTGGTGCAGGAAACCACTTTTGCACTTGTATTAGTGTGGAAAAACCACTTTTCGCACTTGTGTTAGTGTTGAAAAACCACATTTCGCACTTGTGTTAGTGTTGAAAAACCACTTTTCGCACTTGTGTTGGTGCAGGAAACCACTTTTGCACTTGTATTAGTGTGGAAAAAACACTTTTCGCACTTGTGTTAGTGTTGAAAAACCACTTTTCGCACTAGTGTTAGTGTTGAAAAACCACTTTTCGCACTTGTGTTGGTGCAGGAAACCACTTTTGCACTTGTATTAGTGTGGAAAAAACACTTTTTGCACTTGTGATAGTGTTGAAAAACCACTTTTCGCATTTGTGTTTGTGTTGAAAAACCACTTTTCGCACTTGTGTTGGTGAAGGAAACCACTTTTGCACTTGTATTATTGTGGAAAAACCACTTTTCGCACTTGTGTTAGTGTTGAAAAACCACTTTTCGCACTTGTGTTAGTGTTGAAAAACCACTTTTCGCACTTGTGTTAGTGTTGAAAATTCACTTTTCGCACTTGTGTTAGTGTTGAAAAACCACTTTTCGCACACTGTGTTTGTGCAGGAAACCACTTTTGCACTTGTATTAGTGTGGAAAAAACACTTTTTGCACTTGTGATAGTGTTGATAAACCACTTTTCGCACTTGTGTTAGTGTTGAAAAACCACTTTTCGCACTTGTGTTGGTGCAGGAAACCACTTTTGCACTTGTATTAGTGTGGAAAAACCACTTTTCGCACTTGTGTTAGTGTTGAAAAACCACTTTTCGCACTTGTGTTTGTGTTGAAAAACCACTTTTCGCACTTGTGTTGGTGCAGGAAACCACTTTTGCACTTGTATTAGTGTGGAAAAACCACTTTTCGCACTTGTGATAGTGTTGAAAAACCACTTATCACACTTGTGTTGGTGCAGGAAACCACTTTTGCACTTGTGTTAGTGTGGAAAAAACACTTTTCGCACTTGTGTTAGTGTTGAAAAACCACTTTTCGCACTTGTGTTAGTGTTGAAAAACCACTTTTCGCACACTGTGTTTGTGCAGGAAACCACTTTTGCACTTGTATTAGTGTGGAAAAAACACTTTTTGCACTTGTGATAGTGTTGATAAACCACTTTTCGCACTTGTGTTAGTGTTGAAAAACCACTTTTCGCACTTGTGTTGGTGCAGGAAACCACTTTTGCACTTGTATTTGTGTGGAAAAAACATTTTTCGCACTTGTGTTAGTGTTGAAAAACCACTTTTCGCACTTGTGTTGGTGCAGGAAACCACTTTTGCACTTGTATTAGTGTGGAAAAACCACTTTTCACACTTGTGTTAGTGTTGAAAAACCACTTTTCGCACTTGTGTTGGTGCAGGAAACCACTTTTGCACTTGTATTAGTGTGGAAAAACCACTTTTCGCACTTGTGTTAGTGTTGAAAAACCACTTTTCGCACTTGTTTTGGTGCAGCAAACCACTTTTGCACTTGTATTAGTCTGGAAAAAACACTTTTTGCACTTGTGATAGTGTTGAAAAACCACTTTTCGCACTTGTGTTAGTGTTGAAAAACCACTTTTCGCACTTGTGTTGGTGCAGGAAATCACTTTTGCACTTGTGTTAGTGTGGAAAAACCACTTTTCGCACTTGTGTTAGTGTTGAAAAACGACTTTTCGCACTTATGTTAGTGTTGAAAAACCACTTTTCGCACTTGTGTTAGTGTTGAAAAACCACTTTTCGCACTTGTGTTGGTGCAGGAAACCACTTTTGCACTTGTATTAGTGTGGAAAAAACACTTTTTGCACTTGTGTTAGTGGTGATAAACCACTTTTCGCACTTGTGTTAGTGTTGAAAAACCACTTTTCGCACTTGTGTTAGTGTTGAAAAACCACTTTTCGCACTTGTGTTGGTGCAGGAAACCACTTTTGCACTTGTATTAGTGTGGAAAAACCCTTTTTGCACTTGTGATAGTGTTGAAAACCACATTTCGCACTTGTGTTAGTGTTGAAAAACCACTTTTCGCACTTGTGTTGGTGCAGGAAACCACTTTTGCACTTGTATTAGTGTGGAAAAACCACTTTTCGCACTTGTGTTAGTGTTGAAAAACCACTTTTTGCACTTGTGATAGTGTTGAAAAACCACTTTTCGCACTTGTGTTAGTGTTGAAAAACCACTTTTCGCACTTGTGTTGGTGCAGGAAACCACTTTTGCACTTGTATTAGTGTGGAAAAACCACTTTTCGCACTTGTGTTAGTGTTGAAAAACCACTTTTTGCACTTGTGATAGTGTTGAAAAACCACTTTTCGCACTTGTGTTAGTGTTGAAAAACCACTTTTCGCACTTGTGTTGCTGCAGGAAACCACTTTTGCACTTGTATTAGTGTGGAAAAAACACTTTTTGCACTTGTGTTAGTGTTGAAAAACCACTTTTCGCACTTGTGTTAGTGTTGAAAAACCACTTTTCGCACATGTGTTGCTGCAGGAAACCACTTTTGCACTTGTATTAGTGTGGAAAAAACACTTTTTGCACTTGTGTTAGTGTTGAAAAACCACTTTTCGCACTTGTGTTAGTGTTGAAAAACCACTTTTCGCACTTGTGTTGGTGCAGGAAACCACTTTTGCACTTGTATTAGTGTGGAAAAACACTTTTCGCACTTGTGTTAGTGTTGAAAAACCACTTTTCGCACTTGTGTTAGTGTTGAAAAACCACTTTTCGCACTTGTGTTGGTGCAGGAAACCACTTTTGCACTTGTATTAGTGTGGAAAAACACTTTTCGCACTTGTGTTAGTGTTGAAAAACCACTTTTCGCACTTGTGTTAGTGTTGAAAAACCACTTTTCGCACCTGTGTTTGTGCAGGAAACCACTTTTGCACTTGTATTAGTGTGGAAAAAACACTTTTTGCACTTGTGATAGTGTTGATAAACCACTTTTCGCACTTGTGTTAGTGTTGAAAAACCACTTTTCGCACTTGTGTTGGTGCAGGAAACCACTTTTGCACTTGTATTAGTGTGGAAAAAACATTTTTCGCACTTGTGTTAGTGTTGAAAAACCACTTTTCGCACTTGTGTTGGTGCAGGAAACCACTTTTGCACTTGTATTAGTGTGGAAAAACCACTTTTCACACTTGTGTTAGTGTTGAAAAACCACTTTTCGCACTTGTGTTGGTGCAGGAAACCACTTTTGCACTTGTATTAGTGTGGAAAAACCACTTTTCGCACTTGTGTTAGTGTTGAAAAACCACTTTTCGCACTTGTTTTGGTGCAGCAAACCACTTTTGCACTTGTATTAGTCTGGAAAAAACACTTTTTGCACTTGTGATAGTGTTGAAAAACCACTTTTCGCACTTGTGTTAGTGTTGAAAAACCACTTTTCGCACTTGTGTTGGTGCAGGAAATCACTTTTGCACTTGTGTTAGTGTGGAAAAACCACTTTTCGCACTTGTGTTAGTGTTGAAAAACGACTTTTCGCACTTATGTTAGTGTTGAAAAACCACTTTTCGCACTTGTGTTAGTGTTGAAAAACCACTTTTCGCACTTGTGTTGGTGCAGGAAACCACTTTTGCACTTGTATTAGTGTGGAAAAAACACTTTTTGCACTTGTGTTAGTGGTGATAAACCACTTTTCGCACTTGTGTTAGTGTTGAAAAACCACTTTTCGCACTTGTGTTAGTGTTGAAAAACCACTTTTCGCACTTGTGTTGGTGCAGGAAACCACTTTTGCACTTGTATTAGTGTGGAAAAACCCTTTTTGCACTTGTGATAGTGTTGAAAACCACATTTCGCACTTGTGTTAGTGTTGAAAAACCACTTTTCGCACTTGTGTTGGTGCAGGAAACCACTTTTGCACTTGTATTAGTGTGGAAAAACCACTTTTCGCACTTGTGTTAGTGTTGAAAAACCACTTTTTGCACTTGTGATAGTGTTGAAAAACCACTTTTCGCACTTGTGTTAGTGTTGAAAAACCACTTTTCGCACTTGTGTTGGTGCAGGAAACCACTTTTGCACTTGTATTAGTGTGGAAAAACCACTTTTCGCACTTGTGTTAGTGTTGAAAAACCACTTTTTGCACTTGTGATAGTGTTGAAAAACCACTTTTCGCACTTGTGTTAGTGTTGAAAAACCACTTTTCGCACTTGTGTTGCTGCAGGAAACCACTTTTGCACTTGTATTAGTGTGGAAAAAACACTTTTTGCACTTGTGTTAGTGTTGAAAAACCACTTTTCGCACTTGTGTTAGTGTTGAAAAACCACTTTTCGCACATGTGTTGCTGCAGGAAACCACTTTTGCACTTGTATTAGTGTGGAAAAAACACTTTTTGCACTTGTGTTAGTGTTGAAAAACCACTTTTCGCACTTGTGTTAGTGTTGAAAAACCACTTTTCGCACTTGTGTTGGTGCAGGAAACCACTTTTGCAGTTGTATTAGTGTGGAAAAACACTTTTCGCACTTGTGTTAGTGTTGAAAAACCACTTTTCGCACTTGTGTTAGTGTTGAAAAACCACTTTTCGCACTTGTGTTGGTGCAGGAAACCACTTTTGCACTTGTATTAGTGTGGAAAAACACTTTTCGCACTTGTGTTAGTGTTGAAAAACCACTTTTCGCACTTGTGTTAGTGTTGAAAAACCACTTTTCGCACTTGTGTTGGTGCAGGAAACCACTTTTGCACTTTTATTAGTGTGGGAAAAACACTTTTCGCACTTGTGTTAGTGTTGAAAAACCACATTTCGCACTTGTATTAGTGTGGAAAAAACACTTTTCGCTCTTGTGTTAGTGGTGAAAAACCACTTTTCGCACTTGTGTTGGTGCAGGAAACCACTTTTGCACTTGTATTAGTGTGGAAAAACCACTTTTCGCACTTGTGTTAGTGTTGAAAAACCACTTTTCGCACTTGTGTTGGTGCAGGAAACCACTTTTGCACTTGTATTAGTGTGTAAAAAAACCCTTTTTGCACTTGTGATAGTGTTGAAAAACCACATTTCGCACTTGTGTTAGTGTTGAAAAACCACTTTTCGCACTTGTGTTGGTGCAGGAAACCACTTTTGCACTTGTATTAGTGTGGAAAAACCACTTTTCGCACTTGTGTTAGTGTTGAAAAACCACATTTCGCACTTGTGTTCGTGTTGAAAAACCACTTTTCGCACTTGTGTTGGTGCAGGAAACCACTTTTGCACTTGTATTAGTGTGGAAAAAACACTTTTCGCACTTGTGTTAGTGTTGAAAACCCACTTTTCGCACTTGTGTTTGTGTTGAAAAACCACTTTTCGCACTTGTGTTGGTGCAGGAAACCACTTTTGCAGTTGTATTAGTGTGGAAAAACCACTTTTCGCACTTGTGTTAGTGTTGAAAAACCACTTTTCGCACTTGTGTTGGTGCAGGAAACCACTTTTGCACTTGTATTAGTGTGTAAAAAAACCCTTTTTGCACTTGTGATAGTGTTGAAAAACCACATTTCGCACTTGTGTTAGTGTTGAAAAACCACTTTTCGCACTTGTGTTGGTGCAGGAAACCACTTTTGCACTTGTATTAGTGTGGAAAAACCACTTTTCGCACTTGTGTTAGTGTTGAAAAACCACTTTTCGCACTTGTGTTGGTGCAGGAAACCACTTTTGCACTTGTATTAGTGTGGAAAAACCCTTTTTGCACTTGTGATAGTGTTGAAAACCACATTTCGCACTTGTGTTAGTGTTGAAAAACCACTTTTCGCACTTGTGTTGGTGCAGGAAACCACTTTTGCACTTGTATTAGTGTGGAAAAACCACTTTTCGCACTTGTGTTAGTGTTGAAAAACCACTTTTTGCACTTGTGATAGTGTTGAAAAACCACTTTTCGCACTTGTGTTAGTGTTGAAAAACCACTTTTCGCACTTGTGTTGGTGCAGGAAACCACTTTTGCACTTGTATTAGTGTGGAAAAACCACTTTTCGCACTTGTGTTAGTGTTGAAAAACCACTTTTTGCACTTGTGATAGTGTTGAAAAACCACTTTTCGCACTTGTGTTAGTGTTGAAAAACCACTTTTCGCACTTGTGTTGCTGCAGGAAACCACTTTTGCACTTGTATTAGTGTGGAAAAAACACTTTTTGCACTTGTGTTAGTGTTGAAAAACCACTTTTCGCACTTGTGTTAGTGTTGAAAAACCACTTTTCGCACATGTGTTGCTGCAGGAAACCACTTTTGCACTTGTATTAGTGTGGAAAAAACACTTTTTGCACTTGTGTTAGTGTTGAAAAACCACTTTTCGCACTTGTGTTAGTGTTGAAAAACCACTTTTCGCACTTGTGTTGGTGCAGGAAACCACTTTTGCACTTGTATTAGTGTGGAAAAACACTTTTCGCACTTGTGTTAGTGTTGAAAAACCACTTTTCGCACTTGTGTTAGTGTTGAAAAACCACTTTTCGCACTTGTGTTGGTGCAGGAAACCACTTTTGCACTTGTATTAGTGTGGAAAAACACTTTTCGCACTTGTGTTAGTGTTGAAAAACCACTTTTCGCACTTGTGTTAGTGTTGAAAAACCACTTTTCGCACTTGTGTTGGTGCAGGAAACCACTTTTGCACTTTTATTAGTGTGGAAAAAACACTTTTCGCACTTGTGTTAGTGTTGAAAAACCACATTTCGCACTTGTATTAGTGTGGAAAAAACACTTTTCGCTCTTGTGTTAGTGGTGAAAAACCACTTTTCGCACTTGTGTTGGTGCAGGAAACCACTTTTGCACTTGTATTAGTGTGGAAAAACCACTTTTCGCACTTGTGTTAGTGTTGAAAAACCACTTTTCGCACTTGTGTTGGTGCAGGAAACCACTTTTGCACTTGTATTAGTGTGTAAAAAAACCCTTTTTGCACTTGTGATAGTGTTGAAAAACCACATTTCGCACTTGTGTTAGTGTTGAAAAACCACTTTTCGCACTTGTGTTGGTGCAGGAAACCACTTTTGCACTTGTATTAGTGTGGAAAAACCACTTTTCGCACTTGTGTTAGTGTTGAAAAACCACATTTCGCACTTGTGTTCGTGTTGAAAAACCACTTTTCGCACTTGTGTTGGTGCAGGAAACCACTTTTGCACTTGTATTAGTGTGGAAAAAACACTTTTCGCACTTGTGTTAGTGTTGAAAACCCACTTTTCGCACTTGTGTTTGTGTTGAAAAACCACTTTTCGCACTTGTGTTGGTGCAGGAAACCACTTTTGCAGTTGTATTAGTGTGGAAAAACCACTTTTCGCACTTGTGTTAGTGTTGAAAAACCACTTTTCGCACTTGTGTTGGTGCAGGAAACCACTTTTGCACTTGTATTAGTGTGTAAAAAAACCCTTTTTGCACTTGTGATAGTGTTGAAAAACCACATTTCGCACTTGTGTTAGTGTTGAAAAACCACTTTTCGCACTTGTGTTGGTGCAGGAAACCACTTTTGCACTTGTATTAGTGTGGAAAAACCACTTTTCGCACTTGTGTTAGTGTTGAAAAACCACATTTCGCACTTGTGTTAGTGTTGAAAAACCACTTTTCGCACTTGTGTTGGTGCAGGAAACCACTTTTGCACTTGTATTAGTGTGGAAAAAACACTTTTCGCACTTGTGTTAGTGTTGAAAAACCACTTTTCGCACTTGTGTTAGTGTTGAAAAACCACTTTTCGCACTTGTGTTGGTGCAGGAAACCACTTTTGCACTTGTATTAGTGTGGAAAAACCACTTTTCGCACTTGTGTTAGTGTTGAAAAACCACTTTTCGCACATGTGTTGGTGCAGGAAACCATTTTTGCACTTGTATTAGTGTGGCAATAACCACTTTTGGCACTTGTGTTAGTGTTGAAAACCCACTTTTCGCACTTGTGTTAGTGTTGAAAAACCACTTTTCGCAGTTGTGTTGGTGCAGGAAACCACTTTTGCACTTGTATTAGTGTGGAAAAACCACTTTTCGCACTTGTGTTAGTGTTGAGAAACCACTTTTCGCACTTGTGTTAGTGTTGAAAAACCACTTTTCGCACTTGTTTTGGTGCAGCAAACCACTTTTGCACTTGTATTAGTGTGGAAAAAACACTTTTTGCACTTGTGATAGTGTTAAAAAACCACTTTTCGCACTTGTGTTAGTGTTGAAAAACCACTTTTCGCACTTGTGTTGGTGCAGGAAACCACTTTTGCACTTGTGTTAGTGTGGAAAAACCACTTTTCGCACTTGTGTTAGTGTTGAAAAACCACTTTTCGCCCTTATGTTAGTGTTGAAAAACCACTTTTCGCACTTGTGTTAGTGTTGAAAAACCACTTTTCGCACTTGTGTTGGTGCAGGAAACCACTTTTGCACTTGTATTAGTGTGGAAAAAACACTTTTTGCACTTGTGATAGTGTTGATAAACCACTTTTCGCACTTGTGTTAGTGTTGAAAAACCACTTTTCGCACTTGTGTTGGTGAAGGAAACCACTTTTGCACTTGTATTATTGTGGAAAAACCAATTTTCGCACTTGTGTTAGTGTTGAAAAACCACTTTTCGCACTTGTGTTAGTGTTGAAAAAACACTTTTCGCACATGTGTTGGTGCAGGAAACCACTTTTGCACTTGTATTAGTGTGGAAAAACCACTTTTGGCACTTGTGTTAGTGTTGAAAACCCACTTTTCGCACTTGTGTTAGTGTTGAAAAACCAGTTTTCGCACTTGTGTTGGTGCAGGAAACCACTTTTGCACTTGTATTAGTGTGGAAAAAACACTTTTTGCACTTGTGATAGTGTTGAAAAACCACTTTTCGCACTTGTGTTAGTGTTGAAAAACCACTTTTCGCACTTGTGTTAGTGTTGAAAATCCACTTTTCGCACTTGTGTTGGTGCAGGAAACCACTTTTGCACTTGTGTTAGTGTGAAAAAACCACTTTTCGCACTTGTGTTAGTGTTGAAAAACCACTTTTCGCACTTGTGTTAGTGTTGAAAAACCACTTTTCGCACTTGTGTTAGTGTTGAAAAACCACTTTTCGCACACTGTGTTTGTGCAGGAAACCACTTTTGCACTTGTATTAGTGTGGAAAAAACACTTTTTGCACTTGTGATAGTGTTGATAAACCACTTTTCGCACTTGTGTTCGTGTTGAAAAACCACTTTTCGCACTTATGTTGGTGCAGGAAACCACTTTTGCACTTGTATTAGTGTGGAAAAACCACTTTTCGCACTTGTGTTAGTGTTGAAAAACCACTTTTCGCACTTGTGTTTGTGTTGAAAAACCACTTTTCGCACTTGTGTTGGTGCAGGAAACCACTTTTGCACTTGTATTAGTGTGGAAAAACCACTTTTCGCACTTGTGTTAGTGTTGAAAAACCACTTTTCGCACTTGTGTTAGTGTTGAAAAACCACTTTTCGCACTTGTGTTGGTGCAGGAAACCACTTTTGCACTTGTATTAGTGTGGAAAAACCACTTTTCGCACTTGTGTTAGTGTTGAAAAACCACTTTTCGCACTTGTGTTAGTGTTGAAAAACCACTTTTCGCACTTGTTTTGGTGCAGCAAACCACTTTTGCACTTGTATTAGTGTGGAAAAAACACTTTTTGCACTTGTGATAGTGTTGAAAAACCACTTTTCGCACTTGTGTTAGTGTTGAAAAACCACTTTTCGCACTTGTGTTGGTGCAGGAAACCACTTTTGCACTTGTGTTAGTGTGGAAAAACCACTTTTCGCACTTGTGTTAGTGTTGAAAAACCACTTTTCGCACTTGTGTTAGTGTTGAAAAACCACTTTTCGCACTTGTGTTAGTGTTGAAAAACCACTTTTCGCACTTGTGTTGGTGCAGGAAACCACTTTTGCACTTGTATTAGTGTGGAAAAAACACTTTTTGCACTTGTGATAGTGTTGAAAAACCACTTTTCGCACTTGTGTTAGTGTTGAAAAACCACTTTTCGCACTTGTGTTGGTGCAGGAAACCACTTTTGCACTTGTGTTAGTGTGGAAAAACCACTTTTCGCGCTTGTGTTAGTGTTGAAAAACCACTTTTCGCACTTATGTTAGTGTTGAAAAACCACTTTTCGCACTTGTGTTAGTGTTGAAAAACCACTTTTCGCACTTGTGTTGGTGCAGGAAACCACTTTTGCACTTGTATTAGTGTTGAAAAACCACATTTCGCACTTGTGTTAGTGTTGAAAAACCACTTTTCGCACTTGTGTTGGTGCAGGAAACCACTTTTGCACTTGTATTAGTGTGGAAAAAACACTTTTCGCACTTGTGTTAGTGTTGAAAAACCACTTTTCGCACTTGTGTTAGTGTTGAAAAACCACTTTTCGCACTTGTGTTGGTGCAGGAAACCACTTTTGCACTTGTATTAGTGTGGAAAAAACACTTTTTGCACTTGTGATAGTGTTGAAAAACCACTTTTCGCACTTGTGTTTGTGTTGAAAAACCACTTTTCGCACTTGTGTTGGTGAAGGAAACCACTTTTGCACTTGTATTATTGTGGAAAAACCACTTTTCGCACTTGTGTTAGTGTTGAAAAACCACTTTTCGCACTTGTGTTAGTGTTGAAAAACCACTTTTCGCACTTGTGTTAGTGTTGAAAAACCACTTTTCGCACTTGTGTTAGTGTTGAAAAACCACTTTTCGCACACTGTGTTTGTGCAGGAAACCACTTTTGCACTTGTATTAGTGTGGAAAAAACACTTTTTGCACTTGTGATAGTGTTGATAAACCACTTTTCGCACTTGTGTTAGTGTTGAAAAACCACTTTTCGCACTTGTGTTGGTGCAGGAAACCACTTTTGCACTTGTATTAGTGTGGAAAAACCACTTTTCGCACTTGTGTTAGTGTTGAAAAACCACTTTTCGCACTTGTGTTTGTGTTGAAAAACCACTTTTCGCACTTGTGTTGGTGCAGGAAACCACTTTTGCACTTGTATTAGTGTGGAAAAACCACTTTTCGCACTTGTGATAGTGTTGAAAAACCACTTTTCACACTTGTGTTGGTGCAGGAAACCACTTTTGCACTTGTGTTAGTGTGGAAAAAACACTTTTCGCACTTGTGTTAGTGTTGAAAAACCACTTTTCGCACTTGTGTTAGTGTTGAAAAACCACTTTTCGCACACTGTGTTTGTGCAGGAAACCACTTTTGCACTTGTATTAGTGTGGAAAAAACACTTTTTGCACTTGTGATAGTGTTGATAAACCACTTTTCGCACTTGTGTTAGTGTTGAAAAACCACTTTTCGCACTTGTGTTGGTGCAGGAAACCACTTTTGCACTTGTATTAGTGTGGAAAAACCATTTTTCGCACTTGTGTTAGTGTTGAAAAACCACTTTTCGCACTTGTGTTGGTGCAGGAAACCACTTTTGCACTTGTATTAGTGTGGAAAAACCACTTTTCGCACTTGTGTTAGTGTTGAAAAACCACTTTTCGCACTTGTGTTGGTGCAGGAAACCACTTTTGCACTTGAATAAGTGTGGAAAAACCACTTTTCGCACTTGTGTTAGTGTTGAAAAACCACTTTTCGCACTTGTTTTGGTGCAGCAAACCACTTTTGCACTTGTATTAGTGTGGAAAAAACACTTTTTGCACTTGTGATAGTGTTGAAAAACCACTTTTCGCACTTGTGTTAGTGTTGAAAAACCACTTTTCGCACTTGTGTTGGTGCAGGAAACCACTTTTGCACTTGTGTTAGTGTGGAAAAACCACTTTTCGCACTTGTGTTAGTGTTGAAAAACGACTTTTCGCACTTATGTTAGTGTTGAAAAACCACTTTTCGCACTTGTGTTAGTGTTGAAAAACCACTTTTCGCACTTGTGTTGGTGCAGGAAACCACTTTTGCACTTGTATTAGTGTGGAAAAAACACTTTTTGCACTTGTGTTAGTGTTGATAAACCACTTTTCGCACTTGTGTTAGTGTTGAAAAACCACTTTTCGCACTTGTGTTAGTGTTGAAAAACCACTTTTCGCACTTGTGTTGGTGCAGGAAACCACTTTTGCACTTGTATTAGTGTGGAAAAAACCCTTTTTGCACTTGTGATAGTGTTGAAAAACCACATTTCGCACTTGTGTTAGTGTTGAAAAACCACTTTTCGCACTTGTGTTGGTGCAGGAAACCACTTTTGCACTTGTATTAGTGTGGAAAACCACTTTTCGCACTTGTGTTAGTGTTGAAAAACCACTTTTTGCACTTGTGATAGTGTTGAAAAACCACTTTTCGCACTTGTGTTAGTGTTGAAAAACCACTTTTCGCACTTGTGTTGGTGCATGAAACCACTTTTGCACTTGTATTAGTGTGGAAAAACCACTTTTCGCACTTGTGTCAGTGTTGAAAAACCACTTTTTGCACTTGTGATAGTGTTGAAAAACCACTTTTCGCACTTGTGTTAGTGTTGAAAAACCACTTTTCGCACTTGTGTTGCTGCAGGAAACCACTTTTGCACTTGTATTAGTGTGGAAAAAACACTTTTTGCACTTGTGTTAGTGTTGAAAAACCACTTTTCGCACATGTGTTGCTGCAGGAAACCACTTTTGCACTTGTGTTAGTGTGGAAAAACCACTTTTCGCACTTGTGTTAGTGCTGAAAAACCACTTTTCGCACTTATGTTAGTGTTGAAAAACCACTTTTCGCACTTGTGTTGGTGAAGGAAACCACTTTTGCACTTGTATTATTGTGGAAAAACCACTTTTCGCACTTGTGTTAGTGTTGAAAAACCACTTTTCGCACTTGTGTTAGTGTTGAAAAACCACTTTTCGCACATGTGTTGGTGCAGGAAACCACTTTTGCACTTGTATTAGTGTGGAAAAAACACTTTTTGCACTTGTGATAGTGTTGAAAAACCACTTTTCGCACTTGTGTTAGTGTTGAAAAACCACTTTTCGCACTTGTGTTAGTGTTGAAAATCCACTTTTCGCACATGTTGGTGCAGGAAACCACTTTTGCACTTGTGTTAGTGTGAAAAAACCACTTTTCGCACTTGTGTTAGTGTTGAAAAACCACTTTTCGCACTTGTGTTAGTGTTGAAAAACCACTTTTCGCACTTGTGTTAGTGTTGAAAAACCACTTTTCGCACACTGTGTTTGTGCAGGAAACCACTTTTGCACTTGTATTAGTGTGGAAAAAACACTTTTTGCACTTGTGATAGTGTTGATAAACCACTTTTCGCACTTGTGTTAGTGTTGAAAAACCACTTTTCGCACTTGTGTTGGTGCAGGAAACCACTTTTGCACTTGTATTAGTGTGGAAAAACCACTTTTCGCACTTGTGTTAGTGTTGAAAAACCACTTTTCGCACTTGTGTTTGTGTTGAAAAACCACTTTTCGCACTTGTGTTGGTGCAGGAAACCACTTTTGCACTTGTATTAGTGTGGAAAAACCACTTTTCGCACTTGTGTTAGTGTTGAAAAACCACTTTTCGCACTTGTGTTAGTGTTGAAAAACCACTTTTCGCACTTGTGTTGGTGCAGGAAACCACTTTTGCACTTGTATTAGTGTGGAAAAACCACTTTTCGCACTTGTGTTAGTGTTGAAAAACCACTTTTCGCACTTGTGTTAGTGTTGAAAAACCACTTTTCGCACTTGTTTTGGTGCAGCAAACCACTTTTGCACTTGTATTAGTGTGGAAAAAACACTTTTTGCACTTGTGATAGTGTTGAAAAACCACTTTTCGCACTTGTGTTAGTGTTGAAAAACCACTTTTCGCACTTGTGTTGGTGCAGGAAACCACTTTTGCACTTGTGTTAGTGTGGAAAAACCACTTTTCGCACTTGTGTTAGTGTTGAAAAACCACTTTTCGCACTTGTGTTAGTGTTGAAAAACCACTTTTCGCACTTGTGTTGGTGCAGGAAACCACTTTTGCACTTGTATTAGTGTGGAAAAAACACTTTTTGCACTTGTGATAGTGTTGAAAAACCACTTTTCGCACTTGTGTTAGTGTTGAAAAACCACTTTTCGCACTTGTGTTGGTGCAGGAAACCACTTTTGCACTTGTGTTAGTGTGGAAAAACCACTTTTCGCGCTTGTGTTAGTGTTGAAAAACCACTTTTCGCACTTATGTTAGAGTTGAAAAACCACTTTTCGCACTTGTGTTAGTGTTGAAAAACCACTTTTCGCACTTGTGTTGGTGCAGGAAACCACTTTTGCACTTGTATTAGTGTGGAAAAAACACTTTTTGCACTTGTGATAGTGTTGATAAACCACTTTTCGCACTTGTGTTAGTGTTGAAAAACCACTTTTCGCACTTGTGTTGGTGCAGGAAACCACTTTTGCACTTGTATTAGTGTGTAAAAAAAACCTTTTTGCACTTGTGTTAGTGTTGAAAAACCACATTTCGCACTTGTGTTAGTGTTGAAAAACCACTTTTCGCACTTGTGTTGGTGCAGGAAACCACTTTTGCACTTGTATTAGTGTGGAAAAACCACTTTTCGCACTTGTGTTAGTGTTGAAAAACCACTTTTCGCACTTGTGTTAGTGTTGAAAAACCACTTTTCGCACTTGTGTTGGTGCAGGAAACCACTTTTGCACTTGTATTAGTGTGGAAAAACACTTTTCGCACTTGTGTTAGTGTTGAAAAACCACTTTTCGCACTTGTGTTAGTGTTGAAAAACCACTTTTCGCACTTGTGTTGGTGCAGGAAACCACTTTTGCACTTTTATTAGTGTGGAAAAAACACTTTTCGCACTTGTGTTAGTGTTGAAAAACCACATTTCGCACTTGTATTAGTGTGGAAAAAACACTTTTCGCTCTTGTGTTAGTGGTGAAAAACCACTTTTCGCACTTGTGTTGGTGAAGGAAACCACTTTTGCACTTGTATTAGTGTGGAAAAACCACTTTTCGCACTTGTGTTAGTGTTGAAAAACCACTTTTCGCACTTGTGTTGGTGCAGGAAACCACTTTTGCACTTGTATTAGTGTGTAAAAAAACCCTTTTTGCACTTGTGATAGTGTTGAAAAACCACATTTCGCACTTGTGTTAGTGTTGAAAAACCACTTTTCGCACTTGTGTTGGTGCAGGAAACCACTTTTGCACTTGTATTAGTGTGGAAAAACCACTTTTCGCACTTGTGTTAGTGTTGAAAAACCACATTTCGCACTTGTGTTCGTGTTGAAAAACCACTTTTCGCACTTGTGTTGGTGCAGGAAACCACTTTTGCACTTGTATTAGTGTGGAAAAAACACTTTTCGCACTTGTGTTAGTGTTGAAAAACCACTTTTCGCACTTGTGTTTGTGTTGAAAAACCACTTTTCGCACTTGTGTTGGTGCAGGAAACCACTTTTGCAGTTGTATTAGTGTGGAAAAACGGAAAAACCACTTTTCGCACTTGTGTTAGTGTTGAAAAACCACTTTTCGCACTTGTGTTGGTGCAGGAAACCACTTTTGCACTTGTATTAGTGTGTAAAAAAACCCTTTTTGCACTTGTGATAGTGTTGAAAAACCACATTTCGCACTTGTGTTAGTGTTGAAAACCCACTTTTCGCACTTGTGTTGGTGCAGGAAACCACTTTTGCACTTGTATTAGTGTGGAAAAACCACTTTTCGCACTTGTGTTAGTGTTGAAAAACCACATTTCGCACTTGTGTTAGTGTTGAAAAACCACTTTTCGCACTTGTGTTGGTGCAGGAAACCACTTTTGCACTTGTATTTGTGTGGAAAAAACACTTTTCGCACTTGTGTTAGTGTTGAAAAACCACTTTTCGCACTTGTGTTAGTGTTGAAAAACCACTTTTCGCACTTGTGTTGGTGCAGGAAACCACTTTTGCACTTGTATTAGTGTGGAAAAACCACTTTTCGCACTTGTGTTAGTGTTGAAAAACCACTTTTCGCACATGTGTTGGTGCAGGAAACCATTTTTGCACTTGTATTAGTGTGGCAATAACCACTTTTGGCACTTGTGTTTGTGTTGAAAACCCACTTTTCGCACTTGTGTTAGTGTTGAAAAACCACTTTTCGCAGTTGTGTTGGTGCAGGAAACCACTTTTGCACTTGTATTAGTGTGGAAAAACCACTTTTCACACTTGTGTTAGTGTTGAGAAACCACTTTTCGCACTTGTGTTAGTGTTGAAAAACCACTTTTCGCACTTGTTTTGGTGCAGCAAACCACTTTTGCACTTGTATTAGTGTGGAAAAAACACTTTTTGCACTTGTGATAGTGTTAAAAAACCACTTTTCGCACTTGTGTTAGTGTTGAAAAACCACTTTTCGCACTTGTGTTGGTGCAGGAAACCACTTTTGCACTTGTGTTAGTGTGGAAAAACCACTTTTCGCACTTGTGTTAGTGTTGAAAAACCACTTTTCGCCCTTATGTTAGTGTTGAAAAACCACTTTTCGCACTTGTGTTAGTGTTGAAAAACCACTTTTCGCACTTGTGTTGGTGCAGGAAACCACTTTTGCACTTGTATTAGTGTGGAAAAAACACTTTTTGCACTTGTGATAGTGTTGATAAACCACTTTTCGCACTTGTGTTAGTGTTGAAAAACCACTTTTCGCACTTGTGTTGGTGAAGGAAACCACTTTTGCACTTGTATTATTGTGGAAAAACCAATTTTCGCACTTGTGTTAGTGTTGAAAAACCACTTTTCGCACTTGTGTTAGTGTTGAAAAAACACTTTTCGCACATGTGTTGGTGCAGGAAACCACTTTTGCACTTGTATTAGTGTGGAAAAACCACTTTTGGCACTTGTGTTAGTGTTGAAAACCCACTTTTCGCACTTGTGTTAGTGTTGAAAAACCAGTTTTCGCACTTGTGTTGGTGCAGGAAACCACTTTTGCACTTGTATTAGTGTGGAAAAAACACTTTTTGCACTTGTGATAGTGTTGAAAAACCACTTTTCGCACTTGTGTTAGTGTTGAAAAACCACTTTTCGCACTTGTGTTAGTGTTGAAAATCCACTTTTCGCACTTGTGTTGGTGCAGGAAACCACTTTTGCACTTGTGTTAGTGTGAAAAAACCACTTTTCGCACTTGTGTTAGTGTTGAAAAACCACTTTTCGCACTTGTGTTAGTGTTGAAAAACCACTTTTCGCACTTGTGTTAGTGTTGAAAAACCACTTTTCGCACACTGTGTTTGTGCAGGAAACCACTTTTGCACTTGTATTAGTGTGGAAAAAACACTTTTTGCACTTGTGATAGTGTTGATAAACCACTTTTCGCACTTGTGTTCGTGTTGAAAAACCACTTTTCGCACTTGTGTTGGTGCAGGAAACCACTTTTGCACTTGTATTAGTGTGGAAAAACCACTTTTCGCACTTGTGTTAGTGTTGAAAAACCACTTTTCGCACTTGTGTTTGTGTTGAAAAACCACTTTTCGCACTTGTGTTGGTGCAGGAAACCACTTTTGCACTTGTATTAGTGTGGAAAAACCACTTTTCGCACTTGTGTTAGTGTTGAAAAACCACTTTTCGCACTTGTGTTAGTGTTGAAAAACCACTTTTCGCACTTGTGTTGGTGCAGGAAACCACTTTTGCACTTGTATTAGTGTGGAAAAACCACTTTTCGCACTTGTGTTAGTGTTGAAAAACCACTTTTCGCACTTGTGTTAGTGTTGAAAAACCACTTTTCGCACTTGTTTTGGTGCAGCAAACCACTTTTGCACTTGTATTAGTGTGGAAAAAACACTTTTTGCACTTGTGATAGTGTTGAAAAACCACTTTTCGCACTTGTGTTAGTGTTGAAAAACCACTTTTCGCACTTGTGTTGGTGCAGGAAACCACTTTTGCACTTGTGTTAGTGTGGAAAAACCACTTTTCGCACTTGTGTTAGTGTTGAAAAACCACTTTTCGCACTTGTGTTAGTGTTGAAAAACCACTTTTCGCACTTGTGTTAGTGTTGAAAAACCACTTTTCGCACTTGTGTTGGTGCAGGAAACCACTTTTGCACTTGTATTAGTGTGGAAAAAACACTTTTTGCACTTGTGATAGTGTTGAAAAACCACTTTTCGCACTTGTGTTAGTGTTGAAAAACCACTTTTCGCACTTGTGTTGGTGCAGGAAACCACTTTTGCACTTGTGTTAGTGTGGAAAAACCACTTTTCGCGCTTGTGTTAGTGTTGAAAAACCACTTTTCGCACTTATGTTAGTGTTGAAAAACCACTTTTCGCACTTGTGTTAGTGTTGAAAAACCACTTTTCGCACTTGTGTTGGTGCAGGAAACCACTTTTGCACTTGTATTAGTGTTGAAAAACCACATTTCGCACTTGTGTTAGTGTTGAAAAACCACTTTTCGCACTTGTGTTGGTGCAGGAAACCACTTTTGCACTTGTATTAGTGTGGAAAAAACACTTTCGCACTTGTGTTAGTGTTGAAAAACCACTTTTCGCACTTGTGTTAGTGTTGAAAAACCACTTTTCGCACTTGTGTTGGTGCAGGAAACCACTTTTGCACTTGTATTAGTGTGGAAAAAACACTTTTTGCACTTGTGATAGTGTTGAAAAACCACTTTTCGCACTTGTGTTTGTGTTGAAAAAACCACTTTTCGCACTTGTGTTGGTGAAGGAAACCACTTTTGCACTTGTATTATTGTGGAAAAACCACTTTTCGCACTTGTGTTAGTGTTGAAAAACCACTTTTCGCACTTGTGTTAGTGTTGAAAAACCACTTTTCGCACTTGTGTTAGTGTTGAAAAACCACTTTTCGCACTTGTGTTAGTGTTGAAAAACCACTTTTCGCACACTGTGTTTGTGCAGGAAACCACTTTTGCACTTGTATTAGTGTGGAAAAAAACACTTTTTGCACTTGTGATAGTGTTGATAAACCACTTTTCGCACTTGTGTTAGTGTTGAAAAACCACTTTTCGCACTTGTGTTGGTGCAGGAAACCACTTTTGCACTTGTATTAGTGTGGAAAAACCACTTTTCGCACTTGTGTTAGTGTTGAAAAACCACTTTTCGCACTTGTGTTTGTGTTGAAAAACCACTTTTCGCACTTGTGTTGGTGCAGGAAACCACTTTTGCACTTGTATTAGTGTGGAAAAACCACTTTTCGCACTTGTGATAGTGTTGAAAAACCACTTTTCACACTTGTGTTGGTGCAGGAAACCACTTTTGCACTTGTGTTAGTGTGGAAAAAACACTTTTCGCACTTGTGTTAGTGTTGAAAAACCACTTTTCGCACTTGTGTTAGTGTTGAAAAACCACTTTTCGCACACTGTGTTTGTGCAGGAAACCACTTTTGCACTTGTATTAGTGTGGAAAAAACACTTTTTGCACTTGTGATAGTGTTGATAAACCACTTTTCGCACTTGTGTTAGTGTTGAAAAACCACTTTTCGCACTTGTGTTGGTGCAGGAAACCACTTTTGCACTTGTATTAGTGTGGAAAAACCATTTTTCGCACTTGTGTTAGTGTTGAAAAACCACTTTTCGCACTTGTGTTGGTGCAGGAAACCACTTTTGCACTTGTATTAGTGTGGAAAAACCACTTTTCGCACTTGTGTTAGTGTTGAAAAACCACTTTTCGCACTTGTGTTGGTGCAGGAAACCACTTTTGCACTTGAATAAGTGTGGAAAAACCACTTTTCGCACTTGTGTTAGTGTTGAAAAACCACTTTTCGCACTTGTTTTGGTGCAGCAAACCACTTTTGCACTTGTATTAGTGTGGAAAAAACACTTTTTGCACTTGTGATAGTGTTGAAAAACCACTTTTCGCACTTGTGTTAGTGTTGAAAAACCACTTTTCGCACTTGTGTTGGTGCAGGAAACCACTTTTGCACTTGTGTTAGTGTGGAAAAACCACTTTTCGCACTTGTGTTAGTGTTGAAAAACGACTTTTCGCACTTATGTTAGTGTTGAAAAACCACTTTTCGCACTTGTGTTAGTGTTGAAAAACCACTTTTCGCACTTGTGTTGGTGCAGGAAACCACTTTTGCACTTGTATTAGTGTGGAAAAAACACTTTTTGCACTTGTGTTAGTGTTGATAAACCACTTTTCGCACTTGTGTTAGTGTTGAAAAACCACTTTTCGCACTTGTGTTAGTGTTGAAAAACCACTTTTCGCACTTGTGTTGGTGCAGGAAACCACTTTTGCACTTGTATTAGTGTGGAAAAAACCCTTTTTGCACTTGTGATAGTGTTGAAAAACCACATTTCGCACTTGTGTTAGTGTTGAAAAACCACTTTTCGCACTTGTGTTGGTGCAGGAAACCACTTTTGCACTTGTATTAGTGTGGAAAAACCACTTTTCGCACTTGTGTTAGTGTTGAAAAACCACTTTTTGCACTTGTGATAGTGTTGAAAAACCACTTTTCGCACTTGTGTTAGTGTTGAAAAACCACTTTTCGCACTTGTGTTGGTGCATGAAACCACTTTTGCACTTGTATTAGTGTGGAAAAACCACTTTTCGCACTTGTGTTAGTGTTGAAAAACCACTTTTTGCACTTGTGATAGTGTTGAAAAACCACTTTTCGCACTTGTGTTAGTGTTGAAAAACCACTTTTCGCACTTGTGTTGCTGCAGGAAACCACTTTTGCACTTGTATTAGTGTGGAAAAAACACTTTTTGCACTTGTGTTAGTGTTGAAAAACCACTTTTCGCACATGTGTTGCTGCAGGAAACCACTTTTGCACTTGTGTTAGTGTGGAAAAACCACTTTTCGCACTTGTGTTAGTGCTGAAAAACCACTTTTCGCACTTATGTTAGTGTTGAAAAACCACTTTTCGCACTTGTGTTGGTGAAGGAAACCACTTTTGCACTTGTATTATTGTGGAAAAAACCACTTTTCGCACTTGTGTTAGTGTTGAAAAACCACTTTTCGCACTTGTGTTAGTGTTGAAAAACCACTTTTCGCACATGTGTTGGTGCAGGAAACCACTTTTGCACTTGTATTAGTGTGGAAAAACCACTTTTGGCACTTGTGTTAGTGTTGAAAACCCACTTTTCGCACTTGTGTTAGTGTTGAAAAACCAGTTTTCGCACTTGTGTTGGTGCAGGAAACCACTTTTGCACTTGTATTAGTGTGGAAAAAACACTTTTTGCACTTGTGATAGTGTTGAAAAACCACTTTTCGCACTTGTGTTAGTGTTGAAAAACCACTTTTCGCACTTGTGTTAGTGTTGAAAATCCACTTTTCGCACATGTTGGTGCAGGAAACCACTTTTGCACTTGTGTTAGTGTGAAAAAACCACTTTTCGCACTTGTGTTAGTGTTGAAAAACCACTTTTCGCACTTGTGTTAGTGTTGAAAAACCACTTTTCGCACTTGTGTTAGTGTTGAAAAACCACTTTTCGCACACTGTGTTTGTGCAGGAAACCACTTTTGCACTTGTATTAGTGTGGAAAAAACACTTTTTGCACTTGTGATAGTGTTGATAAACCACTTTTCGCACTTGTGTTAGTGTTGAAAAACCACTTTTCGCACTTGTGTTGGTGCAGGAAACCACTTTTGCACTTGTATTAGTGTGGAAAAACCACTTTTCGCACTTGTGTTAGTGTTGAAAAACCACTTTTCGCACTTGTGTTTGTGTTGAAAAACCACTTTTCGCACTTGTGTTGGTGCAGGAAACCACTTTTGCACTTGTATTAGTGTGGAAAAACCACTTTTCGCACTTGTGTTAGTGTTGAAAAACCACTTTTCGCACTTCTGTTAGTGTTGAAAAACCACTTTTCGCACTTGTATTGGTGCAGGAAACCACTTTTGCACTTGTATTAGTGTGGAAAAACCACTTTTCGCACTTGTGTTAGTGTTGAAAAACCACTTTTCGCACTTGTGTTAGTGTTGAAAAACCACTTTTCGCACTTGTTTTGGTGCAGCAAACCACTTTTGCACTTGTATTAGTGTGGAAAAAACACTTTTTGCACTTGTGATAGTGTTGAAAAACCACTTTTCGCACTTGTGTTAGTGTTGAAAAACCACTTTTCGCACTTGTGTTGGTGCAGGAAACCACTTTTGCACTTGTGTTAGTGTGGAAAAACCACTTTTCGCACTTGTGTTAGTGTTGAAAAACCACTTTTCGCACTTGTGTTAGTGTTGAAAAACCACTTTTCGCACTTGTGTTGGTGCAGGAAACCACTTTTGCACTTGTATTAGTGTGGAAAAAACACTTTTTGCACTTGTGATAGTGTTGAAAAACCACTTTTCGCACTTGTGTTAGTGTTGAAAAACCACTTTTCGCACTTGTGTTGGTGCAGGAAACCACTTTTGCACTTGTGTTAGTGTGGAAAAACCACTTTTCGCGCTTGTGTTAGTGTTGAAAAACCACTTTTCGCACTTATGTTAGAGTTGAAAAACCACTTTTCGCACTTGTGTTAGTGTTGAAAAACCACTTTTCGCACTTGTGTTGGTGCAGGAAACCACTTTTGCACTTGTATTAGTGTGGAAAAAAACACTTTTTGCACTTGTGATAGTGTTGATAAACCACTTTTCGCACTTGTGTTAGTGTTGAAAAACCACTTTTCGCACTTGTGTTGGTGCAGGAAACCACTTTTGCACTTGTATTAGTGTGTAAAAAAAACCTTTTGCACTTGTGTTAGTGTTGAAAAACCACATTTCGCACTTGTGTTAGTGTTGAAAAACCACTTTTCGCACTTGTGTTGGTGCAGGAAACCACTTTTGCACTTGTATTAGTGTGGAAAAACCACTTTTCGCACTTGTGTTAGTGTTGAAAAACCACATTTCGCACTTGTGTTAGTGTTGAAAAACCACTTTTCGCACTTGTGTTGGTGCAGGAAACCACTTTTGCACTTGTATTAGTGTGGAAAAAACACTTTTCGCACTTGTGTTAGTGTTGAAAAACCACTTTTCGCACTAGTGTTAGTGTTGAAAAACCACTTTTCGCACTTGTGTTGGTGCAGGAAACCACTTTTGCACTTGTATTAGTGTGGAAAAAACACTTTTTGCACTTGTGATAGTGTTGAAAAACCACTTTTCGCATTTGTGTTTGTGTTGAAAAACCACTTTTCGCACTTGTGTTGGTGAAGGAAACCACTTTTACACTTGTATTATTGTGGAAAAACCACTTTTCGCACTTGTGTTAGTGTTGAAAAACCACTTTTCGCACTTGTGTTAGTGTTGAAAAACCACTTTTCGCACTTGTGTTAGTGTTGAAAATTCACTTTTCGCACTTGTGTTAGTGTTGAAAAACCACTTTTCGCACACTGTGTTTGTGCAGGAAACCACTTTTGCACTTGTGTTAGTGTTGAAAAACCACTTTTCGCACATGTGTTGGTGCAGGAAACCACTTTTGCACTTGTATTAGTGTGGAAAAACCACTTTTGGCACTTGTGTTAGTGTTGAAAACCCACTTTTCGCACTTGTGTTAGTGTTGAAAAACCAGTTTTCGCACTTGTGTTGGTGCAGGAAACCACTTTTGCACTTGTATTAGTGTGGAAAAAACACTTTTTGCACTTGTGATAGTGTTGAAAAACCACTTTTCGCACTTGTGTTAGTGTTGAAAAACCACTTTTCGCACTTGTGTTAGTGTTGAAAATCCACTTTTCGCACATGTTGGTGCAGGAAACCACTTTTGCACTTGTGTTAGTGTGAAAAAACCACTTTTCGCACTTGTGTTAGTGTTGAAAAACCACTTTTCGCACTTGTGTTAGTGTTGAAAAACCACTTTTCGCACTTGTGTTAGTGTTGAAAAACCACTTTTCGCACACTGTGTTTGTGCAGGAAACCACTTTTGCACTTGTATTAGTGTGGAAAAAACACTTTTTGCACTTGTGATAGTGTTGATAAACCACTTTTCGCACTTGTGTTAGTGTTGAAAAACCACTTTTCGCACTTGTGTTGGTGCAGGAAACCACTTTTGCACTTGTATTAGTGTGGAAAAACCACTTTTCGCACTTGTGTTAGTGTTGAAAAAACCACTTTTCGCACTTGTGTTTGTGTTGAAAAACCACTTTTCGCACTTGTGTTGGTGCAGGAAACCACTTTTGCACTTGTATTAGTGTGGAAAAACCACTTTTCGCACTTGTGTTAGTGTTGAAAAACCACTTTTCGCACTTGTGTTAGTGTTGAAAAACCACTTTTCGCACTTGTGTTGGTGCAGGAAACCACTTTTGCACTTGTATTAGTGTGGAAAAACCACTTTTCGCACTTGTGTTAGTGTTGAAAAACCACTTTTCGCACTTGTGTTAGTGTTGAAAAACCACTTTTCGCACTTGTTTTGGTGCAGCAAACCACTTTTGCACTTGTATTAGTGTGGAAAAAACACTTTTTGCACTTGTGATAGTGTTGAAAAACCACTTTTCGCACTTGTGTTAGTGTTGAAAAACCACTTTTCGCACTTGTGTTGGTGCAGGAAACCACTTTTGCACTTGTGTTAGTGTGGAAAAACCACTTTTCGCACTTGTGTTAGTGTTGAAAAACCACTTTTCGCACTTGTGTTAGTGTTGAAAAACCACTTTTCGCACTTGTGTTGGTGCAGGAAACCACTTTTGCACTTGTATTAGTGTGGAAAAAACACTTTTTGCACTTGTGATAGTGTTGAAAAACCACTTTTCGCACTTGTGTTAGTGTTGAAAAACCACTTTTCGCACTTGTGTTGGTGCAGGAAACCACTTTTGCACTTGTGTTAGTGTGGAAAAACCACTTTTCGCGCTTGTGTTAGTGTTGAAAAACCACTTTTCGCACTTATGTTAGAGTTGAAAAACCACTTTTCGCACTTGTGTTAGTGTTGAAAAACCACTTTTCGCACTTGTGTTGGTGCAGGAAACCACTTTTGCACTTGTATTAGTGTGGAAAAAACACTTTTTGCACTTGTGATAGTGTTGATAAACCACTTTTCGCACTTGTGTTAGTGTTGAAAAACCACTTTTCGCACTTGTGTTGGTGCAGGAAACCACTTTTGCACTTGTATTAGTGTGTAAAAAAAACCTTTTTGCACTTGTGTTAGTGTTGAAAAACCACATTTCGCACTTGTGTTAGTGTTGAAAAACCACTTTTCGCACTTGTGTTGGTGCAGGAAACCACTTTTGCACTTGTATTAGTGTGGAAAAACCACTTTTCGCACTTGTGTTAGTGTTGAAAAACCACATTTCGCACTTGTGTTAGTGTTGAAAAACCACTTTTCGCACTTGTGTTGGTGCAGGAAACCACTTTTGCACTTGTATTAGTGTGGAAAAAACACTTTTCGCACTTGTGTTAGTGTTGAAAAACCACTTTTCGCACTAGTGTTAGTGTTGAAAAACCACTTTTCGCACTTGTGTTGGTGCAGGAAACCACTTTTGCACTTGTATTAGTGTGGAAAAAACACTTTTTGCACTTGTGATAGTGTTGAAAAACCACTTTTCGCATTTGTGTTTGTGTTGAAAAACCACTTTTCGCACTTGTGTTGGTGAAGGAAACCACTTTTACACTTGTATTATTGTGGAAAAACCACTTTTCGCACTTGTGTTATTGTTGAAAAACCACTTTTCGCACTTGTGTTAGTGTTGAAAAACCACTTTTCGCACTTGTGTTAGTGTTGAAAATTCACTTTTCGCACTTGTGTTAGTGTTGAAAAACCACTTTTCGCACACTGTGTTTGTGCAGGAAACCACTTTTGCACTTGTATTAGTGTGGAAAAAACACTTTTTGCACTTGTGATAGTGTTGATAAACCACTTTTCGCACTTGTGTTAGTGTTGAAAAACCACTTTTCGCACTTGTGTTGGTGCAGGAAACCACTTTTGCACTTGTATTAGTGTGGAAAAACCACTTTTCGCACTTGTGTTAGTGTTGAAAAACCACTTTTCGCACTTGTGTTTGTGTTGAAAAACCACTTTTCGCACTTGTGTTGGTGCAGGAAACCACTTTTGCACTTGTATTAGTGTGGAAAAACCACTTTTCGCACTTGTGATAGTGTTGAAAAACCACTTATCACACTTGTGTTGGTGCAGGAAACCACTTTTGCACTTGTGTTAGTGTGGAAAAAACACTTTTCGCACTTGTGTTAGTGTTGAAAAACCACTTTTCGCACTTGTGTTAGTGTTGAAAAACCACTTTTCGCACACTGTGTTTGTGCAGGAAACCACTTTTGCACTTGTATTAGTGTGGAAAAAACACTTTTTGCACTTGTGATAGTGTTGAAAAACCACTTATCACACTTGTGTTGGTGCAGGAAACCACTTTTGCACTTGTGTTAGTGTGGAAAAAACACTTTTCGCACTTGTGTTAGTGTTGAAAAACCACTTTTCGCACTTGTGTTAGTGTTGAAAAACCACTTTTCGCACACTGTGTTTGTGCAGGAAACCACTTTTGCACTTGTATTAGTGTGGAAAAAACACTTTTCGCACTTGTGTTAGTGTTGAAAAACGACTTTTCGCACTTATGTTAGTGTTGAAAAACCACTTTTCGCACTTGTGTTAGTGTTGAAAAACCACTTTTCGCACTTGTGTTGGTGCAGGAAACCACTTTTGCACTTGTATTAGTGTGGAAAAAACACTTTTTGCACTTGTGTTAGTGTTGATAAACCACTTTTCGCACTTGTGTTAGTGTTGAAAAACCACTTTTCGCACTTGTGTTAGTGTTGAAAAACCACTTTTCGCACTTGTGTTGGTGCAGGAAACCACTTTTGCACTTGTATTAGTGTGGAAAAAACCCTTTTTGCACTTGTGATAGTGTTGAAAACCACATTTCGCACTTGTGTTAGTGTTGAAAAACCACTTTTCGCACTTGTGTTGGTGCAGGAAACCACTTTTGCACTTGTATTAGTGTGGAAAAACCACTTTTCGCACTTGTGGTAGTGTTGAAAAACCACTTTTTGCACTTGTGATAGTGTTGAAAAACCACTTTTCGCACTTGTGTTAGTGTTGAAAAACCACTTTTCGCACTTGTGTTGGTGCAGGAAACCACTTTTGCACTTGTATTAGTGTGGAAAAACCACTTTTCGCACTTGTGTTAGTGTTGAAAAACCACTTTTTGCACTTGTGATAGTGTTGAAAAACCACTTTTCGCACTTGTGTTAGTGTTGAAAAACCACTTTTCGCACTTGTGTTGCTGCAGGAAACCACTTTTGCACTTGTATTAGTGTGGAAAAAACACTTTTTGCACTTGTGTTAGTGTTGAAAAACCACTTTTCGCACTTGTGTTAGTGTTGAAAAACCACTTTTCGCACATGTGTTGCTGCAGGAAACCACTTTTGCACTTGTATTAGTGTGGAAAAAACACTTTTTGCACTTGTGTTAGTGTTGAAAAACCACTTTTCGCACTTGTGTTAGTGTTGAAAAACCACTTTTCGCACTTGTGTTGGTGCAGGAAACCACTTTTGCACTTGTATTAGTGTGGAAAAACACTTTTCGCACTTGTGTTAGTGTTGAAAAACCACTTTTCGCACTTGTGTTAGTGTTGAAAAACCACTTTTCGCACTTGTGTTGGTGCAGGAAACCACTTTTGCACTTGTATTAGTGTGGAAAAACACTTTTCGCACTTGTGTTAGTGTTGAAAAACCACTTTTCGCACTTGTGTTAGTGTTGAAAAACCACTTTTCGCACTTGTGTTGGTGCAGGAAACCACTTTTGCACTTTTATTAGTGTGGAAAAAACACTTTTCGCACTTGTGTTAGTGTTGAAAAACCACATTTCGCACTTGTATTAGTGTGGAAAAAACACTTTTCGCTCTTGTGTTAGTGGTGAAAAACCACTTTTCGCACTTGTGTTGGTGCAGGAAACCACTTTTGCACTTGTATTAGTGTGGAAAAACCACTTTTCGCACTTGTGTTAGTGTTGAAAAACCACTTTTCGCACTTGTGTTGGTGCAGGAAACCACTTTTGCACTTGTATTAGTGTGTAAAAAAACCCTTTTTGCAATTGTGATAGTGTTGAAAAACCACATTTCGCACTTGTGTTAGTGTTGAAAAACCACTTTTCGCACTTGTGTTGGTGCAGGAAACCACTTTTGCACTTGTATTAATGTGGAAAAACCACTTTTCGCACTTGTGTTAGTGTTGAAAAACCACATTTCGCACTTGTGTTCGTGTTGAAAAACCACTTTTCGCACTTGTGTTGGTGCAGGAAACCACTTTTGCACTTGTATTAGTGTGGAAAAAACACTTTTCGCACTTGTGTTAGTGTTGAAAAACCACTTTTCGCACTTGTGTTTGTGTTGAAAAACCACTTTTCGCACTTGTATTGGTGCAGGAAACCACTTTTGCAGTTGTATTAGTGTGGAAAAACCACTTTTCGCACTTGTGTTAGTGTTGAAAAACCACTTTTCGCACTTGTGTTGGTGCAGGAAACCACTTTTGCACTTGTATTAGTGTGTAAAAAAACCCTTTTTGCACTTGTGATAGTGTTGAAAAACCACATTTCGCACTTGTGTTGGTGCAGGAAACCACTTTTGCACTTGTATTAGTGTGGAAAAACCACTTTTCGCACTTGTGTTAGTGTTGAAAAACCACATTTCGCACTTGTGTTAGTGTTGAAAAACCACTTTTCGCACTTGTGTTGGTGCAGGAAACCACTTTTGCACTTGTATTAGTGTGGAAAAACCACTTTTCGCACTTGTGTTAGTGTTGAAAAACCACATTTCGCACTTGTGTTAGTGTTGAAAAACCACTTTTCGCACTTGTGTTGGTGCAGGAAACCACTTTTGCACTTGTATTAGTGTGGAAAAAACACTTTTCGCACTTATGTTAGTGTTGAAAAACCACTTTTCGCACTTGTGTTAGTGTTGAAAAACCACTTTTCGCACTTGTGTTGGTGCAGGAAACCACTTTTGCACTTGTATTAGTGTGGAAAAACCACTTTTCGCACTTGTGTTAGTGTTGAAAAACCACTTTTCGCACATGTGTTGGTGCAGGAAACCATTTTTGCACTTGTATTAGTGTGGCAATAACCACTTTTGGCACTTGTGTTAGTGTTGAAAACCCACTTTTCGCACTTGTGTTAGTGTTGAAAAACCACTTTTCGCACTTGTGTTGGTGCAGGAAACCACTTTTGCACTTGTATTAGTGTGGAAAAACCACTTTTCGCACTTGTGTTAGTGTTGAAAAACCACTTTTCGCACATGTGTTGGTGCAGGAAACCATTTTTGCACTTGTATTAGTGTGGCAATAACCACTTTTGGCACTTGTGTTAGTGTTGAAAACCCACTTTTCGCACTTGTGTTAGTGTTGAAAAACCACTTTTCGCAGTTGTGTTGGTGCAGGAAACCACTTTTGCACTTGTATTAGTGTGGAAAAACCACTTTTCACACTTGTGTTAGTGTTGAGAAACCACTTTTCGCACTTGTGTTAGTGTTGAAAAACCACTTTTCGCACTTGTTTTGGTGCAGCAAACCACTTTTGCACTTGTATTAGTGTGGAAAAAACACTTTTTGCACTTGTGATAGTGTTAAAAAACCACTTTTCGCACTTGTGTTAGTGTTGAAAAACCACTTTTCGCACTTGTGTTGGTGCAGGAAACCACTTTTGCACTTGTGTTAGTGTGGAAAAACCACTTTTCGCACTTGTGTTAGTGTTGAAAAACCACTTTTCGCCCTTATGTTAGTGTTGAAAAACCACTTTTCGCACTTGTGTTAGTGTTGAAAAACCACTTTTCGCACTTGTGTTGGTGCAGGAAACCACTTTTGCACTTGTATTAGTGTGGAAAAAACACTTTTTGCACTTGTGATAGTGTTGATAAACCACTTTTCGCACTTGTGTTAGTGTTGAAAAACCACTTTTCGCACTTGTGTTGGTGAAGGAAACCACTTTTGCACTTGTATTATTGTGGAAAAACCAATTTTCGCACTTGTGGTGTTGAAAAACCACTTTTCGCACTTGTGTTAGTGTTGAAAAACCACTTTTCGCACATGTGTTGGTGCAGGAAACCACTTTTGCACTTGTATTAGTGTGGAAAAACCACTTTTGGCACTTGTGTTAGTGTTGAAAACCCACTTTTCGCACTTGTGTTAGTGTTGAAAAACCAGTTTTCGCACTTGTGTTGGTGCAGGAAACCACTTTTGCACTTGTATTAGTGTGGAAAAAACACTTTTTGCACTTGTGATAGTGTTGAAAAACCACTTTTCGCACTTGTGTTAGTGTTGAAAAACCACTTTTCGCACTTGTGTTAGTGTTGAAAAACCACTTTTCGCACTTGTGTTAGTGTTGAAAAACCACTTTTCGCACTTGTTTTGGTGCAGCAAACCACTTTTGCACTTGTATTAGTGTGGAAAAAACACTTTTTGCACTTGTGATAGTGTTGAAAAACCACTTTTCGCACTTGTGTTGGTGCAGGAAACCACTTTTGCACTTGTGTTAGTGTGGAAAAACCACTTTTCGCACTTGTGTTAGTGTTGAAAAACCACTTTTCGCACTTGTGTTAGTGTTGAAAAACCACTTTTCGCACTTGTGTTAGTGTTGAAAAACCACTTTTCGCACTTGTGTTGGTGCAGGAAACCACTTTTGCACTTGTATTAGTGTGGAAAAAACACTTTTTGCACTTGTGATAGTGTTGATAAACCACTTTTCGCACTTGTGTTAGTGTTGAAAAACCACTTTTCGCACTTGTGTTGGTGCAGGAAACCACTTTTGCACTTGTATTAGTGTGGAAAAACCATTTTTCGCACTTGTGTTAGTGTTGAAAAACCACTTTTCGCACTTGTGTTGGTGCAGGAAACCACTTTTGCACTTGTATTAGTGTGGAAAAACCACTTTTCACACTTGTGTTAGTGTTGAAAAACCACTTTTCGCACTTGTGTTGGTGCAGGAAACCACTTTTGCACTTGTATTAGTGTGGAAAAACCACTTTTCGCACTTGTGTTAGTGTTGAAAAACCACTTTTCGCACTTGTTTTGGTGCAGCAAACCACTTTTGCACTTGTATTAGTGTGGAAAAAACACTTTTTGCACTTGTGATAGTGTTGAAAAACCACTTTTCGCACTTGTGTTAGTGTTGAAAAACCACTTTTCGCACTTGTGTTGGTGCAGGAAACCACTTTTGCACTTGTGTTAGTGTGGAAAAACCACTTTTCGCACTTGTGTTAGTGTTGAAAAACGACTTTTCGCACTTATGTTAGTGTTGAAAAACCACTTTTCGCACTTGTGTTAGTGTTGAAAAACCACTTTTCGCACTTGTGTTGGTGCAGGAAACCACTTTTGCACTTGTATTAGTGTGGAAAAAACACTTTTTGCACTTGTGTTATTGTTGATAAACCACTTTTCGCACTTGTGTTAGTGTTGAAAAACCACTTTTCGCACTTGTGTTAGTGTTGAAAAACCACTTTTCGCACTTGTATTGGTGCAGGAAACCACTTTTGCACTTGTATTAGTGTGGCAAAAACACTTTTTGCACTTGTGATAGTGTTGAAAAACCACTTTTCGTACTTGTGTTAGTGTTGAAAAACCACTTTTCGCACTTGTGTTGGTGCAGGAAACCACTTTTGCACTTGTATTAGTGTGGAAAAACCACTTTTGGCACTTGTGTTAGTGTTGAAAAACCACTTTTCGCACTTGTGTTAGTGTTGAAAAACCACTTTTCGCACTTGTGTTGGTGCAGGAAACCACTTTTGCACTTGTATGTGTGGAAAAAACACTTTTTGCACTTGTGATAGTGTTGAAAAACCACTTTTCGCACTTGTGTTAGTGTTGAAAAACCACTTTTCGCACTTGTGTTGGTGCAGGAAACCACTTTTGCACTTGTATTAGTGTGGAAAAACCACTTTTCGCACTTGTGTTAGTGTTGAAAAACCACTTTTCGCACTTGTGTTAGTGTTGAAAAACCACTTTTCGCACTTGTGTTAGTGTTGAAAAACCACTTTTCGCACTTGTGTTAGTGTTGAAAAACCACTTTTCGCACTTGTGTTAGTGTTGAAAAACCACTTTTCGCACTTGTGTTAGTGTTGAAAAACCACTTTTCGCACTTGTGTTCGTGTTGAAAAACCACTTTTCGCACTTGTGTTGGTGCAGGAAACCACTTTTGCACTTGTATTAGTGTGGAAAAAACACTTTTTGCACTTGTGTTAGTGTTGAAAAACCACTTTTCGCACTTATGTTAGTGTTGAAAAACCACTTTTCGCACTTGTGTTGGTGCAGGAAACCACTTTTGCACTTGTATTAGTGTGGAAAAAACACTTTTTGCACTTGTGATAGTGTTGAAAAACCACTTTTTGCACTTGTGTTAGTGTTGAAAAACCACTTTTCGCACTTGTGTTGGTGCAGGAAACCACTTTTGCACTTGCATTAGTGTGGGAAAAACCACTTTTCGCACTTGTGTTAGTGTTGAAAAACCACTTTTCGCACTTGTGTTAGTGTTGAAAAACCACTTTTCGCACTTGTGTTGGTGCAGGAAACCACTTTTGCACTTGTATTAGTGTGGAAAAAACACTTTTTGCACTTGTGATAGTGTTGAAAAACCACTTTTCGCACTTGTGTTAGTGTTGAAAAACCACTTTTCGCACTTGTGTTGGTGAAACAGTGTTTTAAGTGAAAGTGTTTTAAGAAAGTGAAAAAGTGTTTTAGTTTAAGTATAGTTTCATACATAAAAAGCCTGTAAAAAAGCAGTTTCTTCTATAAGTGTTTTACTTTAAGCACAGTTTCATCTTTTAAAAAGCCTCTAAAAAGGTGTTTTACTTCAAGTATAATTTTGCTATATAAATATGATCAAAGCAACGTATTGCGACGTTTGTGAACAAGAATATAAACAATACAAAAGACACCTTAAAACTAACAAACACAAATTTAATCTACTTCACCTACTATCTCCTATTCAGAAGGAAACAAAACACTGTTCTGCCTGTAATAAAAATATCCTCAAGAAAGGCTTCGAAATCCATCTTAAAAACAAATCAACATTTATCAAATTTTATCACAACTAAAAACTCTGATGGTGCATTCAAAGGACATATTAAATTAAGAGTCTTTAACTTCAAACCTCCTGAACCAGAGTCTATAGTTGATGCTGTAGAAATAGTTAAACCTGCTGTTCAAACGTTGATTGAAAAAACACTAAAAGAAATTAAACCACTTAAATTTTATATGGGAGTAAAATTAGAAATGACAAAGGACGAAGGAGTTATAGATACACCATACATGAGAACTGAGCCACATTTTATATCTTCATATCAAGATTTTAAAACATCAGGAGTCTATGATGAACTTATTAAACAAGAGCAAGATGTGGATAATTCAATCGTAGGAAGTGGATTCAATATAGGAAAAATTATTTACATAGACATTCATATTCTTAAATCAGATCCTCTAAAAGCTTCTTCTTACATTGATTTACCCAGTGTTATCAAAAATAGAAAAGCAGTTATCAATATCAAAAATAAAGACAATAAATGTTTTCTCTGGTCTATTCTAGCACACTTACATCCTCCACATTTTCATGATGAAAGAGTATCTCATTATAAAAAATATGAGAATACATTAAATACGAAAGATCTAAAGTTTCCGATGACTTTAAATGATATTCCTAAATTTGAAAAGTTGAATAATTTATCAGTTAATGTTTATGGTCTAACAGAAACAAACAACATTCAGGTTTTAAAGCTTTCTGACAATTGTAAACAAACTCATATTAATCTTCTATATTTTAATTCAGACGAAAATTCACATTATACATACATGAAAGATATTACAAAATTAATAAAACTACAAGTATGTAAAAGAACAAATAAAATATATATTTGTATGCGTTGTCTTAACTTCTTCCATACACAAGAAAGATTAGATAAACATTCAAATTATTGTGGTGAACATAAATCAACGGTAATCAACATGCCTAAAAAAGGCTCAAAGATCACATTCAAAGATGAAAAGAAAACAATAAAACATCCATTTGTTATATATGCTGATTTTGAAAGTATTTTAGAAAAAATTGATACTGCTTCTCCAGATCCAAAAGAATCATACACAAATAAATATCAAAAACATACTCCTTGTGGTTTTTGTTATTATATCAAATCATCCGTTGGTGATGAATATAACAAGTTAGAGATGTATAGAGGCTCAAATACCCCAGAGGAGTTTGTGAAACGACTAGAAAAAGACAGTGTTCGATTAACCAAGATAATGAGAGAAACCAATAAACCAATGTCCTTAACAAGTAAAGAAAAAAGAGAATTTAGACAGCCAAAGGCTGCCTGTCATATTTGTGAGAAGAAAATTGGTAAAGGTCTAAAGGTTAGAGACCATTGTCATCTCACTGGTAAATATAGAGGTCCGGCTCATCAAAGTTGTAATATTAATTATCAACTCCCCTCTTTCATTCCTGTTTTTCTTCATAACAACGCTCATTATGATACACATCTATTTATCAAGGAACTCTCAAAGACTTCTGGAAGTATCTCAGCAATTCCAAACACGGATCAGAAATACATTTCATTCACAAAAACAATTCACACATCTCCTATTACTCATATTAGATTTCTTGATACATTTAAATTCATGGCAAGTCCATTGGCTAACTTGGTTCAAAATCTAAAAGAGTTTCCATGTCTTTCAGAGTATTTTTCAGATAAAGATTTACAAACACAAAAGGGAATTTACCCCTATGACTATATGGACTCATTTGAGAGATTCAATGAAACACAACTTCCTTTAAAAGAAAATTTCTATAACAAATTAAATAATAGTCATATATCTGATAAAGATTATATACACGCACAAAATGTTTGGAAAAAATATAACATTAAGAATCTTGGTGAGTATCACGATTTGTACCTCAAAATTGATGTGCTTTTGTTGGCTGATGTGTTTGAGGCTTTCAGAACAATCTGTCATTCTGGATATGGATTGGATCCTGCTCACTATTACACTGCTCCTGGATTGGCTTGGAGCGCGATGTTGAAAATGACAAAACAAGTTTTGGATTTAATAACCGATGTTGATATGCTTTTGATGATTGAAAAGGCAAAGAGAGGAGAAATTTCACAAGTCTGTTCAAAGAGATATGCGAAAGCAAATAACAAGTACATTCCAAGTTATGATCCATCGGTAGAGAGCTCCTACTTGATGTATTATGATGCAAACAACCTGTATGGCTGGGCAATGTCTCAGGCTCTTCCTTATGGAAAACTTAGATGGGTAAAGGAAAAAGATTACAAAAAGGTTTTACAAGATGTATGTATCTCTACACAAAAAGAATTGGATGATTCAAAGGTTGGTTATTATTTTGAGGTCGATTTGAAATATCCAGAGGAACTTCATAACCTACACAAAGATCTCCCATTTGCTTATGCAAAGGAAAGTCCAAAGAAGGAGTGGTTAAGTGATTATCAACAATCATTTAATATAGGTGAATCAACAGAAAAATTACTTACTACATTATATAACAAGAAAAATTATGTTCTACACCAAAGAAATTTGTGACAATATTTATCAAAAGGTCTAAGAGTAGAGAAGATTCATAGGGTTCTAAAGTTCAATCAAAGTCATTGGTTAAAGGGGTACATTGATTTTAATACACAAAGAAGAACAGAGTCAAAAACAGATTTTGAGAAAGACTTTTATAAATTGATGAATAATGCGGTCTTTTGTAAGACCATGGAAAATGTGAGGAAAAGACAAAATATCAGACTATCAACATCTTGGAAACAAGCATCAAAATTAATTAATAGACCGAGTTTTACTAGAGCTGAGGTCTTTACTGAGAACTTTTGTGCGATCCATTTGATTAAAGAGAGTATTGAAATGGACAAACCTATTTATATTGGAACATCAATTCTTGATTTATCAAAGTCATTAATGTATGATTACTTTTATAATAACTTGAGGAATAAATATCAAAATGATGTTAATCTACTTTATATGGATACAGATCGTTTTATTTTACAAATTAATACTGATGATGTTTATTCAGACATGAAAAAGGACATTAATATCTATGACACTAGTAATTACAGTCCAGAGAGTGAGTTGTTCTCTTCTAAAAATAAAAAGGTGAGTGGAAAGTTTAAGGATGAATTAGGATGAAATGTCATGAGTGAATTTGTGGGATTGAGGTCTAAGGCTTATGCTTATAAATACATTGTGAATAACGTTGAAAAAACTGATAAGAAGTTAAAAGGTGTAAAGAAAAATGTTATTAAAGAAACAATAAACTTTAAGGATTATTATAACTGTTTAACAACAAAGAAAGAAGAGTTTAGAAAGATTAATGGAATAAGAAGTTATAAACATAAATTATATTCAGAAGAGGTGAATAAGAAAGCATTGGGGGCTTTTGATGATAAGAGGTTTATTTTAGAAAATGGATTTGATAGTCTCCCTTATGGTTATATAAGTATATAAGTGATAAGTTAAAAAAGGGGGGGTTAGGGATTTTAACTGGCTACCGCCGCCTTTTTACTATTATATAAATGATAGAACCAAGTACCAACCAGACTAAAGAGTGGAGGTGTAATCAACCTTGGTATATAAATGGTAAACATAACGAATGTGAAAAATATCAAATAGGTATAATTGAGAAGACAACTGGAAAAACATTTACAAAACAAATAAGAGAATTAATTTAAATACCGGTGAATTGGGTAAAAAAGATGGAAATATTTTTGAGTGGACGGAAAACTTTGATGGTTGTCAGGAAAATATATACTTTAATTTAAAAATGGTATGTGGCACTGGAGGCGCTCAAACAAGAACATTGAGGGAGGTTTACGATTTTATCTTAGCTCAGTTAAAATATCTTAATAAAGAACCAAACTCAAACATCTTTTTTGTTAATATATTAGATGGTGAAGGGAGTGGCAAGAGAATTAAATTATTTCCCACACATAAACAAATATTTGTAGGATCGATGTTTGAGTGGTCTACTCGGGATCATTGATAGTAAGAGTACCATAAGACCAAGGGGGAATCATTGTTTGAGTGTCAAAAGGCTAAAAGGTTCGTAAAGAGGTGAGAGGAAAATTAACATGTAAGTGAATGGGTCGATGTTTGAGTGGGTCAAAGATAATCTGCCAGATGATATGTAGAAGAAGGATTATAGGTCTATAAGGGAAAACAAATATTTGTAGTGTTTGGCTGGTCTAATGAACAACATTAAGGATAGGTACTATAGACAAAAGGTTCATAAAGATGAGGGTGGGAGAAATAGAGGTGTTAATGGGCAATGAGGTTAAGAGGAAAATTAACATGTAAGTCAATGGGAAAAATGAGAGTGTCCCAGAAGCAACATATATACACTACTGGCGGATGTGTTAGTTTTCGGCGGATGTCTTAGTTTGGCACATGTGTTTGTTTGGCGGATGTGTTAGTTTGGCGCATTTGTTTGTTTGGCGGATGTCTTCGTTTGGCGAAAGTGTTTGTTTGGCGGATGTGTTAGTTTGGTGGATGTCTTAGTTTGGCGCATGTGTTTGTTTGGCGGATGTGTTTGTTTGGCAGATGTCTTAGTTTGGCGCATGTGTTTGTTTGGCGGATGTGTTAGTTTGGCGGATGTCTTCGTTTGACGCATGTTTTTGTTTGGCGGATGTGTTAATTTGGCAAATGTCTTAGTTTGGCGCATGTGTTTGTTTGGCGGATGTGTTAGTTTGGCGGGTGTCTAAGTTTGGCGCATGTGTTTGTTTGGTGGATGTGTTAGTTTGGCAGATGGCTTAGTTTGGTGGATGTGTTCGTTTGGGGAATGTCTTAGTTTGGCGGATGTCTTAGTTTGGCAGATATCTTAGTTTGGCGCATGTGTTTGTTTGGCAGATGTGTTACTTTGGCGGATGTCTTAGTTTGGCACATGTGTTTGTTTGGCGGATGTGTTAGTTTGGCGCATTTGATTGTTTGGCGGATGTGTTAGTTTGGCGGATGTCTTAGTTTGGCGGATGTCTTAGTTTGGCGCATGTGTTTGTTTGGCGGATGTGTTAGTTTGGCGGATGTCTTAGTTTGGCGCATGTGTTTGTTTGGCGGATGTGTTAGTTTGGGGAATGTCTTAGTTTGGCAGATGTCTTAGTTTGGCGGATGTGTTCGTTTGGGGAATGTCTTAATTTGACGGATGTCTTAGTTTGGCGGATGTCTTAGTTTGGCGCATGTGTTCTTTGGCAGATGTGTTAGTTTGGCGGATGTCTTAGTTTGGCACATGTGTTTGTTTGGCGGATGTGTTAGTTTGGCGCATTTGTTTGTTTGGCGGATGTGTTAGTTTGGCGGATGTATTAGTTTGGCGCATGTGTTTGTTTGGCGGATGTATTAGTTTGGGGAATGTCTTAGTTTGGCGGATGTCTTAGTTTGGCGCATGTGTTAGTTTGGGGAATGTCTTAGTTTAGCGGATGTCTTAGTTTGGCGCATGTGTTTGTTTGGCGGATGTGTTAGATTGGCGGCTGTCTTCGTTTGACACATGTGCTTGTTTGGCGGATGTGTTAATTTGGCGGATGTCTTAGTTTGGCGCATGTCTTTGTTTGGCGCATGTGTTTCTTTCGCGGACGTGTTAGTTTGGCGGCTGTCTTAGTTTGGCGCATGTGTTTGTTTGGCGCATGTGTTAGTTTGGCGGCTGTCTTAGTTGGGCGCATGTGTTTGTTTGGCGGATGTGTTAGTTTGGGGAATTAATTAGTTTGGCGGATGTCTTAGTTTGGCGGATGTGTTAGTTTGGGGAATGTCTTAGTTTGGCGGATGTCTTAGTTTGGCGGATGTCTTAGTTTTCCGCATGTGTTTGTTTGGCGGATGTGTTAGTTTTTGCGGATATCTTAGTTTGGCGCAAGTGTTTGTTTGGTGGATGTGTTAGTTTGACGGATGTTTTAGTTTGACGCATATGTTTGTTTGGCGGATGTGTTAGTTTGGCGGATGTCTTAGTTTTGGCGCATGTGTTTGTTTGGCGGAAGTGTTAGTTTGGGGAATGGCTAAGTTTGGCAGATGTCTTAGTTTAGCGGATGTGTTAGTTTGGCGGATGTCTTAGTTTGGCGCATGTGTTTGTTTGGCGGATGTGTTTGTTTGGCGGATGTCTTAGTTTGACGCATGTGTTTGTTTGGCGGATGGCTTAGTTTGGCAGATGTCTTAGTTTGGGGCATGTGTTTGTTTGACGGATGTGTTCGGTTGGCGGATGTCTTTGTTTGGCGGATGTGTTCGTTTGGCGGATGTCTTAGTTTGGCGCAGGTGTTTGTTTGGTGGACGTGTTTGTTTGGCGGATGTCTTAGTTTGGCAGATGTCTTAGTTTGGCACGTGTGTTTGTTTGGCGGATGTGTTAGTTTGGCGCATTTGTTTGTTTGGCGGATGTGTTAGTTTGGCGGATGTCTTAGTTTGGCGCATGTGTTTGTTTGGCGGATGTGTTAGTTTGTGGAATGTCTTAGTTTTAGTGGGGGGGCCAATGTTTTCCCGTTGAATTCAAATGTTAATTTGTGGACACTGGTTGGGTTGTCTTTAGGGATGATAGAAGTTGTAGAAAAAATATGTCTCCATTTTTTTCAAGTTCTTTATAGCGGCCATTTTGGATTATCAAAATGGCGTTTGTTGAAAACCGAAATTGTCATTATCTTGGCTTCTAAATGACCTAGAGTGTTAATTTTGGTGTCCAAATGTACATATTTGCGGATACTTGATCCAATAAACACACATTTATACACCTACATATGATCAAAAGGGTTCTTATGGCAGCCATCTTGGATTTTCACGCACTTATGCCAACACATCCTTCTGTACTTCAGCTGGCATCACCACCTTGGTGATGATAGTCGTCAGGTCTTCACCCTCATGCGTCATGGGATTCATGGACTCTCTGATCACATTCTTCAGTCGACGAATGCTGTCTTCCTGCCGAGCCCAGACTGTGGTTGATAGGTCGTGGTGCTCCTTGCGTGTAGCTGATTGTGAGCCAGCCATCTGACGGGCTTCTTCAGCAAGCCTACTCAGCTCTGGTGCTGTCAGAAAGAACCTTTCGCGGGCACTGGCATTCTGGGTAATGCCCACAATACCCCCTGTCACCTTCATGATCCTGTTGATGTGCTCCAGTGCATGGTCCACACCTACAGCACAGAAGGGGATTTCATTCTTATGGACACTGAAGTTCCCATCCATGAACTCTTGGTAGATCCCTGGATCTGTCATCTTCAGGGCCTTCATCTCTGCAAGGTACCGGGGAGTCAGCCTGGCATATTTCTGTTTGTCATGTGCAAAGAAGTATATGCACATCTCATCCAGTGAAGACAGGTGAAGCTCAAATTGTCCATCACGGGTGGCACGGATGAATGTGTATATCAGCATTATCATCCGCATGTAGCGTCGCACAAACTTGAACAGTGGACTCTTGGCTTCTTTCCTCTCATCAAACTTTGCCATGGCCTCCAGGACTTCGTTTGACTCGAGGACAGCTAGCATGTTGTTCTGCGCGCTTGTCATCTCCTCTCGGTTGTGTAGATGACAGCTCTGGGCAACCTGTTGTGCTGACTGGGTACATGGGCCCCTCAGATGGGGATGCTCTTGGAAGAATTCGTCCACATAGAGGTCGAAGAGGGCTTGGACAGTGGTGATGTGGGCCTCCAAAGCCCTCTTCATGTGCTTGGCTTCCAGTATTTGTCTGGTCGTTGTTGGGCCATAGATATCAGCCTCAGACCAAGCCTCGTCAAGACCACTGTCCTCTATGGCATTCCCAGCAGCCCTCAGTGCAGCCATCACAGTGTGCATCTCCCCTAGTCGCAGTACCCACTTGCCTTTGCAGTCATCTCTGGTCATCTCCAGCTGTTTGGCTCGCTCATACAGGGCCATGTCTAAGGTGATCACTGTCTTCCTATCGGGACCCATGACCATGCAGTTGATTTGCTGTGTCTGTTTCAAGACTGTTATCAGTGTTTGCCATTCATGGGCTGGTGCTGCTACCAATGGCAGGGCGTTGACCTCTGTCAGAGGCTTCGAAGAGGAGAGCAGTGAGTTGTAGGCTGTCCAAGTTGGGATATCGTGATGCTTGATCCTACTGCCAGGTGGTTGTTTTGGATCGTGGACGAGTGACCCAACAGGGTCAGCATGCTGGGGTTCTGCAGCTTGCAGCTGGTCATCTGGTGGGATGATGTCGTCTTGTACGTCCTCAGCTTCAGCTGTTCGCATGATTGTGCGTGAAAGTAGCCACACTGTGTCCGTCGCAGAGTACGGCTTGGTGACATCTGGGTTTGACCGTGTCTTCAAGCTATACGTGGTACCTGTGGCAGATTGTTTGTTTGGTGCTTGGCAAGGAACAAAGTCTGGAGCAGTCAGAACCTTGAGTGAGCGGTGTCTGGCCTTTCGGTCATGTAGTGTCAGTGTTCTATGTTCATCTGTGGAGGGTGCATGTTCCCGTCGTTGGTAGAGTGCCCAGGCTGTAGCATGGAGTGTCCGCTTCCCATCAGGTGTGTCTTCATTGAAGTCACTGTTGTCCACTGCAAAGAAGACAAACGTCCCTATGCGCATGGTTCTTGGAAAGTATACACCCTGTTCTGTCGTAGACTCTATGACTGAGTTGGCCAGCTGTGTCTCCAACCGCAAGATCCGACTATAATCAACAGACAGACCGAACCCATGCAGGAAATCCAGAAGCTTCTTGTTTCTGGTGGACTGATGGACTACAATGGCAACGGCAAGCTGCTGTGGCCATTCTAAGCGATGGCGGAATGGTGCATCTGGCTCTTTGGGCTTGTACGTGACTTGGCGTTTTGACTTGTAGCCGTACATGATGTTCTGACTGATGGTTATAACATCTCGATGAATAGTGGCTGAGCGCATAGTCTCTGGCTCAATGCTCGTGGCTGGTCCTTCCAGTAGCCAGCGGAGGAAAGCATAGAGTACTTTGGGTACATGCTTTTCAGCATCATCAGTGTTCATTTCTCCTTCAAATTGCCATGGGTGCTTGTTCTGACAAGCAATGGCACTGCGGAGAACAGAGGCACTCTCAAACAGTTGTTCGATGTTTTTTTCATTTGTCTTCGTCATTGCATCTTCGACAGCTGCATCACGCACGGCAGTGGAGAATACACAGTCTGACTCGTTTCGACGTTTTGGTTTCATGAAGTGAACGTCATCAATGTGAGAGTTGATTTTCTCCTTCATGCCTTGGGTAGTAGGTGATGGGACATTGTGCACACCATTATTGTCAAGAATCCTGGAGTAAACCGACTTCAGGTCAGACATGTTGAGAATTTCACCAGCTTGGAGTAGAGAGCGAACAAGGCTGACAAACTCAATGTCTGCGGCTATTTTGATAACATTAGTTTCTTGCAGTATGTGTTCTTTGTCATCACTTGATGTCCCACTCTTGGGAGCACGTTGGACATTCTGCACCCAGCATGGGAGATGATACTTGACGTCGATCGCATGAGCATCATGTGCACTGATGGCAGCACTCAGCTGAACTTTCCACTTGTGGTTGCTGCCTTCTTCAACAGCTTTCTTCAGCTGTTTACCTGCGTTGAACGTGCATACAACATGTACACTTTCCTTAGTGACCTCTTGACAGAAGAAACAAAGGTCTCTGTTGAATGGAGTTGATGATGAACGTGTGAAGCGAAGAGTCTCGTCTTGCGTAGAACCTGAGGTACTTGCAGCGGCAGGTGCAGAAGAAGGATGTCCACACCTCTTATGAAGATGCTGGGTGTCGCCATGTTCGCAGGCTTTCTGGTGGCGAACTCTAGCACGCTCCAGGTGAGCAGTGTTGCATGTAGATCCATAACATGCCCGGTGCCACTTTGCTTTATTGTTCCTCAAGTCAGTGGCAGTGAAACAGCTTAATCGTTCGCTGATCTGTTTGAAGTCGGCATCACCATATCGTGCCCTCTCCTGGATGAACTGGAGAAACTTTGCATATGAGCCCAGTGCTGGCTCAGTCACTAGTGCACCTTGGGGATCCTGGCACTGAATGCAAAGTGTGAAATCAGTTTCTTTCTTGGTTTTCTTGCTTTTTGGCTCCATCATAGCTCAGGGTCACGAATCTGGAACATACAAATAACAAATAACAATTAAGATAGATGTGCATTAAGTTAGATTTTGGACACTGGTTCGGCTGTGCCATAAAAACCTATTTTTATCCCTTGTAGGTTATTAAAGAAGGTTTCATTCAATTCTCTATCCCCAAAAATGTACAACTGGACACCAGAATCGAAACTCTAGGTCATTTAGAAGCCAAGATAATGGAATTTTACGTTTTCGACATCCGCCATTTTGAAAATCCAAAATGGCCGCCATAAAGAACTTGAAACAATTGGAGACATATTTTTTCTAGAACTTATATCATCCCTAAAGACAGCCCAACCAGTGTCCAAAAATTAACAAGCAATTTCACCGGGCATTTCAATCTGCTACATTGGCCCCCCCACTATTTGGCGGATGTCTTAGTTTGGCGGATGTGTTCGTTTGGGGAAGGTCTTAATTTGGCGGATGTCTTAGTTTGGCGGATGTCTTAGTTTGGCGCATGTGTTTGTTTGGCGGATGTGTTAGTTTGGGGAATGTCTTAGTTTGGCGGATGTCTTAGTTTGGCGCATGTGTTAGTTTGGGGAATGTCTTAGTTTGGCGGATGTCTTAGTTTGGCGCATGTGTTTGTTTGGCGGATGTGTTCCATTGGCGGATGTCTTAGTTTGGCGCATGTGTTTGTTTGGCAGATTTGTTCGTTTGGCTGATGTCTTAGTTTGGCACATGTGTTTGTTTGGCGGATGTGTTAGTTTGGCGCATTTGTTTGTTTGGCGGATGTGTTAGTTTGGCGGATGTCTTAGTTTGGCAGATGTCTTAGTTTGGCGCATGTGTTTGTTTGGCGGATGTGTTAGTTTGGCGGATGTCTTAGTTTGGCGCATGTGTTTGGTTGGCGGATGTGTTAGTTTGGGGAATGTCTTAGTTTGGCAGATGTCTTAGTTTGGCAGATGTGTTCGTTTGGGGAATGTCTTAGTTTGGCGGATGTCTTAGTTTGGCTGATGTCTTAGTTTGGTGCATGTGTTTGTTTGGCAGATGTGTTAGTTTGGCGGATGTCTTAGTTTGGCACATGTGTTTGTTTGGCGGATGTGTTAGTTTCGCGCATTTGTTTGTTTGGCGGATGTGTTAGTTTGGCGGATGTCTTAGTTTGGCGGATGTCTTAGTTTGGCGCATATGTTTGTTTGGCGGACCCAGCCAAAGAGTTATACCTTGGAGATCCACAAAATCCTGAAAAAGAGTTTTACCATGATGATACTTGTTGTGAGTTATCAAAACAAAACCCACTGAACAAGTTCTACCTTGATGAGCCAGAATACAAGTCATACATTGGAGACCCACAAATTTCTGAAAATTGGGAAAGGGGAGTTCTCCCTGATGGTCCGCAGTTATACTATGTGAGACACATCATAGAAACCCTACAAAATTGTGAAACGGGAATTCTCCCTGATGGTCCGCAGTTATACTATGTGAGACACATCACAGAAACCCTAAAAAATTGGGCAAGGAGAGTTCTCCCTGATGGTCCGCAGTTATACTATGTGAGACACATCACAGAAACCCTAAAAAATTGGGCAAGGAGAGTTCTCCCTGATGGTCCGCAGTTATACTATGTGAGACACATCATAGAAACCCTAAAAAATTGGGAAAGGGAAGTTTTCCCTGATGGTCCGCAGTTATACTATGTGAGACTTATCACGGAAACCCCCAATATTTCTGAAAATTGTGGTTCTACCTTGGAGACTTGGAAAGATGGTTATATTTTTGGAGACTCGGAATGGGGGTTTTGTTTTGATGACTCGGAATGTGATACCTATCTTGGAGGCTCAACAGGAATGTGGTTATACCTTGGGAACTTGGAAAGTTGGTTTTATTTTGGAGACTCTACCTGTGGGGTCCATCTTGGAGACTCTTTGCATTCTAAAGCAATGAACAATGTTCTTTGTTTAATGACGCTTGATTTAAGCAATATCAAGAAAGTTCGAGGAAGAAAATGCTGGAAATTTATTTCTTCCCATTTCTACTTCTTCAAACTTGAAAGCCTTGAAAGACAGAATTGGCGGGAAGAGGAAAAAAAATAAATGAAATACGTATTTAAAAAAGAAGAAAAAAAAGATTATGTTAGGGTTAGGGTGGGATTTTGAATGTGAGGGTTAGGGATGGGGTTGGGTTAGGGATGGGGTTGGGTTAGGGTGGGATTTTGAATGTGAGGGTTAGGGTTGGGGTTGGGTTAGGGATGGGGTTGGGTTAGGGTTGGGATTTTGAATGTGAGGGTTAGGGATGGGTTGGGTTAGGGATGGGTTGGGTTAGGGATGAGGTTGGGGATGGAGTTGGGTTAGGGATGGGGTTGGGTTGGGGATGGGGTTTGGTTAGGGATGGGGTTGGGTTAGGGATGGGGTTGGGTTAGGGATGGGGTTGGGTTAGGGATGGGGTTGGGTTCGGGATGGGGTTGGGTTAGGGTTTGTATATTATTATGACTCACTCACACATACACACACACACACAAAAGTTAAGCCCCAACTGAAAGGTTGAGGGATTCTGTGTTTGGGGTTCACAGATTTAAAAACGTATCCCCATTATACACACACAAAAGTTAAGCCCCAACTAACAAGTTGTGGGATTCTGTGTTTGGGGTTCACAGATTTAAAAACGTATCCCCATTACATTTTATTTATTTATTTATTATTTTCAAGGGTATTATCTGCTTACTTGTGTTTTTTGTAATTCTTGCGAGTAAAATGAACCCAAGATTTCTTCTCCATTTAAATCATATAATTTGTAGGTCCAAGGGACTGTATCCACTACATCAATGATTTTAAATAATTCACGAGTCCATTTTTGTGTATAACCTTTCTCAAAATGACTTTTCCATTTGTATATTCTTACAATATCACCAACTTTAAACTTGGGCTTTCTCAAATTAATCTCCTTTTCATATTCTAATTTTGTAAATGTTTCCGATGGTTTTGATTTTGTTGATGAATGAACTGTATTATTGTAATTATCTACAATATCCTGAATTAAATACACCCATTTTTGAGAACCGAGATGTGTGAATTTTTTATACAGTCTCTCTTTCAAAGTATGATTAAAATGCTCAATAACAACTGCTTTTCCTTCATTAAAGGTGCTGTATAATTTAATACCCTCCCCCTTTAGAAATTTCATAAATATTTTGTTATAGAACTCTGTGCCCTCGTCAGTCCATAACTTCTTTGGTTTCCTTTTATCCCTATCAAATATTAGCTTAAAGGCTAACATTAAAGTATCACCTCTCTTGTTTTTCAAAGGAACAACCCAGGCAAATCTACTCCTCAAATCAATAATGGTTAAAGCATACCTGTATCCCTTATCATTATTTAGTTCGATTAAATCAGCGCACCATATGTGGTCAGTGTATTTAGAATAAACTTTCCTTCTTTTAAACTTTGTGATTATAGGTTTATGTAATTCATTAGCCAAAAGCTCCTCAGTCTTGATAACATCATTGGAGTTTAATAGTTTTTTGGGGAATAACCAAGACCAAGTTTCAATTTAACACTTATCATTTTTTTCACAATAAACCTATCAACTTTCTCTCTCAATGTAGGATTTCGTATCAAGGACAAATTATACAACATTTCTCTGTCTGCTTCATGTTTTTCATCCAATGTAGTGGTATTCCCATAAGCAATATCATGCTTCATACACACTTCATCAACCCTATTTATAAGCTTGGACCAAGGTTTAGGATTGTCAGCCTCATCTAATCTTTTATCCAGGTTTGTTCCAGGACCACAGAAAGAATATCCAGGTAGATGTAGTTCCCCAGGAATTCCAGTTGTTGTAAATTTACTTCCTGACAGAAACTTTTGTATGTCTCCTCCACTTTTAGGAGAGATGAATTGGCACTTTTTAGACCCACACACTTGACATATTCCTTTTTGATAAACTCTATTATTTTTAGCTTTAACATAAGAGATATTTTTAGATTTAGTTTTCTTTTTACATTTGAGACAATAACTCATATTTATTTATCAGAAAAAGTCCGACAGAGTATCAAAACCTTTTTGGTTTTCAACATATACATTTCTATCTTAATTTTTAAAACATAAAGAATCCTTAGGAATGCCTTCACTCTCTCCTCCATTTATTTACAAATAAAAACTAACTAAAGTCAATAACACCAACATCATCAACTATATGACCTTTGTCTTCTTCATGTAAATCTCCTCGCTGAACTCATCTCAACCATTTTTAAAATCATTATCTTAGTAAGAGTCGTTAATTCTTTATTTTCCTCTTCGGTGCATTGAGATTGATTTATTTGCTGTAATACACTCAATCTTTTAGGAAGCTCACTGATTTCCATCTTTTTATATTTTTCCTCCCTCTCTCTTTGCTCCCTTTCCTCCCTCTCCTCCTTCTCCTTTTTCTCCCTCTCCTCCTTCTCCTTTTTCTCCCTCTCCTCCTTCTCCTTTTTCTCCCTCTCCTCCTTCTCCTCTTTCTCTCTTTCCTCCTTCTCCCTTTTCTCTCTTTCCTCCTTCTCCCTTTTCTCCCTCTCCTCCTTCTCCTTTTTCTCCCTCTCCTCCTTCTCCTTTTTCTCTCTCTCCTCCTTCTCCTTTTTCTCCCTCTCCTCCTGCTCCTTTTTCTCTCTTTCCTCCTTCTCCCTATTCTCCCTCTCCTCCTTCTCCTTTTTCTCCCTTTCCTCCTTCTCCTTTTTCTCCCTTTCCTCCTTCTCCTTTTTCTCCCTTTCCTCCTTCTCCTTTTTCTCCCTTTCCTCCTTCTCCTTTTTCTCTCTTTCCTCCTTCTCTTCTTCAACTCCTTCCTCATCCCTTGCTACCCTTGAGTTTGAGCCCCAAAGAATATTATACATATACTCATCTGGATTTTGAGATATTCTTGGATCTATAATTATTTTTCTCATAATAGGATACCAATAAGATTTGTTGATGATTTCTAAAAGAGTTTTATATTTCATAACTTTGAGAAGTTCATTTTTATTTTATATTTTAAACAAGTCTCTATTTGTGGGTTTAACAATATCAGTATAAGGCCAGTTTTTAATGACAAAATTCCCATGTATATGCTCCACATCATAAGGTATGTAATACCGAGCACCCTTTTCTTGTAGGTATCCTTGAATACAAAAATTATAATTCTCTTGTAGTCTTCTTCCTGCCATTTATGTATCAGAAATATATGTGAGATTAATATTATGACAGGTAATACCACCCCATCTTCCCACTACCAAATCGGTTTGTATTCCTCGGCTTTCTATCCTTATCTCATGACCTTCCTTCTTTGTCATGCTAACCATCGCTATACTATCATATATTTTTCTTTTCTTAAAACCATGTATTTGTTGTTTATTAATTGTACTTCAACATAAATCCTTATCCTCACCAAGCGGATAATATTCTTCTTTACGAGACTGATTAAAATCATGTAGGTCTTCTATGTTTATTGAAAAAGACCAATTATACCCTAAACCAGGCATATCATACCCCCATTTATTAATTCGCATATTAACTATATATCCTTCTTTATAAAATTCAATTGTAAGCAGGTAGTTAAATTCAATGAGGAAGGGTGTATGGTCAGTATAACCAGGTGTTGTGGTTGTAAATTTTACTTGTTTAACAAAACGTGCTGTTTTCTTTAAAATATATATATTGTGATAAATCACTGTATCTAATTAAGTCATTCGCATCTGTCGGGTTTGGATAATTGATTAATTTATAAGTATTCTTCATATTAATATTTTTACTTATACTATATTTTTGTCGTTCAGCCTGTGCCTTTGTATAATAATTTGATAAATCAATATCCTGAGAGGATTCTCCAAAGATAGAACCATCTTTTCCAACATAAGTCATTTATATTAGATTTAAAATGATATCATAAAAATTTTCATTATTGTTGAGTTGAAATAATACATATAAACATAATTGACCACAACATTTAGAATTAATTTCTTGAACTTGAAATGTTTGATAAACACCATTCTGTAAGAATTGTATTACTTCAACAGGCGGTGGCATACCATAACTATCAAAATAATATTTATCCTGACTATTATGAATACAAACCCAATGAGAACCATTCTGTGTGTCTAAATTCATAATAATATTCTTTGTATTCTTATTTATATGTATTAATTCATCTCTCATACAAATAACCACATTATCAATTTTTCGTGTTTTACAATACTTAGCTGGTTCTATATTTGACATTGTATTCTTTCCAAATTGTTTAAACCATTTATCCATTTATTTATGAGAAAGATACAATCCATTACCCCGTTTAGTTAGTTTAACACCCGCTTGAGCGATAGAGGAAAGCATATCTACAACCAACAATCTAGCTTTATCAGGTAGACTTTCAAGTTTTTGAGCAAAATCTACAATTACACCACTTCCACTAATTTGTTTCTCTAACTCCTTATTATGTCTTTCCAATTCTTTTTGAGCTTTTAGTTGTGCCTTCCTTTCGTTAGCAGTTTTTACCGCTGCTGAAATACCACCAGTCAATGCTCCCGCCGCACTTAAACCAGCAAATAAAGGAATTAGAAACGGGAGAAATCCTCCCTCTTGTATTGAATATTTCTTTAACATAGGTTTTGTCATTTTAATTTTAAGTGATCCAGCATCATTTAGTGTTTTTACCTGCTCTCTTGTGAGTAAAACATCAATTCTTAATGCTCCTTTTCTTTGAATTGTATTAACATTAATAATACAAGGCTTTTGATTTTGAATACAAGATGTTAATTTATTAAGATTGATTTGATTAACATATACCGGTTCTTTCCGACTCATTTATTTATGAGAAAAAACCTATGTGATATTAATCATAACACCATTATCTGTATTAATCTGTAATTCTGTTTCCTCCAAAAGCAAACAATAAGCATCAACTTCTTCATTCTCTCCTCTTTCAATGTATAGAGAAGTATCCACTCTATTAGACTTTATAGTTTCCTTTTGAGAACTCAGGTCAATTGCGTAGATTGTATAAAGTTTTTGAAACGCAACCATATCCAAAATAGGATCATTATTACCGTTGCTTTCACACACCTTTTGGTAAGACTTGTAGGCTTCCGCATAATCATTTTTTTCCCAATCAATTTCCAATCTATCTCGCGGATAAAATGTACCATCAAGAGAAAACCGAAGTTGTTTCACCTTAGCATTATCACTCAGCGCATTATTCTTATCAGTGCCTTCATCTCCATCTGGTTTCTTAAAAATGAGCCAAAGGTATCGTGGCTTTCCTTGAAGAACACCTAAATTCCAAGTGTAGGTAGTGTGTTCCAGTTTAACGTGTTGACATCTTCTTTTAAGGTATGATACATTTAGTGGTTTCTTTGAGTTAAGTCTTCTATTTAACATCTCTTCCGTTTTAAGATTAGGAGTATATTCACTAATATACCAACACAAATCATTAATAACAAATTTATTATTATCACCAAAAGCATTTTGAGCCCCAAAAAGCAATCTATTTACATTATCATTCCTTTGTAGTTGAAATCTAATTTTAAGCCCATACAAAACTTTATCATAATCACAAAATCCAAATATACCTTTAAGAGGTACTGCTACGGTAAAACTATTCTCTGCTTTTGTATCATCATTATACATTGACTTCCTTTGACTATAACCAGGGTCAGCATTTGTTCCCGTTGACATATCAGGAATAAAACCTTCAACAGCTCCCTTACCCATTCTATCACTAAACGAATAAAGTGTAAATTTCATCATTTCAGATGTAGCAGAGACATAATCAACCGCTTCAACCTCTTGTGTTCCAATATACAGGCGGACACTATCAAACATTTTCCAGAAGAAATCATTTACGAGTGTAGCATTAGTATTATTCGCAGCCTTAGTGAATTTAAATTTACACAGCAAGAAACTATCAGCTATATTCAAGTAAGTTTGTTGATTATTTATTTCAAAACTTTTTGTCCCATTTGAATTCCAGTCTGTTCCTGTTATAGCATTTACCTTGAAATAGTCTTCCTTTTTAGTGGAGTTTGAAATGATAATCGTATCATCCAAATCATAGATACTATCAATCGCTTCCATACTTGTATTTATATAGCATTAAAATTGTTGAAACCCTGACCCAAGTATTTTAATGATTTTTTGTCGTTCTTGTGAAGATAGTTGAGTTTTACCTTTTTTTATTTCTTTGATTGCTTGTAATTTATGAGACTCCTTTTGAGCATCTTTTATACTCTTTATAGCACCCGCAACTGAGCCCACGGCAGAAGCAGTTGAACCAATTAGGTCTTTATGTTTAAGAATGGTTGAACCAATACCCATTAGAGTATCAATTATCCCATCTCCTTTATTTCTAAATTGATGTCCCACACCCCGTTGTCTCTTTGATTTATAGTATCCTCTACCAAGAAACATACCTTCACCCTTATAGTATGGTGAAAGGAACATCCCATCCCCTGTAATTACTTTATATTTTCCCAACTCGTGTTTTCTCACAATAACCATTATTTATTTATTGAAAAACTTCACGTAGGTGAATTCTGATGGATATAATTTCTTCATTAAAGGAGATCATACGATTATCTTGATCGGTTATCCTAAAATTTACTCTGTATATGGTTTTTCCTGACACAGGTAAATAGACAAGATTTTTTGGATCCATATTAAATTTATAACCAATCGGGGTTGAGTATGCGCTGAATGAAAATATTGTATTTGTTCTTATTCCATCGTTATAAGCACCATCAATCAAATCACAATGAATTAATACTGAATTTATACCGGAGGATATTTGAATGACATTATCACTGTAAAACGTTCCGTTAGTTTCAATCTTTTTTGAAGAGAAACCCAATAAGCTCTCTAAACGATTTTTCAATCGTGAAATCAACGTTATAAATATTTTTAAGTTTAATAGTTGATTTTGAAGTGTGTTTTTGAATATATATTACAATATTTTTTGGTTCATCACCTTTTTCTTTCATAAGGCGAGAGACATCAGAAGATATTTGAGAAATCTCGTAAGCTCCAGGTGAAACTGTTATGGTTTTGTACCCACTTCCTGGATTATAACTAAACTTGTTGTTTTTCTCTGTGATATTAAAAAGTGTATTGTAAGTCTCCATTGACAACAAAGAAGCCTCATATTCTTTTGTGGGGTCAAGTTGTAGTGGGTAAGGGAATGAAGCTGTGTAATCACTCGTTGTGAAATTAAAACTAAGAATTGTGCTTCTCATCTTATTTAATATCTAATAAAATATCTTTGTATTGACATTTATTAATTCTTTTCATATTCATCAACTGATCTAAAATGGCGGATGCTTCATTAAACCAATTGTTGTTCCCAGCCTTCTTACTACCTAACAACAATAATAACCTATTAACTAATTGTGATGGGTCATTTGGAAGAAAGCTAACACCCGAACCAAGCTTACTTAAAGCATCAATAATATGTTTCTCCTTCTCATTCTTCTTACTTTTACCGGCAACAGAAACTCCATAATCAAGTGAGTTTAGTAAATCAACATATACCCTATCTTCCGCATTTTCCATATCAAGTGGTTCATCAAAATATTTTGAACCGCTGAATCCGGAGTTTGTTAGAAGAAACATTAATCTTGGAGTTAATTCAACATTTGGTTGAGCAGAACTTAAGAACACCAATTTATCATTAAATATCAATAACTTTTCTTTCACAAGATGGAACTGTGCTGGTTCTTCTGTTGGAATGAGACCTGCTCTGGTTTTTGAACCCGCCGAATATTCATTGTTTTGAAGAGCTTCCACAACATAATTAGGTGGTTGATTTACCTCCTCAAGTTTCCGAAATAATCCTTCATCATCATATTCTAATTCTCCAAGTTCTTGCTCTGTCATTTGACTAAAATCTTTGAGCATTTGAAGTTTTTTCGGAGTAAATTCTACCGTGGGAACTGAAGGTGAAGTCGTTTGTTGAGTTTTTAAAAGTGGTTTAAAAAATTTCTCTTGTTTTCTTTCAAAGGCTTCTTCACCAGTTAGTTTCTGTCTCCGTTTCTTCTTTATCTCTTCCTGTTGCTTTACAACTTTTGAAAGCAACTCTTGATGTTCTTTAAACTTTCTTGCTCTTTCTTCGGTATTCATCTTCTGTATTTATTTATTGAAAAATATCATTTAATGAATTGTAAAGGTCAATGGGAAAATTTTCCTTTGTTTCGTCATTATAGTAAATGTGTTGAAATAAAAGCTTTTCTTTAAATATTTCATCAAATTCTTTATTGGTATTAATACGAGGTTATTTCTTCTTCACTAATACTTGTATCTCTGCTTTTCATACGTTTGCGTTGAGTCTCCTCATCGATATCAAAACCGAATGATAAAATCTTAACTCCATCACCACACAAATGTTTAATAATTTGTCTCATTCCTTCAGGATTAGTTTCTAAAATCCCAAGACCATTAGATTTTACTTTATTTAACTCACTCTTACAATGTGAATATTTTGTAGAACCAAGAGAGACCTCCTCAAATATTTGACCTTCATTCCTCAATCGCATATGTTCCTCCATTGAAATGTAGTAATAATCTTTCCCTTCTATTTCTCCTGGTCGCATTGCTCTGGTTGTAGTACCTACAAAACGAATCATAGGGTGTTTTTTAAAAAAACTTACAATCTTTTCATTTTTACTATTCAAGAGTTTAGATTTATGAAAGTTCTTTCCTGAAGCAGATTTACCCACAAGATTAATAAAATAGTTGTCATTTATGTGTGTAAAATATCAGTTAGTATCTGATCTTGTTTCACAACAATATATTTATATTTTCCAATCGTGTGTTTCATATAATTTTCAAATTCTTTTTTACTACATAACGTAGAGCAATAATTATCTCTCCAAAAATTATTTACATCTATTGAATTTAACTTAAATAAAATAAAAGTATTAGCATTGTTTCTTATTGAGCGACGAGGGAGTTGAGAATATGACTGACTAAGATAAATACAATTACAAGAAGAATGTCTCCCTCTTGTATAGTAGCTATCCATTACTGTTTGGTTTCTCTCATTAACACAATCATCAAAGATGACGAGGTTCTTTTTTGATTTATCTAAATCTTGAGGTGAAGGTATATCATCCGTATTATCACTGAGAATACAAGTTATGGGTTTTGATTTTGATTTCTGTGTATCACAAAATAGTTGTATTATATCCTCAATCTTGTAATCATTTAGTTTGTTTTGAAGTTTAAATAAACCGATAATGTCTTCCTTTTTAAGACCCGCATTAAAACCTTGTGATAGTAGTTGATACTCGGGTTGAAAACTTGACTTCGTGAAAATTATTAAATTATCATAATCTAAAAAGTTGGGGGTAAGGAGCATCTTTAAAAGCAAACAGGTTTTTCCACATCCGCTTGATTCCACATCCACATCCGCTTTTCCACATCTATTAGACATCTTAATGAATTTGGAAGATTTTTATGGTTGTTAAATTTTATCTTGTTTTCCCAAACGGGTAAAAAATCATTCATTTATATATTTGGAAAACAAGTCATCTAACTTTTTTTGAGCTATTTTAGAAACTCTATATTTTATCCTGAGTTCAGGTTTAATTTCAAAATAATTCATTATTTTATTTATATAGTATCTTGTATTAACATTTCCATTAAAATTATTTTGAATAATAAATATCATTAAACCCTTATACATTTCCTCAATACAAAGAGTCTCTTCCCTTGAAAGAAATGGTGTATTATCATCATAATACTTAACATTCATCTCTCTTATTAATCTTGTAAAGTAATTCATTTTTGGTTCTAATTTAAAAGAGTTATATATATTTTTTATTTTTTTTATTATCATTAATTAGAAGATAATCACAGAAAATACATTGTTTATATGAACCCTCATTATTAAGCCCTATTCTATCACAAGCTGGACAATTCTCTAATTTATCATATGGAGAGTCTGGAAATTCTAAATATCCTTCTATCATATTTATATAGTAAATTTTTACTTAAACTAAACGCAGGTTTATTAGCTAATAAATACAATGTTTCAAAGCACAAAAGACAAATTTCAATCAATCTCTACTTCGGTGGAAGATATAGAAAAATATGTCAAAGATGTTAAATTGAACAAAGATAAATATGGAAATTTTTGGGTAAAACCAGTTATGGAAAATAACATGAGCCCCTCCATTTCATTTAAAGGAAGAGCTCTAACTATACCTGGAAAGACATCCATTAAAGTAAATATAACAAAAGTTTCTCCTCTACTCCTGGCAATTTATTCAAAGCTTGAAAAAGTGATCGATCGTGATACTTTGAAAAAGAATGATAAGACCATTAATAATTCTAGAGGAGACATTTGTATTTTCTTTAATAATCCAAAGGGTGTAGATCTAAGTAAAATGAATGATGTTTATATTTCTGGTGAAATGTCATTTTGTTCTATGATAGTTAGAGATTATTTAAAGATAACTTTTGACATTAAAAATGTGGAGATTGAATCTGTTAACGAAAGAAAGTATATAGATATTGATGGGAATATTTTTCCTGCTAATTAAATATGAGTCAATACAGCAGTGAAGATTTTACTATTTTATTGAACTCGGACGATAGTGATGATAGTATTTCATTGAACTCGGACGATGGTGATGATAGTATTTCATTGAACTCAGATGATAGTTATGATGCCAATAGTTTGTGCTCAAATGATAGTTATGAGAGTAGCTTTATTGATGACTCTGAGTATGATTCTGAGTATTCATGTGATAGTTATGACTCAGATGATTCTGAGTGAAAAAGTGTTTTAGTTTAAGTATAGTTTCATATATAAAAAGCCTGTAAAAAGGCACTTTCTTCTATAAGTGTTTTACTTTAAGCACAGTTTCATCTTTAAAAAAGCCTCTAAAAATGTGTTTTACTTTAAGTATAATTTTGCTATATAAATATGATCAAAGCAACGTATTGTGACGTTTGTGAACAAGAATATAAACAATACAAAAGACACCTTAAAACTAACAAACACATTTAATCTACTTCACCTACTATCTCCTATTCAGAAGGAAACAAAACACTGTTCTGCCTGTAATAAAAATATCCTCAAGAAAGGCTTCGAAATACATCTTAAAACAAATCAACATTTATCAAATTTTATCACAACTAAAAACTCTGATGGCGCATTCAAAGGACATATTAAAATAAGAGTCTTTAACTTCAAACCTCCTGAACCAGAGTCTATAGTTGATGCTGTAGAAATAGTAAAACCTGCTGGTCAAACGTTGATTGAAAAAACACTAAAAGAAATGAAACCACTTAAATTTTATATGGGAGTAAAATTAGAAATGACAAAGGATGAAGGAGTTATAGATACACCATACATGAGAACTGAGCCACACTTTATATCTTCATATCAAGATTTTAAAACATCAGGAGTCTATGATGAACTTATTAAACAAGAGCAAGATGTGGATAATTCAATCGTAGGAAGTGGATTCAATATAGGAAAAATTATTTACATAGACATTCATATTCTTAAATCAGATCCTCTAAAAGCTTCTTCTTACATTGATTTACCCAGTGTTATCAAAAATAGAAAAGCAGTTATCAATATCAAAAATAAAGACAATAAATGTTTTCTCTGGTCTATTCTAGCACACTTACATCCTCCACATTTTCATGATGAAAGAGTATCTCATTATAAAAAATATGAGAATACATTAAATACGAAAGATCTAAAGTTTCCGATGACTTTAATGATATTCCTAAATTTGAAAAGTTGAATAATTTATCAGTTAATGTTTATGGTCTAACAGAAACAAACAACATTCAGGTTTTAAAGCTTTCTGACAATTGTAAACAAACTCATATTAATCTTCTATATTTTAATTCAGACGAAAATTCACATTATACATACATCAAAGATATTACAAAATTAATAAATCCACAAGTATGTAAAAGAACAAATAAAATATTGTTACGGTTCGCGGTTAAGGAGCATTATTTACAGTGACGTTATTTCTTATTTACAACGCAACCCAGGACCTGTGTTTTGTTTTTTTTTTCTTTTTAGGGAAACAAAGAGAAGGAAATTCCTGTTGGGAGGGAGGAGACAGCACGCATTGCATCGATGCACCAGTACCAATAACACCAAAGCACCCAAAAGCACCCAAACGCACCAACCAGTGCACAGTCATTACTGTTTGCAATAAACACACAAAAAAAACAACTGGTGGTGGTCTTCTTCTTCTCTGCTGGGCCGATGTTCTTACCGATGTCTTCTTGCTTCATGCGGCCTACTTGGACATATAAAAAACACAAACCGTGTCCATTTTTATTTAGGGCCACAGGGGCCAACTAAGGGTGGTCCACCTGTTTGGCATAGGTGCCACCTTACCGAGGTCCGCAAGCAAGATTCCCTGGCCACTATGGCCGGTCTCCAACAGAGGTGCCCTGCCCCAGAACCTGGGGTCCATCAAGTGGTACTTGGCCGCAGAACAGCGGTCCATAAAGTGGTACATCAATGCAATGCATGCTGGTTGAGAGGGTCCTGGCACACAAGACGACCTCCGCACGCTCCCCTCAACACCCAGTGGCGCACAGTCCTCAGGTGGGAGACAAAAAGGGGTGGAAAGACAGATGAGCGAGGGGTAAGGTCACAAGGGTACACATCAAACAAGGCAATGCAAGGCGAAATGCGTACGGAGAGCGAAATGAGAAAGCTCGTCCCTACCGTACGTCACCCCCCCTGTCACCTACTCTACCCTTGCCCTTACCCCATATTTACAAAATCTACACCTTTACAAATCCGTCGCTACCGTCACATCTTCCCCATATTTCCCTTACACCAAATTCGTCTCCACAATCCCTCTATCCAAAATTTGCCATCACCCAATTCATCATCAACCCTCATAAGGAGGAAGAGATGGAACATCAAGGCACAATGTCACACCCACGTGATGATACGTCTCACATTCCAAACATTTGCATCAATAAAAATAATAAAAACCACCTGGCATGGTGTGGAGTACCTGTCACCTCAGGTGAGTGGATGCAGATGGTGCAAGGAGATTTTCATCCTAACTACTTTCTAAATGACATTAACACACTTTACACTACCCGGGGTCTTTCCCTGCCAATCCATTGGCCATCTTACACTATGGGTTCTAAAAACCAATTCCCATTGACCAAACTGTGGTGCTTCTCAATTTGGGGTCTCACTCCCCTGATTCATCTCCCGGTGCCCTTGCACAATTTCTGGGCTGAGACGTGTAAGGGAAATATGGGGAAGATGTGATGCCTTGGAGGCGTGGGTTCGAATCCCACTCCTGACACCAATTGTTACGGTTCGCGGTTAAGGATGTTATATTTGCTGAGCGGAGGCCCCGCGACCTAACAGTTTTCCCCGATTCACCCGATTCACCCAGACGTTGGCCGTATCGCGCCACAGCTATTCAATATGGAAAACTCTAAAGCGACCGAATGTAAAGAGGAAGAAGAAGAAGACGTACTGAGGAATAAGAGGTTTTATTAATTACTTTCACAAGCCAAAGCAAAGAGAGCAGTTGGTTATATACAGAAAATGGAAGGAGCAGGCACACAGTGAAATCTTTAGCTTACCTATACAAGCTTAATTAATAAACCCCAGGACAACGTTAAAGACAGACGGACGATCACACCTATACGGGGAAATGCAGGCAGGAATGAATGGCTTGGAGATGGGTGGCTTTTAGAGGCAAGGAAGGTTCAGCGGGTACTGGGCACGGTCGGGCCAGAAGGCACCGCCGTCAAGAAGCCGAGCTTTGGTCCCAAACTGCGCGGGCCAAGTTCCTCTCTCTGTACTGCTGCCTCGTGCGCTCCTTGCGTTGCCCTGGTCCGCTTTTCCTGCAGCGCGGCACGTTTCACGGCGGCTCGGTCACACCTGCTCGTCTCCAGCGCATCTCCTGGACCCATCTCCGTAAAAGCTCATCTCGTATCTGCTTGGGAGCGTCCCGCGGCGGGTTATATAGGCCCCGCCCTTCACCCCTTTTCGAACCTTCCCCAAACGTTCTCTCTCCGCCCTCTCAAGCCAAACCCCTTGTTCTGGGTTGGATGAGCGGGGCCGACTTACTCCTCCCCTCTATGACGAGGTGGAGACCCGCCTTTCTTCTTCGGCGTTACCTCGTGCGTAATGGAGTCAAATGCAGCAAAGTGGACGGCAGATGAAAATGCAGTAAAGTGCCTAAAGAGGCAATTGCAGCAAAGTGGCGAACCTGGCACTTGGAAGCTGCCATGGCGTGTCAGAGGGCCTACTCTTATTTAATTCGGTGCAATGAAGAGTCAAACTAGTGGGAAACACATCCTTAGCCTACACAGAGAAATAAGGGACTAACTATTTAAAAGGATATATCGTGTCCTGTGTGTAGGTTTATGGAATTAACTAAGAGGACAAGCTGCGACCATTCTTTACATTACGAGGGTCAGTTACACACAACAAAACCATACTTTTCACATTCGTTACACTTTCTCAAAATTGTTGCACTTCTCAAATCCGTTACACTTCTCAAATTCGTTACACTATATATTTGTATGCGTTGTCTTAACTTCTTCCATACACAAGAAAGATTAGATAAACATTCAAATTATTGTGGTGAACATAAATCAACGGTAATCAACATGCCTAAAAAAGGCTCAAAGATCACATTCAAAGATGAAAAGAAAACAATAAAACATCCATTTGTTATATATGCTGATTTTGAAAGTATTTTAGAAAAAATTGATACTGCTTCTCCAGATCCAAAAGAATCATACACAAATAAATATCAAAAACATACTCCTTGTGGTTTTTGTTATTATATCAAATCATCCGTTTGTGATGAATATAACAAGTTAGAGGTGTATAGAGGCTCAAATACCCCAGAGGAGTTTGTGAAACGACTAGAAAAAGACTGTGTCCGATTAACCAAGATAATGAGAGAAACCAATAAACCAATGTCCTTAACAAGTAAAGAAAAAAGAGAATTTAGACAGCCAAAGGTTGCCTGTCATATTTGTGAGAAGAAAATTGGTAAAGGTCTAAAGGTTAGAGACCATTGTCATCTCACTGGTAAATATAGAGGTCCGGCTCATCAAAGTTGTAATATTAATTATCAACTCCCCTCTTTCATTCCTGTTTTTCTTCATAACAACGCTCATTATGACACACATCTATTTATCAAGGAACTCTCAAAGACTTCTGGAAGTATCTCAGCAATTCCAAACACGGATCAGAAATACATTTCATTCACAAAAACAATTCAAACATCTCCTATTACTCATATCAGATTTCTTGATACATTTAAATTCATGGCAAGTCCATTGGCTAACTTGGTTCAAAATCTAAAAGAGTTTCCATGTCTTTCAGAGTATTTTTTAGATAAAGATTTTCTAACACAAAAGGGAATTTACCCCTATGACTATATGGACTCATTTGAGAGATTCAATGAAATACAACTTCCTTCAAAATAAAATTTCTATAACAAATTAAACAACAGTCATATATCTGATAAAGATTATGTGCACGCACAAAATGTTTGGGAAAAATATAACATCAAGAATCTTGGCGAGTATCACGATTTGTATCTCAAAACTGATGTGCTTTTATTGGCCGATGTATTTGAAGCCTTTAGATCTGTTTGTCGCACTGGATATGGATTGGATCCTGCTCACTACTACACAGCACCTGGATTGGCCTGGAGTGCGATGTTGAAAATGACAAAACAAGTTTTGGATTTGATAACCGATGTTGATATGCTTTTGATGATTGAAAAGGCAAAGAGAGGAGGAATTTCACGTCTGTTCAAAGAGATATGCTAAAGCAAATAACAAGTACATTCCAAATTATGATCCATCGGTAGAGAGCTCCTACTTGATGTATTATGATGCGAACAACCTGTAAGGCTGGGCAATGTCTCAGGCTCTTCCTTATGGAAAACTTAGATGGGTAAAGGAAAAAGATTACAAAAAGGTTTTACAAGATGTATGTATCTCTACACAAAAAGAATTGGATGATTCAAAGGTTGGTTATTATTTTGAGGTCGATTTGAAATATCCAGAGGAACTTCATAACCTCCACAAAGATCTCCCATTTGCTTGTGAAAAGGAAAGTCCAAAGAAGAAGTGGTTAAGTGATTTATCAACAATCATTTAATATAGGTGAATCACAGAAAAATTACTTACTACTGTTGTGGAATAAAATATTCATATTGACCATATTGTTAAAACTACAGAATGTGATCTGGTGTAAATATGCTCTGTGGTGCAGTTTGGTAAAACTGTGAATCCTCTTGAACTATTTAGCCTCTGTTAAAGAGCCAACAGGTGGTCAAGAGAGAGTTAATTTAAGGAACAGAATGTGTAACGCTCTTGGATTGCCATCTGTGTCTATCAAAAATAGCCTATGTTCAGTCCACTGAACACAGGCTAGAAAATGCATCTGTCACCTCTCTGACAGTTTTAACCATGGGCAAAATTCCCCCTCAGACAGGTCATACGAAAGTGACCTCTCAAAGGGGTATGAAGCACTTTTAGCTTTCTATCCCAAACTATGGCTAAATAAGGCTTTTTGGATAAAGGAACCAGAGACGCTTGCAGGCTCTCATGTCCCAAGGGGTAATAAATATAAGTACAGAACCACGCACTAGAGTAAGGGGCACGAGGGTAGCTGGCTGCACCCCAGTTGAGGAAGTCGCGACAGTGAGGGGCGAGAACGTCCAGCCGAGCCGGGCCCAGGGGGAGCCTTCAATAAGAAGTAGGAATTGGCCCGATCCCATTTGCGAGATGGTAAATCGTAGTAGCGTAGAGTTGGGAGGTACCCAGAGGGAGGCCTTACACAAACTGGTTGGGTCCCATTTGGACCTCTTCTCCCTGTCCACCAAGGATATTGGACGTACGGGCCTGGTGAAACATCAGATCCACACCGGTGAGGCCCGGCCTATTCGTCAGGCCGCCCGACGGCTCCCTTGGAGCAAGAGGGCGGAAGCTGACGAGCAGGTTGAAAAAATGCTCGACGCAGTCGTGATCGAGCCCTCGGGAAGTCCTTGGATGTCACCTGTTGTGCTGGTCAAAAAGAAGGATGGGACCACGCGGTTCTGCGTGGACTATCGCCAGCTAAACAACGTGACACTCAAGGACTCATATCCCCTGCCAAGGATTGATGACACCCTCGATGCCGTTGCGGGCTCAAATTGGTTCTCAACTTTGGACCTCAAGAGTGGGTATTGGCAGGTGGAGATGGATAGGGCAGGGAAGGAGAAAACGGCATTTTCCACAGGTAAGGGACTGTATCAGTTTACTGTGATGCCGTTTGGTTTGTGTAACGCCCCCGCCACCTTTGAAAGATTGATGGAACATGTACTAGGCGGCATGCCATGGCAATCATGCCTGGTGTACCTGGATGACGTCCTAGTACATGCCAAAACGTTCCCCCAGGCAGTAGCTAATTTGGACCAGGTGTTTAGGTGCCTCAGACAGGCAGGGTTGAAACTGAGCCCTAGTAAGTGCACCTTGTTTGCCGAGGAGGTGGCCTATTTAGGCCACGTCATCGGTTGCGAGGGGGTAAAAACGGACCCAGACAAAATTAAAGCGGTAGAGGAGTGGCCCGCACCACGTACCATCAAAGAGGTGCGGGGATTTTTGGGACTCTGCTCCTACTACCGGCGCTTCGTGGCGAAATTTGCGGAGTTGGCTCGGCCCCTTCACCGCCTTACGGAGAAGGGGACGAGATTTAATTGGACAAGGGAGTGCCACGAGGCCTTCCAAAAATTGAAGGGGTGTCTAACATCCGCACCCCTTCTAGCTTACCCCACTAGCAACGGGGCATTTACCCTGGACACGGATGCGAGCCAGGAAGGATTGGGCGCAGTTTTGTCTCAGACACAGGAGGGCGTGGAGAGAGTGATTGGTTACTATAGTCGGGCCTTAAGTAGGCCCGAGCGAAATTATTGTGTCACTCGCAAAGAGTTATTGGCTATGCTGGCTGCCATGAACCATTTCCACCCGTACTTGTACGGGCGGAAATTTTTGGTTAGAACTGACCATTCCTCCTTGCAATGGCTCCTTCGGTTCAAGGAACCGGAGGGCCAAATTGCAAGGTGGTTGGAAAAGTTGAAGCAGTACGATTTTGATGTGGCCCATAGGGCCGGGAAGGCCCATGGTAATGCGGACGCACTCTCTCGGCGTCCTTGTCTGGGGGAAAACTGCAAATTTTGTGCGAGACACGAGGAGAGGGAACAATTGGGCGATTCGGACCCGACCCTCGTTGTCCGTGCAACCCGGGTGAGAGGGCCAATTTTGCCACTAACCGCAGATGAGGAATTCGGAACTTTGGCTTGGAGCGCGGCCCAGCGGGAGGACCCCGTACTGGGGCCGGTGCACGAATGGGTGAGATTGGGGCAAAGACCTAATGGGGAAGAGGTCACCCCCCTCGGGGCACAGACCAAGGCATATTGGGCTCAGTGGAAAACCCTGGAATTGAAGGATAACATCTTGTATCGCAAGTGGGTGGAGGTTCCCTCTGATAAAACTTCCTGGCTGGTGGTAGTCCCAAATAAATTTAAGACCGATATATTGCAACAGGTGCATGGTACCCGCCCCGGCGGCCATTTGGGCAGGACAAAGACGACATCGCAGGTACGCCGGAGGTTTTACTGGGTGAATATGGGGCGCGACATACAGGACTGGTGTCGGAGATGCGACGCCTGTACTGCCAAAAAGGGACCAGCACGGAGGATGAGGGCCCCCCTTCAATTACACCAGGTGGGGGCCCCCCTAGAGCGGGTGGCCATGGATATCCTAGGCCCACTACCCCGCACCCGCCTAGGTAATAAGTACATCCTCGTTGTGATGGACTACTTCACCAAGTGGCCGGAGGCCTACGCCCTCCCCAACCAAGAAGCAGGGGTGGTAGCGCAGGCCTTCGTGGAAGGATTTGTGTGCCGGCATGGGATTCCACAGGAGTTGCACACCGACCAGGGACGAAATTTTGAGAGCAAATTGCTAAAAGATGTGTGCAGTCTCCTGTCAATTCGGAAAACAAGAACAACGCCTTTAAGACCTCAATCTGACGGGATGGTGGAAAGATTCAACCGAACTTTAATCCAACAACTGGCACTGTTCACCGCCACCCGTCAGGATGACTGGGACGAACATCTCCCTTATTTGCTCATGGCATACCGAACCAGCCAGCACGGGGCCACTGCATGCAGTCCAGCGTTGCTTATGTATGGGCGGGAGTTACGGGCTCCCGCCGACTTGCTATGCGGTCCCGTGCCAGACACAGTGGTTAACCCGCCGAGGGAGGGGTACGCACGTCACCTAGAGGAAGGCATGGAGCTAGTCCATGCCTTCGCCCGCCGCCAACTCCATCTGGCGGGGGAAAAGATGAAGCGCAGGTACGACCACCGGAGCCAGGGGAGTCAGTACACTCCGGGGATGAAGATTTGGTTCTTCAATCCCCGGAGGAGGAAGGGTAGGTGCCCGAAACTCACCTCTCCCTGGCAAGGCCCGGGGGTCGTCCTGTCGCAATTCTGTGACGTGGTAGTAAAAATCAAAATGGGGCCACGGGCCCTCCCTCGGATCGTCCACGCCGACCGGATAAGGCCTTACACCGGCTAGCAGGCGCCCCCGTGGATTGCCTTGGCTTTAGATGCCGAGGCGGGACCCAGTACCTCTGAATAAGGGGGGCTTATTAGTGCCAGAGGACTGGGGGATTGATGAGCGATGGGCCCGGTGGGTAAGGGTGGCATCCCTGCCACCCTTCCCATGATGGGGGCAAATGCGCTATAGTTTATGGGGTGGCTATGACAACCGAGCCAGGGAGGGCTTGGTTATATTGATAGGGACTAGAGGTGACTATAGGTGACAAGATTTAAGTAAGAGACTTGGTACCTGTAGTGGGGACGTAGTAGCTTAGTGTTGCCCGTGCCAGAGAGGGCACTGAGGGGGTGAGAGTGCGAGAGGGCCTTCCCCAGTTAGTTAGGTTAGGGTGAGTAGCAGGTGAGCTCGGTAGGCAACAACAGTGGCGGAGGTGTGCAGGTGGGCGGACCAGCTGGGAGCGTCACACGACCCAGCCACCGAAATTGTGCGGGGGCACCGAGTGTTGAATCGGGGAGTGAGACCCAAATTGATGGTGTGCACCACAGATGGTCAATGGGATTTTGGTTCTTCGAACCACATAGAGTAATGAGGGCCAATGGTTTGGCAGGAGAAAGACCCCAGGTAATGGAAAGTTGTTAAAGTCATTTAGGAAATAGTTAGGATTGATGAACCTGTCGCACCATACGCAGCCACTTACCTGAGGTGATGATGATGACTCCACACCTGTGTTTTCTTTGTTTTGTGTTGCAGGAAATGAGAATTGCTGTTTGGATTTGTGAGACGCATCACGACGTGGATAAGACATTGGGGTGATTCCATCTCTCCCTCCTTAGGAGGGACTGATGATGAATTGGTGATGGCAGATTTTGATGTTGAGTTGGAGATGGCAGATTTTGATGAGAGTTGGAAATGGCAAATTTGATTGGTTAGGAGGGAGAGAAGACGAATTTGGTTTATGGGAGGAACGGGGAAGACAGTAGGGACGTTTGTTGATGTGTAAAGTAGATGTTTATGGGTAGTGTTGTGTTTTGTGGATACAGTAAGGGGTAAGGGAGGGGCAATGTAGGTTACCTGGTGGGGGGGGGGCGTACGGTAGGAACGTAGCTGTCTCACCTGGTTCCCATGTGCCCCCAGTGTGCATTACCTAGTACTGCGTGCACTTTTGCGCCCTTACCACCTTACTCACTTGGCTTCTTTTGTCTCCCACCTCCGAGGATCTGGCTTTGGGGCAGAGAGAGAGGAGAGAGAGGTGCTGGCTCCGCAGTTGTGGGCCTGTACTTCTGCTGCTTGCTGCCTGGATTGATACACCATATGGACCGCAATTTTTGTGGCCGCCCACAATGGACCGCAGTTCTTTTGCGGTCAAGCACCACCCATGGATGGACCTCTGGGTCAACGTGGCACCTATGCCATACAGGTGAACCACTTTTAGTTGGCCCCCCTGACGGCCACAATTAAGAAATGGACGCGGTTGGCGCCTTTCTTTATTTCTAAAGAAGCCAGAAGGCCAAGTGCACTCCATGAAGGCAAGACCAGCGGCAGAACATCGGCCGGCTGCGACACCACCGGTGACCATGGACACTTAATTGTGCATTTTTATGAACACTTTATTGGTGCACCGGATGGTGCTGACTGTGCGTAATGGGATGGTGCTTGTGGTGCTTGGACGGGGTGCTCTGCACATTATTAAAGGCCGTAGGGCCACAGGGCACTCGTGGGTTGGTGTATCGATGCTGGCATGCGTGCTCTCCCTATGCATAACATCTGCATGTGTTCCTCAAAGAACAGGTCCTGGATCGTAGTGTAAATATCAGTGTTGTATAAATAATGCTCCCTACCGGCTGTATGTTTAGTTTGAGGATGCTTTCCGCGATTCGGTTATCCTGTGGGTGTGTTTCTGTTAGGAGAAGGGTGCAACGTCGCAGGGGGACATATTTACTCATTTGTGAACATCTGTAAAACTGTCGCACTCAGGGTTGAGTTAATAGTAGAGGGAACTACATCTGAGTGCCACACTAAAGTAGGTAAAAATGTATCGGGTCGGGACGCCCCGAGGTAGAGAAGGGTGCAATGTTGTGGATATGGGATTTGCATCCATCCATATCCGCTTGTAAATATTCCCCTATTTCCTCAATACTTCCCAACTATCCCCAATCCCCCATTCCCTAATCCCATTTTCTGTAAACAACACTCTGTAGACCCGACCTCCCCCTATTTCCCCCATTAAATGTCGTGCCCAGGTTCACCGCATCTCATGTAAGACAACTATAGGACATCTTGCTAGTTATTCTTTGTCTATGTCAGTTAAGGACTCGTTTCCATTAATTCTGACCCTTCGTTGCACCAGAATGTGATTGTATGGCACCGTTAGGAAGTTTAGGACCTCCCAATACCTCCCCGCAGCTCTTCCTCACAGTTCAACAACAACAACAACAACAACGAGCGCAGGAAGTGCGCGTCCTCACTCCGGCTTGGTTGGTAGGGGGTGTTGGGAGGGCACCAGGCCTTCCCAACGAGCCGCCATCGAACATGTGCTCGACGGGGTTACCAAATAGGGGCTCCCTGTCAGCTCCTCGTCAAGGGCGGAGCCCGGTAACCCCCGCACCCAATGGAAGCGGCGGACCGGCCCCAGTGGGGCGGAACCAACCAGCCGAGGGCGTGTCACTCCCCGCTGAGCATGCGCAGTGAGAGGGAGGGTGACGTCAGATGCGCGCTGAGCTTGGAGAAAGAAAGACGTCCCCTCCGAGCGCTGTGAGGCCTCCCCGCATCTTCTGGACCGTGCTTTATCCTGTCCCCGAGCCAAGGTGCACCTTGTGCTATCGACCTACCTGTCCCTTCCTGCCATCAATCCCTGTGTAAGTCCGCCTTGTTCCGTTTGTCTGTGGTCTGTCTGGGATAAGATAAGACGGTAATTAAGTGCCCATCTCTTCTGTGTCTTTACCTCACTGCCTTGTAATCTACCCCTTTTCTCCACCACTGTAATTATACCCTCCTCCGGAGGTCTTGAGAACTGTACCCCTTGCGTCGTTTCCTCTTTCCCAGTCGTCGTGTCCTTTCTACCATTGATTTGGCATAGCGCGATTTGGCCAACGTCTGGGTGAATCGGGTGAGTTGGGGAAGAATCGGGGAAACTGTTAGGTCGCGGCAATACCACCGCTCGGTAAATAACATCTAATCCGCGCCGCGTAACAATATATACACTACTGATGTCTTCGTTTGGCGAAAGTGTTTGTTTGGCGGATGTGTTAGTTTGGCGGATGTCTTAGTTTGGCGCATGTGTTTGTTTGGCGGGTGTGTTTGTTTGGCGGATGTCTTAGTTTGGCACATGTGTTAGTTTGGCGCATTTGTTTGTTTGGCGGATTTGTTAGTTTGGCGGATGTCTTAGTTTGGCGTATGTGTTTGTTTGGCAGATGTGTTCGTTTGGCAGCTGTCTTAGTTTGGCACATGTGTTTGTTTGGCCGATGTGTTAATTTGGCGCATTTGTTTGTTTGGCGGATGTCTTCGTTTGGCGAAAGTGTTTGTTTGGCGGATGTGTTAGTTTGGCGGATGTCTTAGTTTGGCACATGTGTTTGTTTGGCGGATGTGTTTGTTTGGCGGATGTCTTAGTTTTGCGCATGTGTTTGTTTGGCGAATGTGTTCGGTTGGCAGATGTCTTAGTTTGGCGGATGTGTTCGATTGGCGGATGTCTTAGTTTGGCGCAGGTGTTTGTTTGGCGGATGTGTTTGTTTGGCGGATGTCTTAGTTTGGCAGATGTCTTAGTTTGGCACATGTGTTTTTTTTTTTGGTTTTTTTTTTTTTTTTGTATACTGAATCGAGGCTCGTGAAAGAGCTAAAGCGGGTGTGTTTGTTTGTCAATTGTGTGTTTGTCAACAAACAAATGCGCCAAACTAACACATGTGTCAAACTAAGACATCCACCAAACAAACACACGTTTGGCGGATGTGTTAGTTTGGCGGATGTGTTAGTTTGGTGGATGTCTTAGTTTGGCGGATGTCTTAGTTTGGCGCATGTGTTTGTTTGGCGGATGTGTTAGTTTGGGGAATGTCTTAGTTTGGCGGATGTCTTAGTTTGGCGGATGTGTTCGTTTGTGGAATGTCTTAGTTTGGCGGATGTCTTAGTTTGGCGCATGTGTTTGTTTGGCGGATGTGTTAGTTTGGCGGATGTCTTAGTTTGGCACATGTGTTTGTTTGGCGGATGTGTTAGTTTGGTGCATTTGTTTGTTTGGCGGATGTGTTAGTTTGGCGGATGTCTTAGTTTGGCGGATGTCTTTGTTTGGCGCATGTCTTTGTTTGGCGCATGTGTTAGTTTGGCGGATGTCTTAGTTTGGCGCATGTGTTTGTTTGGCGGATGTGTTAGTTTGATGGATGTCTTAGTTTGACGCATGTGTTTGTTTGGTGGATGTGTTAGTTTGGTGGATGTCTTAGTTTGGCGGATGTCTTAGTTTGGCGCATGTGTTTGTTTGGCAGATGTGTTAGTTTGGGGAATGTCTTAGTTTGGCGGATGTCTTAGTTTGGCGGATGTGTTCATTTGGGGAATGTCTTAGTTTGGCAGATGTCTTAGTTTGGCGGATGTCTTAGTTTGGCGCATGTGTTTGTTTGGCGGATGTGTTCATTTGGCGGATGTCTTAGTTTGGCACATGTGTTTGTTTGGCACATGTGTTTGTTTGGCGGATGTGTTAGTTTGGTGCATTTGTTTGTTTGGCGGATTTGTTAGTTTGGCGGATGTCTTAGTTTGGCGCATGTGTTTGTTTGGCAGATGTGTTCGTTTGGCGGATGTCTTAGTTTGGCACATGTGTTTGTTTGGCGGATGTGTTAGTTTGGCGCATTTGTTTGTTTGGCGGATGTCTTCGTTTGGCGAAAGTGTTTGTTTGGCGGATGTGTTAGTTTGGCGGATGACTTAGTTTGGCGCATGTGTTTGTTTGGCGGATGTGTTTGTTTGGCGGATGTCTTAGTTTTGTGCATGTGTTTGTTTGGCGGATGTGTTAGTTTGGCGGATGTCTTAGTTTGGCGGATGTCTTCCTTTGGTGAAAGTGTTTGTTTGGCGGATGTGTTAGTTTGGTGGATGTCTTAGTTTGACGCATGTGTTTGTTTGGCGGATGTGTTAGTTTGGCGGATGTCTAAGTTTGGCGCATGTGTTTGTTTGGTGGATGTGTTAGTTTGGCAGATGTCTTAGTTTGGCGGATGTCTTAGTTTGGCGCATGTGTTTGTTTGGCATATGTGTTAGTTTGGCAGATGTCTTAGTTTGGCGCATGTGTTTGTTTTGCAGATGTGTTAGTTTGGCGGATGTCTTAGTTTGACGCATGTGTTTGTTTGGCGGATGTGTTCATTTGGTGGATGTCTTTGTTTGGCGCATGTGTTTGTTTGGCGGATGTGTTAGTTTGGCGGATGTCTTAGTTTGGTGCATTTGTTTGTTTGGCGGATGTGTTATATTGGCAGATGGCTTTGTTTGGCGCATGTGTTTGTTTGGTGGATGTCTTGGTATGGCGGATGTCTTAGTTTGGCGCATGTGTTTGTTTGGCGGATGTGTTAGTTTGGCGGATGTCTTCGTTTGACGCATGTGTTTGTTTGGCGGATGTGTTAATTTGGCGGATGTCTTAGTTTGGCGCATGTGTTTGTTTGGCGGATGTGTTAGTTTGGCGGATGTCTTAGTTTGGTGCATTTGTTTGTTTGGCGGATGTGTTAGATTCGCGGATGTCTTAGTTTGGCGCATGTGTTTGTTTGGCGGATGTGTTGGTATGGCGGATGTCTTAGTTTGGCGCATGTGTTTGTTTGGCGGATTTGTTGGTTTGGCGGATGTCTTAGTTTGGCGCTTGTCTTTGTTTGGCGCATGTGTTTGTTTCGCGGATGTGTTAGTTTTGCGGCTGTCTTAGTTTGGCGCATGTTTTTGTTTGGCGCATGTGTTAGTTTGGCGGGTGTCTTAGTTTGGCGCATGTGTTTGTTTGGCGGATGTGTTAGTTTGGGGAATGAATTAGTTTGGCGGATGGCTTAGTTTGGCGGATGTGTTAGTTTGGGGAATGTCTTAGTTTGGCGGATGTCTTAGTTCGGCGGATGTCTTAGTTTTCCGCATGTGTTTGTTTGGCGGATGTGTTAGTTTTTGCGGATATCTTAGTTTGGCGCAAGTGTTTGTTTGGTGGATGTGTTAGTTTGACGGATGTTTTAGCTTGACGCATGTGTTTGTTTGGCGGATGTGTTAGTTTGGCGGATGTCTTAGTTTTGGCGCATGTGTTTGTTTGGCGGATGTGTTAGTTTGGGGAATGGCTAAGTTTGGCGGATGTCTTAGTTTGGCGGATGTGTTAGTTTGGCGGATGTCTTAGTTTGGCGCATGTGTTTGTTTGGCGGATGTATTAGTTTGACGGATGTCTTTGTTTGACGCATGTGTTTGTTTGGCGGATGTGTTAGTTTGGCGGATGGCTTAGTTTGGCGCATGTGTTTGTTTGGCGGATGGCTTAGTTTGGCAGATGTCTTAGTTTGGGGCATGTGTTTGTTTGGCGCATGTGTTTGTTTGGCGGATGTGTTAATTTGGCGGATGTCTTAGTTTGGCACATGTGTTTGTTTGGCGGATGTGTTAGTTTGGCGCATTTGTTTGTTTGGCGGATGTGTTAGTTTGGCGGATGTCTTAGTTTGGCGCATGTGTTTGTTTGGCAGATGTGTTCGTTTGGCGGATGTCTTAGTTTGGCACATGTGTTTGTTTGGCGGATGTGTTAGTTTGGCGCATTTGTTTGTTTGGCGGATGTCTTCGTTTGGCGAAAGTGTTTGTTTGGCGGATGTGTTAGTTTGGCGGATGTCTTAGTTCGGCACATGTGTTTGTTTGGCGGATGTGTTAGTTTGGCACATTTGTTTGTTTGGCGGATTTGTTAGTTTGGCGGATGTCTTAGTTTGGCGCATGTGTTTGTTTGGCGGATGTGTTCGTTTGGCGGATGTCTTAGTTTGGCACATGTGTTTGTTTGGCGGATGTGTTAGCTTGGCGCATTTGTTTCTTTGGCGGATGTCTTCGTTTGGCGAAAGTGTTTGTTTGGCGGATGTGTTAGTTTGGCGGATGTCTTAGTTTGGCGCATGTGTTTGTTTGGCGGATGTGTTTGTTTGGCGGATGTCTTAGTTTTGCGCATGTGTTTGTTTGGCGGATGTGTTAGTTTGGTGGATGTCTTAGTTTGGCGGATGTCTTCGTTTGGCGAAAGTGTTTGTTTGGCGGATGTGTTAGTTTGGCGGATGTCTTAGTTTGGCGCATGTGTTTGTTTGGCGGATGTGTTTGTTTGGCGGATGTCTTAGTTTGGCGCATGTGTTTGTTTGGCGGATGTGTTAGTTTGGCGGATGTCTTAGTTTGGCGCATGTGTTTGTTTGGCGGATGTGTTAGTTTGGTGGATGTCTTAGTTTGACGCATGTGTTTGTTTGGCAGATGTGTTAGTTTGGCGGATGTCTAAGTTTGGCGCATGTGTTTGTTTGGTGGATGTGTTAGTTTGGCAGATGTCTTAGTTTGGCGGATGTCTTAGTTTGGCGCATGTGTTTGTTTGGCAGATGTGTTAGTTTGGCAGATGGCTTAGTTTGGCGCATGTGTTTGTTTTGCAGATGTGTTAGTTTGGCGGATGTCTTAGTTTGACGCATGTGTTTGTTTGGCGGATGTGTTCATTTGGCGGATGTCTTAGTTTGGCGCATGTGTTTGTTTGGCGGATGTGTTAGTTTGGCGGATGTCTTAGTTTGGTGCATTTGTTTGTTTGGCGGATGTGTTATATTGGCGGATGGCTTTGTTTGGCGCATGTGTTTGTTTGGTGGATGTGTTGGTATGGCGGATGTTTTAGTTTGGCGCATGTGTTTGTTTGGCGGATTTGTTGGTTTGGCGGATGTCTTAGTTTGGCGCATGTGTTTGTTTGGCGGATGTGTTAGTTTGGCGGATGTCTTCGTTTGACGCATGTGTTTGTTTGGCGGATGTGTTAATTTGGCGGATGTCTTAGTTTGGCGCATGTGTTTGTTTGGCGGATGTGTTAGTTTGGCGGATGTCTCAGTTTGGTGCATTTGTTTGTTTGGCGGATGTGTTAGATTCGCGGATGTCTTAGTTTGGCGCATGTGTTTGTTTGGCGGATGTGTTGGTATGGCGGATGTCTTAGTTTGGCGCATGTGTTTGTTTGGCGGATTTGTTGGTTTGGCGGATGTCTTAGTTTGGCGCTTGTCTTTGTTTGGCACATGTGTTTGTTTCGCGGATGTGTTAGTTTGGCACATGTTTTTGTTTGGCGCATGTGTTAGTTTGGCGAATGTCTTAGTTTGGCGCATGTGTTTGTTTGGCGGATGTGTTAGTTTGGGGAATGAATTAGTTTGGCGGATGGCTTAGTTTGGCGGATGTGTTAGTTTGGGGAATGTCTTAGTTTGGCGGATGTCTTAGTTTGGCAGATGTCTTAGTTTTCCGCATGTGTTTGTTTGGCGGATGTGTTAGTTTTGCGGATATCTTAGTTTGGCGCAAGTGTTTGTTTGGTGGATGTGTTAGTTTGACGGATGTTTTAGTTTGACGCATGTGTTTGTTTGGCGGATGTGTTAGTTTGGCGGATGTCTTAGTTTTGGCGCATGTGTTTGTTTGGCGGATGTCTTAGTTTGGTGCATTTGTTTGTTTGGCGGATGTGTTAGTTTGGCGGATGTCTTAGTTTGGCGGATGTCTTAGTTTGGCGGATGTGTTCGTTTGCATTACGCTTGTATACAGCAAAATAACACATATTTGACAATAAAACTTTTTCGTGCAAAACCAATCTCGTTTGCCAAATTGATGCAGTTTTGACACAAAAGTGCACGTTATTTTGTTGCAAATCACTGCTCTCATGCAAACGTGTGTGCTCCTTCAAATTGTGTGTAGTTAGCTTGTATACAGCAAAATAAGACATATTTCACAATAAAACGTTTTCGTGCAAAACCAATATCGTTTGCCAAATTGATGCAGTTTTTCACAAAAGTGCACGATTTTTTTGTTGCAAGTCACTATTCTAGTGCAGAAACGTGTGTGCTTCATCAAATAGTGTGTGTTATGGTTGCATACAGCAAAATAACACATATTTGACAATAAAACTTTTTCATGCCAAACCAATTTCGTTTGCCAAATTGATGCAGTTTTAACACAAAATTGCACGTTTTTTCATGGCAAGTCTCTTTTCTCATGCAGAAACATGTATGTTTCATCAAATAATGTGTGTTATGCTTGCATACAGCAAAATAACACATATTTCACAATAGATTCGGCCACATATGACGTGCAAATTTACCCGTTCTTGGAGATGCCATGTGCCAGTTATCAGTCTTTCTAAATACAAAATCGAGTTTCGGCCACAGACGAGTTTGTCTGTCCTGGGAGACACCATGTGCCAGTTATCACTCGTTCTAAATGCAAAAATGAGTTTTGGCGATCCACGATAAATACACCAGTACTGGGAGACGCCATTTTCCAGTTATCACTCGTTCAAAATACAAAAACGACTTTTGGCCACATACGAGTTTGCCCGTCCTGGGAGACGCCATGTGCCAGTTATCACTCGTTCTAAATGCAAAAACGAGTTTTGGCCAGATACGAGTTTACCCGTCCTGAGAAAATCCATGTGCCAGTTATCACTCGTTCTAAATGCAAAAACGAGTTTTGGCCACATACGAGATTACCCGTCCTGAGAAAATCCATGCACCAGTTATCACTCGTTCTAAATGCAAAAACGAGTTTCGGCCATATACGAGTTTGCCTGTCCTGGGAAACGTCATGTGCCAGTTATTACTCGTTGTAAATGCAACTAAAACTGCACTCTTCGACGTCACAACGTCGACTGATATGTCTCCACCCACATTATTACATCATTATAATACTTGTATCAACTTTGATTTAAATCCATTCAGCTGTGCCCAAGTTGGCACATTTTTACCTGACATAACCTGTGACATTTGACCTCGGAACTCCCAAAATCTAATCAGTTAATCTTTACATCATTATACATACAAGTACCCGTACCAAGTTTGAATTAGATAACTTCAGCCATTCTCGACTTATGGACCTATTACAGACTTTGACCTTTGACCTCTTGACCCCAAATTCTAATCATTTAATCCTTACATCATTATACATATCCGTACAAAATTTGAATTGGATCACTTCATTCATTCTCAAGTTATAGACCTATTACAGACTTTGACCTTTGACCTATGACCCCAAATTCTAATCATTTAATCTTTACAACACTATAAAAACCTATACAAACCTATACCAAGATTGAATTAGATCACTTTTTTTTTCTTCTTTTCTTTTGTATACAGAATCGAGGCTCGTGAAAAAGCTAACATTTATTTCACAAACAAATCAAACAAACAAAATATATCAAAAGAGGGAGCGGAAGACAAGATGGGGAGAGAAGGGGAAGCACACAAACACAACATTTGAGAGCAGGGAGATGTGTGGGAGGGAGAGGGCTTGGGGGGAGGAGGCATGGGAAGGGGGGGGGGGTGGGAGAAGTAATAAAACACAAGGACACCAAGGACTTCCAGGACAGCAGTTGGTATTTCAAAAAAGTGGAATTGGGGTGAAATTAGTGGGGGTAGAAAAGATTAAGGTTTTGGATGGGGGAAGACAAGAGATGGTGGTGAACAGCTGCTTTAAAGACCTGGAGGGTGGAGTGGGATTGAAGAGAGTCAAGGAGTTTGTTCCAGAGGTGGGAGAAAAGAGGAATGAAGGAGTTAAGGTGAGCAGAGAGTCTTGATTTTGGCAGTTTAACCATAAGAGGGTTGCAGGCAGATCTTGTGCGACCTGGAGGAATATTTGGGGGACAGAGCCCAGAGAGAGCTGGGGGGGCAAGGCCAGAGAGGAGTCGGTAGAAGACGGAAAGACCACCAACCTGCCTGTGGTGAGTGAGTGAAAGGTCCTTGGAGTTAGCTTCATCGCGGGAGATTCCAATGATTCTGAACGCTTTGATTTCAACAGCGTGAAGACGAGCTAGGTGTGAGGCAGGAGCACCAGCCCAGAGGGAAGAGCAGTATTCCATTGAACTGCGGATGAAAGCCTTGTATGTGGTGATGAGCTCAGGTGTGCCAAGGAAGGACTTCGCACGACCGAGGATGCCCAGTCGGCGACTGGCTTTGGAGGCCAGATTTGAAATGTGGTTTTCCCAGGAAAGATCATGGCAGATAGTGCGACCCAAAAGCTTGAGTGACAGAACTTCTTGGAAAGGATTATTCAGAAAGTGGATGGGAGGGTTGTCCAGTCGGTCTTTTCGGAGAGACATCGTAAGAGTGTGAGATTTGTCAGGATTGAAAGACATGTTCCACTTGTTTGCCCAGTCTGTGATTTTGTCCAGGTCTGCAGAGAGAGAGGAGGCTGCAGACTGCCGATCTGAGGGATGAGGAATGGAGCGACAGAGAGTAGAGTCATCAGCAAAGAGATAGAGAGGATTTTCAAGAGAGTCAGAGAGATCATTGATGAATACCAGAAAAAGCACAGGGCCCAGAACACTGCCTTGGGGAACTCCAGCCTGAACAGGAAGAGGAGATGAGAGAAACCCATTCAGGGCCACACGTTGACTACGACCAGAGAGGAAGTCCGCCAGCCATGCGTGGAGATTTCCATGGATACCAAAGGAGGAGAGCTTGGTGAGCAGAGCAGGGTGCCAGACCGTATCGAAGGCATGTGAAATGTCAAGGGAGACAGCTCTAATTTCCTGTTTGGTGTTGAGGACCTCGATCCATTGTTGAGAAAGCAGAAGCAGCATGTCCAGAGTAGAGTGACCAGGTCTGAAACCAAATTGATGATCAGAGATCAAGCCATTGGAGAAGAGGAAAGATTTCATATCTGAAGCAATGATGGATTCCATGACTTTGCTGATAATTGGGAGAAGGCTGATTGGTCTGTAGTTGCTAGGATCTGTTTTTGCACCTTTTTTGTGCAAAGCGGTGATGTTCGCTGATTTCCAAGCAGATGGCAGATGACCTTGAGCAAAAGAGAGGGTGAAGAGAACAGAAAGAGGGAATGAAAGAGCGGAAGAACATGATTTTAGGACCCGTGGGCTGATGCCGTCAGTCAGAATCTAATTACTTTGAACTTTGACCCCAAATTCGAATCATTTAATCTTTACATCATTATACATTCCTGTACTAAGTTTGAATTGGATCACTTCAGCCGTTCTCAAATTGTAAACCTATTACAGACTTTGACCTTTCACCTTTGACCTCTTGACCCCAAAATCTAACCAGTTCATCTTTACCGCATTATACATACCTGTGCCAAGTTTGACTAAGATCCCTTTAGCCGTTCTCAAGTTATCGTGGTAACGAAAACCTATCACGGACGGACAGGACGGACAACCTGAAAACATAATATACATTCTATAATATACAATACAACTTTGTCGGCGGAGGCATAAAAACTAGTTTCGGCCACATACGTGTTTGCCGGTCTTGGGAGACGCCATGTGCATTGTGCCGGTTATCACTCGTTTTAAGTGCAAAAACGAGTTTCGGCCTCATACACGTTTGCCCGTCCTGGGAGACACCATGTGCCAATTCCTGGATCAGGTAAGCTTAGGAAAATAAAGTTCCATGACTTGGAAACCTTGTTAGAATCTCATTCCATGACTTGGAAATATTGGTAAAATAAATTCCATGACTTGGAAGTATTGGTAGAATCTAATTACTTGACTTAGTAACCTTAGCAAAATAAAATTCCATGACTTGGAAGTATTGGTAGAATCTAATTGCATGACTTGGAAATATTGGTAAAATAAAATTCCATGACTTGGTAATGTTAGTAAAATAAAATTCCATGACTTGGTAATGTTAGTAAAATAAAATTCCATGACTTGGTAATGTTAGTAAAATGAAATTCCATGATTTGGAAATCTTGGTAGAATCTAATTCCATGATTTGGAAATCTTGGTAGAATCTAATTCCATGATTTGGAAATCTTGGTAGAATCTAATTCCATGATTTGGAAATCTTGGAAGAATCTAATTCCATGATTTGGAAATCTTGGTAGAATCTAATTCCATTATTTGGAAATCTTGGTAGAATCTAATTCCATTATTTGGAAATCTTGGTAGAATCTAATTCCATGATTTGGAAATCTTGGTAGAATTGAATTTATTGACTTGGTATAATCTTGAGTCAGGTGTTGAATCTTGTTCGTTTTCCCATTGTGGCCGAGCTGTATCCTGTACCGTGTTTGGATATCACTATCATTTCGTATGCATCCGGTGGGTGTTGGTTGCATCACTGCGAAGAGCACGGCTGTGCTGATGATGCAGTGCCCCCTGTTTCCATTAAGCTGGTACTCATTTTGCCGACATCGAAAGGATGACAGGCTGACTCAGCCCACCTGGTGTTATTTAACAGCACGACAGGGGCTGATTACTCAAGACCCTAAGATTTTAAGGCAGCCAACTTAACTATGAAGCTAACACCAAGATTACAGTGTATGGTGACATATGTCATCACATTTTGAATGGGTTTGACAAAACACGATTGCACATTGCTAATATAAAGAAAAACCAAATTCTTTTAATAACATGTATCATCAAACTTTGACCACCAGGTGTTGCCTTTACACCGCTGGGCTATATTATAAAATTACCAAAAGTTCTTTACCCTCGACCAAGTGACCCGAAAAAGGGAAGGTAGACCAGGTATTAGTGCTGATTTTTCCACTTCCAACACTTAAAGTTTGCATTCTTAACCCCGAGGGAGTGTCATGAGTTTCAACTTCAAAAGAACGAATGACAAAATGGAGTTCTTCCTAAGGCGACAGCGACCCTTTGAAGTGCTTGGATGAGGTGCGCTGTCCTGGAATCGGACGAGTTTGAAGGACATTTCAATAAGGGAAAAGTAACTCGTGGAACGATCGTCCGTGCAGTCTGAACGACGTGTGTGTGAAACTTTATAATCCGAGAAAAGTTTGCATTCCTTTATCCTTACGGATATTTAGCTTACGGACCATGAAGATGGAATCCGAAATAAAACGAGATGAACAAGCGCAGATCAAAGTCAGGACGCGTGGACGAAATCCAGTATGAGAGTTGGACGAGGAATTCGATGACGTCGCGTGTGACGGTGGCTCTCATTAGGCGGGACATTCCTTCCTCGGGTTCATTTGATGATTCTTCGTGGTTGTTTCACAGCCGCGTAATCAGTTTCTTTAGTCTAAACGATCCCCGTCCCTGAAGCAAGAGCACATCTCCAAACGAATGTTTTCGCTTCTCTGCTGGGAATGGAGCGATTTGTGAAGGTCGTGACAGGCACCGAGAAATCATCTTGGAATCAAACAGATGTTCAAGGCTGCAAGCGTTGTTTATTTCCTGGAGAACTCGATGGACTTGAGGAACCGTGGGAAGCGAAGGTGTGAGCTGGGTTACGGTAATTGAATGGTGCTCCCACAGCCCGCCACTGGGAATCTGACTTAAGGAATCCACCAACTTTTTTATATGTTCGATTCGGGATAATCTATTTATTACGTACGCACTGGAAGGGTGATAATTGGGTGAGTCAGCAGTGCAAACAAAGGTGTACACAGGAGGGTGGAGGAGGGGGTTGCCAGTCAACATTTAAGTATAACCACCGTTTAGAGGCCATTTTTCCCCGCAAAGCGGGGGTTGGCCTTTTCGGGGACCGTGGTAGTTGTTGTTTTTTGGTCCCCTTTTTGAAGCAATGTTTTACGGCCGGATGCCCTTCCTGACGCCAACCCTTTTTGCCGCCTTCAACGACAAACAGTCAACATTTAAGTATATGGCCTCTTATTGTTTAATTTCGTTTGAAATATACTAAATTAACAAGTGATTCGATGACATTGTGGGTTTGCAAGGATAGAACGACTGGTCCTTATTAATTTCATAGTGATGCACAAGCAAGAGGTTTTCAAGTTGTCGGAAGAAGATACTCGCAATAGCTCACGAAACGCCAACGTCAAAAAAAAAAAATATTTCATTAGGAAAGAAATATTTTTATAACTTATATAAATACATATTGAGAATTTTATACATGGTGACTTTTATTGGGCTAGCTCGTTCTGAGAACATTTTGAACGTCCCTCTTATGTTCTGCTGCGTCCTCTCCTCCTCTACTCCTTTTTACGTATTGCCTGTATCATGGAAAGTTGACGTGTCATTCCAATTCTTCATGAGGATGCCAAAAACTGTCACTCTCAAATCTCAACTACAGACCGGTCAGCTTTCTCCTGATCATAAGAAAAGTAATAGTCTGGAGGCATATCCCCAAAAGTGGCCTAGAAAAGGTGGTAGGGGTACACTCATGTTACAAGCTGGCAACAATGTTTTTCTGAAAGCCCAGACCTCTAGGAACCCAAAAAGTCTTGTTGCCAGCTTGGGAAATGGTTTGGACCAGATTTGTGGCCATTTTTCAAAATGGCCGCCTACATTTTTGGTGTTTTCTAATATTTGAGCTCTAGAACTTATATCTGGCTGTCTTAAAGGTCTCTAGGGTTATGACCTTATAACATATAGTCATACAACAATCCTCACCCAAATTGGGGTGCATGGCATATCTATAAGTGGTTTTATTGAAGCAAAAAGGCAAAAATATGCCTGAAAAACGCCTTCATTTTGATTTTTCCAAATCACTAAATTGCATACTGTGAAGTTGTTCTTTGGTCAATTTCTTTCAAAATAGTTTTAAAATTTGCCCAGATCCCTCCTCTTCATTAACAAATCTTCAGGAATATACCCAAGTTCTCAGAAAATATGTTTTATGCATGATCAGCTACCCCTACCCCCTAAATCACAAAACGTGCCAATTTTCAATATTTCCAGATTCCAACCAATATCATTGTTGTATGACTTTTTCTCATCATGATAGGTCCAAATTAACTTACTCTATGTGATTAGGTGTTAATAAAAATTGAATTTCACACTTTAGTGAAAATCCAAGATGGCTGCCAAATGGCCATAGAATATTTGGTGGCGCGAGACCATAAGACTGCAATTTCATTCAGAGGCACTTCTAAAATGTTCCATTTATACTAAATATATGAGGCACTACTATTCTATAGGTCACATGTATGTGAAAGAGTCTTGATGAGTTGAAGATGTATTATTTTAGAGGGGGACTTTATGTAAAATTTATGTTTTATAACATTTGAATTTCAGGAAAGTAGTGTGGATTTGGAAGTGCCTTGTTTGCGGAGTATATTAGTTCCAACATAGCTGACAAACAAGGCACTTACATAAATGAAGACATAGAAGATTGTAAAATATAAGCTATATTATTTAATGTAAAACAAAAATAAACATACATAACTTGTATACATAATGCAAACATTATTATGTTACACTGATCCAAACAATACAAACGTCAATGCAATGCTTGCACCTTTAAACTAAACAAATATTTGGCACTGAATTAACAAAGTCATACCCAACAAGCTAATCTGGCTATTCATACATAAGTGACAGAATGTGGGATACAGTCATATCATAGACTAGTAATACATTGGTGGAACAGAGCTGAAGCAAGACTAGTTACATTACGTCAAATACAGCCAGCATAGTAACAATATGACATTATGGAATATACTCAAGTTTCCATGCATGTCGTCTAATCACTATCAGAGTCATTGAGGGGGTTCCTGCATAAGTCTGCACATTTGCATGCCAATGTGCACCGCAATCCATTTTTCCTACAGTTGCACCTGCCAGTTAGACATGGACGGGCCTTTGAGGTACATGCACACGTCGCAATTTTGACACATTCTGCTGTGAGCCCTTCCTTGGTCATGAGACGGGGCATCAGCTGGTTGTCCTCAAGGTACCAGCCGGATGTTGTTGGATTGGGGATTCCTGGATTTGGCACATTGGCATTTCGCCACACAAGGGCTTGATGATGTGCCCTTAAAATGTGCTGGTGCAATGCATCCTCTGTTGGTGGCATGTTCTCTGGCTTTTTACCAACTTTTCTGAATTGGGAACATCTCAGCGCCTGGATTTCCTTTGCGTCTCCTTTCGGGTTGTAAAGACGGCAGACAAACTCCTCAGCCTTTGCACAAATCTCTTCACTTGGAACATGTGCAACCCCTAGCTGGGAGAGTAGGTGAGGAACTTCACAAAATATTTTCCATGCTGCCTTCTTTGATATGCCTGCGAGTTGACTGGTGCTGTCACATCCTGTAATGGCATGGAAAGCTAGAAGACTGTCCCTGACATCATCAGTGCAATCAATTTTGTGGCCAGCAATGTAGCGCCTGTATTTAGAGGTCCCTGATTTCATCCATACCTCTTCTGGCATTTGGGGCTGGAAGGCCATCAAAAGCAATAATACATCGGTATCACTACTGGTGATGACGATCCTCTCATATCCTCTAGCCTTTGCTTCCAGAGCATGAAGAATCATACGCGTGTCTGCCTCCTCTTGTGATGAACAGAGATGCTCCATGTTCCTGCCTGTGGAAGAGGCAGCCATGCCATTGTTTCCACCACTAACCACCAATTCCTGTGGCTTCATGTTCATGTTCAAGTAGTTCTTCCTTGAGAAGCTTTGTAAGAGCCACTTTGTTGTCATTGACATCCATGAAAGATTTCCATTGCTGTGGTAGCTTGAGATCTCTGTTGCTTATTTCACATCTAATGCCACGACCCTTTCCAACCCGCCTCTTTCTTGTTGCATCTTTGATTGAGTGCTTTTCATAGCAGTCAAAGACCACATCCACACGGTTACAGGGCTCCTTGAAGTTGTTTGACACTGCAGCTACGACCCTCTTGGCATAGTCTCCAAATATCTTTGTGTCCTTTGGCTTTCCCAATGCCTGAACTAAGGCCATTCCATCAACAATTGTGCATGTTGGTGTGTTAGATGCTGGGGCATTTGCCTGAGACACACCATCTTTCTCTAGAAGAGGTAGCAACTGTGACTTGTTTGTTTGTCTGAGGGTCCCATCAGTATTGGCTAGAGCTAAAGGTACATGGCAAAGTTCTTGTGTGAGAAGTGAATCTATGTCAATATCTCTGCCTGCCTCCATGACAACAATCAGTCGTTGAAACAGATCGCGATCTGCTTTGACAATAGCAGTACCCTTTTTCTTCTTGTCCTTGGACACCTCAACAGCAAATATGGATGCAAATGTCTTCAACTTTTGTTTTGGGATGCTTGTGTGTAGGCTGGTCTTTTTCTCAATGAAACGCTCAGTCACAAAGGTACGGGCCACTTGATGTCCAACCTTCTCCGCACATAGCAGGTCCTTTTTAATTGCGGCATTTGCAATATCCCCAGTAGTGAGACATACAAGTTCCTCAGACTCTTTGTTGAAGACCTCAAATCTCTGAAACATCGACATCAGGCTTTGGACATCAGATTCATCCCTCAGCATCCTTGCTTTTCCAGATTCCTTGTGCACAGACTGGACAGTTGACTCAGACTTCCTCCTGAAGGTTACATAACAAGGAAGGTGGTACTTCCCTTCAGCAGCTATTAGGTCACTTATTCCTGCCAACCGGCATCTCATAATCTTGTTCTTTTGAGCATCATTTAGTATTCTGTCTGAGGTCTCTAAAGTGGCTACATTCCTCAATTGCTTTCCTGCCTTATCCTCCTGACAGAAAATACATTTGTCCCAGGACACTGAAGCAACTGATGCTCTAGAAGAGGGGCGAATGCATGTAGATGGTTGGTCACACGAGTCCTTTGCTTCCTTTTCATGCCGATTTTTCAGTCTCTCAATATGGTTGGCATGTGTAAACTTTGAATAACAGCCCCTGTGCCATACTATGTGTTCTTTTTCATCATCAAGGTCAATACTCTGTATTCTGTCAAGTGTTGAGATGTACTCATGGTCATGGTATTTCTGTCTCGTAATCACACAGTCTTTAAAGCGTTCGAGACCAACATCTGTGGGCTTGGTTGTCTTTTCATTTTTTCTGTTGCCTTGGCAAATGAAGCATGTGCTCCAGTCGATGTCCAGTGCAACTGATTCTCTCTTCCGTCTCCCGCCTATCACAGCTACAGGTTCCATCTTCATTCATATCTGGAAAGAGACAAAGACTATGTCTACCACAACACTGAAAGCTATTTACAGCACATGCAACAAGCAATATGTTATAGTACATTGTTAGCACAACAATTATGTTAAAATGATGATTCGGGCAGGACCTGAGGAAGGATACAAAGGAAAGCATCATTATTGCAATATATTATGTCTCAAAAATGTGTTGGTATCAAATGGTAGACTGCATTACCTTAACTTAACGTCATAATGTGAAATATTATATTTTATTGGCCATTTGGCAGCCATCTTGGATTTTCACTAAAGTGTGAAATTCAATTTTTATTAACACCTAATCACATAGAGTAAGTTAATTTGGACCTATCATGATGAGAAAAAGTCATACAACAATGATATTGGTTGGAATCTGGAAATATTGAAAATTGGCACGTTTTGTGATTTAGGGGGTAGGGGTAGCTGATCATGCATAAAACATATTTTCTGAGAACTTGGGTATATTCCTGAAGATTTGCTAATGAAGAGGAGGGATCTGGGCAAATTTTAAAACTATTTTGAAAGAAATTGACCAAAGAACAACTTCACAGTATGCAATTTAGTGATTTGGAAAAATCAAAATGAAGGCGTTTTTCAGGCATATTTTTGCCTTTTTGCTTCAATAAAACCACTTATAGATATGCCATGCACCCCAATTTGGGTGAGGATTGTTGTATGACTATATGTTATAAGGTCATAACCCTAGAGACCTTTAAGACAGCCAGATATAAGTTCTAGAGCTCAAATATTAGAAAACACCAAAAATGTAGGCGGCCATTTTGAAAAATGGCCACAAATCTGGTCCAAACCATTTCCCAAGCTGGCAACAAGACTTTTTGGGTTCCTAGAGGTCTGGGCTTTCAGAAAAACATTGTTGCCAGCTTGTAACATGAGTGTACCCCTACTGTCACATTTCCTGGAAGTGCCTCCAGACTATAAGGTAGTTAATCATATTTGCCACTGGCCTCAATAATCATCTATTTCATTTATCTTATCTTGGGTCCATCCGTTTGGTTTCTGCTCCACTCATTCCCTCATTACTTCCTACACCCATTGCTCGTCAGTCTCCCTCTATTTTGGCTTCTACTCTTCTGTTGGAAGAGTTCAGGGTCATGCCCCCCCCCCCCCCCCTCTCTTTCTACTGTTCATTTTGTTACATTGTTTCCTGATCTGTTCAGTGTTCTAGCTCTTCCATGAACCTTGACTCTGTATATGTAAAAACCTCTTTCCCTTTCTCCCCACTCCTCCTACACAACCCCTATCATACTCACTCTCATATCACTCTCCATTCTCTTCTTTTTCTCAACCTGATTTTCCCCCAATTCTCGGCTTTTCCCAGGTACCTAATAAATGTATGGTCCCAGGATAAATCTTCGGCCTAGCCGCTGCAGGAGATGGGTTTAACTGAATGAAACACAGAATCACATTTAAACAAAATCATCCGTCCACAACTTTTTCAGATATCCTGCTATGTATCATTTTTGGCCTTCTCTCCCAAAGGTGAAGAATCACTTTAAAAATTCTAGTAGTCTGATCCGAATCCGGATCTTCACCAAAATCTAATCATTTCGTCCTTGTCACATACGCTACATCTCTGCCAAATTTCTTCCGAATCCGTCCACAACCTTTTGAGATATCTTGTTCACAAACAGACAAACAAACAGACAGACAGAGGAGGTGAAAACATAACCCCCATCCACCTTTGGTGGCAGAGGTAATAAGAGCACAGATGTCACAGCTGGGATGAAATAACAAGAATGACCACACTGTGATCACAACCTGCAACCAGATTCATTAATGGGCCTATCAGGAAACGCCATTTAAGGCACTTTGAAAAGATGAACAGCACGATTGAGAAACACATTTAATGCACTGTTAAATCATTTGCGTAATGCAATGCTTGATTAGTGTGTGTTCTGATGGGCTTGATTAAACCTTACTATTATTCGACATAACATTAGATTTTTCAGGGTTCCTCATAGTCACCAACACTTGTCCCAAGCAAAGCGATTTAAATCTCATGCAACAAACCCGGGCTGTGTATAATCAGCAGATGCCTGCAGGCCTAATGTGTTATTCCCACCAGAAAACCAAGATGGCAGCCATACCGTTTCATCTGGTGCTATGGTGGGTGGAGTCAAGCAACAGATGTGGGTGTGGTACAGCAGCTGTCTGACCAATGGGTACACATTTCAAAAATCGACCCCTACTAAGAACCCCAACACCAACAACACCAACCAACAGATCTTGCATGTGCAGGTAAAAAAAACTATTAATAGCCAACCACCGTTAATAATAGCCAATAACTAATAGACCACTTCTATGGTTCGTCAATGATGCAAATATGACGTCAATGAGACAATAACGCTACCCCAGGAAAAAATCAGGTTTATATGTATGTAAACATCACTGAAACCAAAACGAAAACTGGGACTCTGGGAGTGATCAATAATGCAGGGAATTTTAGCACATAAGGAAAAGACCGTACGGAGACCTTCAGAATCCATATTTACCATTTATTTACCATCAGTGTCAATACATTTATTCACCACACTCGTGAACTTCAATGCTCGTCACTTCCGGTTGCCAGCGGTTCCGGAGACCGGAGATGCATTCACATATTACATACTAAAGGCAAAAAGACCGCTAAAGATTCAGGTATCATGGCATCCTTGGCGGGTAAACAACTAACAGCAGGAGCGGGAGTTTTCGATACCACGTGATGTTAACGTCCCTTATATGAAGGGCAACGATCCTCGCAGCGGTTCGATCCAGGGTCGTGCCTTGATATGATGGTCTTGTACAGAGTATTCGTGTCGCTTGCAGACAAGTCCATTTCAGACATTTTAACCGAAAATCGTCCCGGTGTTACATGTCGTGTACACCATTCATTACGAAAGAGGTTTCTCTTCGATGATGTTTGCTTCATTCGACTTCGATGGAGACCCACCCGCAGGGGTCGCTGTCTATTAGTATTACGGAGACCTCGGGATTGCAACGAACGTCAATACCATTAATTATTCCGAAATACACAAACCCTATTGTTTGTGACATCTTTGAATCGATGATTGATAACGCAGTCCAACGTTGTGGCAAAAGGGACTATCTATATATTATGTACGCACCACAGTGGGTTGGGTTTGGGCAGGTGTTTATTATGTACTCACCACAGTGGGTCAGGTTTGGGCAGGTGTGTACAGGGTGTGTGTTTGCATACCTAACTAGAACGGCACTCCGTAGAGAGCATACCTCTGCTAGGTTGAACAGTTTACGTTTTGTATCCCACTGATGGGCCAGAACTGGATTCAGATCTCAACCAGAAATCGAATCGCTTTGTTCTTGTCATCTACCCAACACATTCACCAAGTTTTGTCAGAAGTCATCCGCAATTTTTTGAAATAACCTACTGTATATAGATTTTGTCCCTATCACTCAATGATGAAGAAACACTTTAAATGTTGAAAAACCAACTTATTCGTTATTCACCAAAATGGAATCGATGCTTCTTTGTCACACAACCCAACCTGTCCACCAAGTTTCATCCGAATCTGTCCAAAACCTTTTGAGATATCCTGCTCACATAGAGACAAACAGACGCCGACAAACAGACAGGGGTGAAAACATAACCTCAGCCCACCTTAGATGGCGAAGGTAATAAACATACAGCCCCATATATCTGAACTTACGATCATCGCATGGATTTGACATCAAATTTTTTATCAATCATGTATTTGAGCTTAACATCCCCGAGGCAGTGATAACATGCTTTATTATCAGCGCTGATTATCATCTCGGGTTTATGACTTCCATTCTCTATTCACAATTTCCAATTTCTGTCTTTCTCCCAAATCATCCTTCCATTGAATGACACGACCTTGCGATGAAATCACTTTGTCAGATGCTCTTGATCTGTTGGGTCCTCTCCATATTATGGCGGTATCATATTATGTCATATTAGGTTGGTGGTCTCTCTGTCTTTTTCCGTCTCATTTCTGGTCTTGCACCCTCTGCCCTCTCTGTGCTTCTCCCCTTTCCGCCCCCATGTAACTGCAGGATGCATGCAGTCCACCAACAAGCCACTCCTCGTGAAACTGCCTAAATCCAGAATCACTGCTTACCGACACTCATGTATTCCTCTTTTCCCCGTTTTTTCTATTTTAACCACCTTCCATGCTCTCTTCAATCTCATTCTTCCCTCCAGGTCAACAAGACAGCTGTCCATAACCATATCAAGTCATCCCCATCCAAACCATGATATTGTAGCGACCCATGGGTCCCCCAAGCAAGACCAGCATCAGAATCTCCTTGCTCCAGCCGGTGACGTCACCGGCGGGGATCCGCGGCGCCAGAGTGGCTGGTCACGTGACCACCAAAGCGTGCCGCGCGTGCGGGTATAATCAGCTACACCTGTCGATCATGTGACCACCGAAGCACGCCTCGCTCGAGAGGCGTGGCTTTCGGTTTCTGGTTGTGCTTTATAATGCAGCCCGATAAACGGGCTTTACAGTGTTCCCGAGTTGGTTTTACGAATAAATATCTTCTCGGACGAGTTTGTGCCTTGCCATCCTTTTGTCCGTATCATGCTGGAGCCCGAACTCCTTCACTGGTGACCCCGAATTTGAACACACAACCCAGACTGTCCCCGCACTGATGCAGGGGCTGCGAACGGACACGGCGAGCACGCCCTAGCCAGGGAAGCCACCTAGGCTGGTGACGCCGGCTTCTCCCGCACGGCTTCGGGCGCAGTTTCGAACGCGGTTTCGAAATGCCGGAGTTTCGGAAACGACGACGGCCATGACTATGAGGTTCGCGCACCGCGCTCGGCTCCTCCTCTACGACCGGAGGGGTGAAGCTATTCCAAGACCCTCCGAAGGCACGGCTGCTTCGTCACCGCGCGCACCTACAACGACAACCGCAACTACTTCTCCGACCCTGCAACCTCGGGAGGCCCGCGAGGAACCTCGGCAGCCTCCCCCGAGGCCTGGACCAGCCCCTCGGTTGGCTCACTCGCTTTTCGCGTGCACCGCTTTTAACCACCTTCCATGCTCTCTTCAATCTCATTCTTCCCTCCAGGTCAACAAGACAGCTGTCCATAACCATATCAAGTCATCCCCATCCAAACCATGATATGTTCTACCTACACCAGTTAAACTCTGTGACAAACCACCCCACCCCTCCAAAAAATTTGCTTATGTATCCATCTTGTCCACCCTTTCGATTCTCCTCTACCCATCATATAGTTACCTGCATCCCTTGTTTGTCCGTCTCCATCTACTTTCTCTCCTCAGCTGTTGGTGTTTCCCCTTTCTCCTGCTATTCCCCTTATGTTGCGTCCTGAACTGCTCTGTGTCATAGCTCTTCCACGAGCCTGGACCTTGTATACAACAAAAAGGGAGTGTAAATTAATATATGGCAAGCTATGCAGAGGATCTAATAGAAAAGTTGCTCAAAATGCCCCCAATTTATATACGTGAGAACTCGACAGTTCCTAGAGGGACAAAAACACGTATTTTTAAAAGGCCGTGGATATTTGAGTGGTAGTGCTCAACTGGTATATCTATGTTTGATTCCTGGGAAATAACATCCAGCCCGGACTTCTCACCTGATGTAGTGCCAGTAGGGGGCACTGCATCATTGAATGTGCTGTACTTAAGCTGAGTGTTCTGTCTGTATTGTTCATGTTTCAGGTAACATACTACAAGAAGGAAAAAAAAATTGGTTCCATTTTATGCTCACCAGTTACCTAGTCTCTTTTAATCAAATGTTTCAGTTGAATTCTGCCATTCATGGTTACCCTAAAATAAATTCTTCAACCATAAACTTGGTTGAAGTTGGACAGAGATTCACCACTGATGTTGGACAGAGATTGTTTTCACCCCTGTCTGTCTGTCTGTCTGTGAGCATGATATCTCAAAAGTCATGTATGGATTCAGACTAATTTTGGTGCACAGGTTGTGTGGGGCGGGACAAATTGATTCGATTTTGGTGAAGATCCGAATCCAGATCCAGATATAAGAATTTTATTTTTAATCTTAAATGATTCTTCACCACCATTGAGTGATATGGCTAAAAACGATAAATAGCACGATAATTTCAAAAAGTTGTGAACAATTTATGACAAAACTTGGTGGAAGAGTTTGGTAGTCAACAAGAACAAGGCGATTAGATTTTGGTTCAGTCCCGATCCAGAACCGGCCTAACAGTGGGATGTAAAACATAAACTGCTCAGCCTTGTGCATGTATGCGCTCTCCCGAGTACCGTTAGTTTATTTCTATATTACTGCCCTGGCACACAACTCAATAAGACACACTGACACAGATATCTGGAACTCAATGCCACTTAACATACGAACCTCCCCAACAAATACAACATTTGAGTTTAGAATCAAGAAGCATATTTTGAGAAAGTACTCATCCTGATTTATTTTGAAGTGCTCATTGTACTCTAATGGTCTCGCATACCTCTCCTTCACTTCTCATTGAATGTATAATATTGTCGACTTGCTTCATTTTTGCCTTGCTACAGTCCAATGTACTCTCGTAATCAATTGGCATTCAATGCATACATTACTTAACATTGTCATCGATGGTATTCATTGGTATACATTTTGCTTTACAATGTGGTAGTTCAATGGTATCCTCAGAGCGATTAATACTCCGTGTATGTTGTCTCTGCGCTTTATTGGAAGAAGAAGAATGTGATATCCAGTTTTTACCATATTTAAAGGCTTGCTGACCCGCATTTCCTCTCCTCTCTCTTTTCTTCTCTCTCCCTCCCTCCCTCTGCTTCTATATCCCTTACTTATTAGCCCCCATTGTGCTCAGTCTGAAACGGGAGGGGCTTATGGATTGGATCTCGTGCGTCAATCCGCAACTATATCTCGGACATGTATGAACCGATTTTGTTCATATGTCACATAAAGACAATACATGATGGTATACATATGCACATTATTTTGGTTAGTGATCTGATCAAAGATGGCCGACTAGTAGACTGACGGTCATTTTAGTTATTTTTAAAAAACGATATTGAACACGTCCTCAACCATTTATCGGACGTGCATTTACCGATCTTGTTCGAACTTGGCACACATATAAAGAATAACAGCTTACATATGCACGCCATTTTCTTTCGAGATCAGATCCAAGATGGCCGACTGGCGGCCATTCTGTTACTTTGGCGTGTTCCCAACCATTTTTTGAACATGCTTGGTTCGATTTTGTTCAAACCTGGCACAAAGACAATACATGAGAGCATACATTTGCAGAAGATCTTGTTTTGTAATCCAACCAAAGATGACCGACTGGCAACCTTTAACTCCGTACAGCAAAATTACTAAAACCATGGGGGCTATAACATTTTATGTCTTTTTCCCCTTGTTTATATTCATAATTGTCTTTGTCTTTCTCTCTCTAGCCCTCTTGCATTCTCTTAATGTGCCTTGAAGTATGAAATTTCGGGATGACATTTTCTAGCTTTGCTTAGACTAACCTCTCCCAAACAATGAATGAAATTAGAATATACTAGCCGAAACCCGTGGAACATCCACGGAAGGGAGGATGTGGTGTATGGATAGAGTGTACCATTATGGATGGCATAGGGGATTTGCTTGTCCGAGTAAGAGTTAGGAAGAAAGATGAGAATGAAGAGTGCGTATATGAACAACGATCGCCGACAACGGCACAAATGCATGCTCTGGATTGTCCACTCAGTGGGCGGCTTGCTGTCGCCTTCGACTGTCCAATCAGATGAGACAGCTGGCTTAACGTCCTCTGATGCGACGTCACACCTGCGAGGTATCAGGAGGCGGGAACCGAATCCAAAACAGAAGCTAAAGTAAAGACCATCGGAGATCTCCTGCGGCAGCGTTTCTAACCGATGTGGTAAAGTACAGTACGTACAGTAAAGGACATTCTCATTGATCCGTTGATTAACTATAACTGACCTGCGCCGCCCTGCTGTAGCTTGACGTGTTAGCAGGTACTCTGACCTTTTTCACAACTTCAAATGGCGTTTCATAAAATCCTGCTGTGACTCGACATGCGCCGCACCATAATCATTGGCTCATAAAACCCTACACTGCTACAGAGGATTATACTACCACCAGAAGCCGGCACTTGGTTGTCCACAGAGGGAGGGAAGAAACACACCATGTGGAATGAAAAACAAAATCCTTTAAAATATTCAAGAAAGAAACATTTTTTTCATTTAATATTCCGTAAGTATTTATTGTACGACTAACGATTGTCAAAATAAGAACCTGCTTTGGGCAATCGCACACTATACCGTCGAGGCCGCTTTTAAAGAATAAGAAGGAAATAATTAAATTAATGCTTTTAAAGCGCGGTGTTACGCACGCTACTTGTAAGCAAGGAGGAAGCGGACAACGCGGCAATTTGTAAGAGTATTTATTTCAAGAGCTCACTGTAACACTGAGCTGCTCAGGGCTGCGCGCCCCATGTATATCGTGAGGCCACGCCTCTCTCCCTGGCGTGGCCCACCCCCACTTGGTGTGCGGGGTGATGTCACCACGTCAGTGCTTTCGTGTCCGCCACACTTTCCTATTTACATCGTTGAGTCAATACGTCAAAAAATCATTTTTTTAACCTGTAATCACTGGTTGTAGGGAATGCAGATTTGACGATCAGCTGATTTATGTGTGTGTGTGGGTGTGTATTTTAGACTTGGATAATATAAGAAGGAAAATTGCTTTGCAATACTATGCCCATTTGCAAGTTTCAGATCAATATCAGTAAGCAGTAAGCACGGCCCATTATTTAATGACACCACTCGACTGTCCAATCAGCGGACGGCTCGCATCGCCTTTGCCCAGCAGACGCGTCGAAAGCGGACGATGGCGGACGATGGCGTCGAAAGATGGCGGCGTATCGGCCGTTAATCGGATGCTTTTGGGCCCCAAACGACTAATTCAGATTTTTCGAGTGTGGCTGTACGTGATAAACAAAGAGCGCGGTTCGTAGATCGTAAATCCATTAGTGCCGTGGGCATCGGGTCACTGGGTGCGGCGTAAAAGGGATAACAAAGTCGAGTCCTTACGATATTATTATATAGATTGTAACAATGCTTTGTCTATGTCTATGTATTACACCATATTTGTTTATTGTGTTTATTGTGGCGGTTACCTTATGTGCAGGTAACCGCATGTGGCGGTTACCTTATGTGATTACCCTATTTGGGCATAATACACATGCACGGGCCTGTTGAACTTGTGGTTGTGCGGACGTGACGCACGCGCGGTTGCCAGAGCCACGCCCTCCGAAGAGGGCTTTTGGCTTTATATAAGCATGCTGACTTCCGTTCGAGTTTAGTGTGCTGGATCTTGCTGTTACAATAAACCATCTTCGAACCCTACGAATGGCCTCGTTCTCTCGCCTTCCGCGACTCCTAAACTGGTGACCTCCGACTGCCCCCGAACTGATTCGGGGGCTGCGAACGAACACGGCAAGCGCACCCTAGCCAGGGAAGCCACCTAAGCTGGTGACGCCGGCTTCTCCCGCACGGCTTCGGGCGCAGTTTCGAACGCAGTTTCGAAATGCCGGAGTTTCGGTAACGACGACGGCCATGACTATGAGGTTCGCGCACTGCGCTCGGCTCCTCCTCTACGACCGGAGGGGCGAACCTATTCCAAGACCCTCCGAAGGCACGGCTGCTTCGTCACCTTCGCGCGCACTGACGTTGGCGGAACGGCTGTTTCGTCACCTTCGCGCGCACTGACATTAGCGGCACCGCCGCTTCGTCACCCTCGCGCAACTACAACTACAACCGCAACTACTTCTCCGACCCTGCATCCTCGGGAGGCCCGTGAGGAACCTCGGCAGCCTCCCCCGAGGCCTTGACCAGCCCCTCGGTTGTTACTCACCCGCTTTTCGCGTGCACCGCTCGAGCCTTCTCGGCACTGCACCCGCAACCTGCAACCTCGGGAGGCCCGCGAGGAACCTCGGCAGCCTCCCCCGAGGACTTGCCCAGCCCCTCGGTCGCCTCGGCCTACGCATAGGCCCGTGGAGTGCATTCTGGGGGGACGTATGTGGCGGTTACCTTATGTGCAGGTAACCGCATGTGGCGGTTACCTTATGTGATTACCTTATTTGGGCATAATACACGTGCACGGGCCTGTTGGACTTGTGGTTGTGCGGACGTGACGCACGCGCGGTTGCCGGAGCCACGCCCTCCGAAGAGGGCTTTTGGCTTTATATAAGCATGCTGACTTCCGTTCGAGTTTAGTGTGCTGGATCTTGCTGTTACAATAAACCATCTTCGAACCCTACGAATGGCCTCGTTCTCTCGCCTTCCGCGACTCCTAAACTCGATTGTCAAAATAAGAACCTGCTTTGGGCAATCGCACACTATACCGTCGAGGCCGCTTTTACAGAATAAGAAGGAAATAATTAAATTAATGCTTTCCTATTTACATCGTTGAGTCAATACGTCAAAAAATCATTTTTTAAACCTGTAATCACTGGTTGTAGGGAATGCAGATTTGACGATCAGCTGATTTATGTGTGTGTGTGGGTGTGTATTTTAGACTTGGATAATATAAGAAGGAAAATTGCTTTGCAATACATGCCCATTTGCAAGTTTCAGATCAATATCAGTAAGCAGTAAGCACGGCCCATTATTTAATGACACCACTCGACTGTCCAATCAGCGGACGGCTCGCATCGCCTTCGCCCAGCAGACGCCAATATGATGGCGTCGAAAGATGGCGTCGTATCGGCCGTTAATCGGATGCTTTTGGGCCCCAAAGTCGACTAATTCAGATTTTTGGAGTGTGGCTGTACGTGATAAACAAAGAGGGCGGTTCGTAGATCGTAAATCCATTAGTGCCGTGGGCATCGGGTCACTGGGTGCGGCGTAAAAGGGATAACAAAGTCGAGTCCTTACGCTATTATTATATAGATTGTAACAATGCTTTGTCTATGTCTATGTATTACACCATATTTGTTTATTGTGTTTATTACAATATTGCACCATATTGTAATAAAAATCAAACTCAAAAGCAGCTTTAGGTTTGGAGTCAGAGGCTGAAGTGAACATAGAATTGTCCGTTTTTTAATACAAAGACCCGATAACTAACACTCGATTAAAAAATCAAACCGCTCATAATACATCAGATTATTCCTATAACCACCACTATCCGGATTATCCTATATAATACGCTTATTATGTTTGTCTGTCTATCCGACGATTATATTCTTAAACTACTCAACCATGGATCATAAACCCATTTCATTATAAAGGTGTTTATTCCTTTTTCCATTACGAATGACCTTGTATCTTTTTTATTATCATTTAACTTACTTAACTGCTATTTTTACTGAAGAATCACTTGATGATAGGGTGGAGGTGGGAGTGGAAGCTGAATGGGTTGTGAGTGCCGTTATAAATACATATTTTTGTTTGGGTTTGGGCCACAAGATAAATTATCCTCGATTTTTTTTCATCTATTGGTAAAAGGAGATTGTGTGTGTGTGTGTGCGTTGTGTATACATGTATGTAATTTTAAAAAAATAAATAGGAATAAATTCCTGTGTGGGGCTAGTGTGAAAAAATTCTGACTGAACCCAGGACTCAAACCCACGGACCTCATCACTTACACAGTGACAGCCCACTGAGCAATTGAGTCTTTGGGATATCCTCAGAGATTTCTCACACTAACACTGCAAGCTTTATAATAGCCGATACCTTACGTGCCTGCTCGGCAGACCCCGGATGTGAGTGTATGTATGTGTGTATGTGTATGTAAGTGGATGTGGAAGTACAATAGAGATGAACTCATCTAGAAATTTTAATTATACTAGATTTTCTTTTCATCTATTGGTAAAAGGAGTGTGTGTGTGTGTGTGTGTGTGTGTGTGTGTGTGTGTGTGTGTGTGTGTGTGTGTGTGTGTGTGTGTGTGTGTGTGTGTTTGTGTGTGTGTATGTCTGCACATGCATGCGTTGTGTATACATGTATGTAATTTTTTTTAATAAACAGGAATAAATATATAAAAATTAATATATCGGTAATCAATATATAACAGAGAAAAAACTTGTTTTCGCTCCTTTCTTTCCAAACGAATATACAGCGCTTTTCGTTGTTTCTACGTCGTCTCTCCAACCCTATATCTACTATAATCTATATACTCTCGAGAGGAATGACGCTTCCTGCTGCTCCCTGGTGTGTGTGTGTGTGTGTGTGTGTGTGTGTGTGTGTGTGTGTGTGTGTGTGTGTGTGTGTGTGTGTGTGTGTGTGTGTGTGTGTGTGTGTGTGTGTGTGTGTGTGTACCATGGTGTGGAACTCTGCCTCCAGGCCACCCTGGCTCAGGTCGGGCTTCCGCAGACACTCCCCGTTGGCAGGCATCCCATCCATCCAATGCACAAGGCAGGACGGCTCCACGGCTGCCATAAATCTTCCCGTCATCGGCTGGGGGTGGACTCAGCCGCAGGTCGAGGTGATAAGGTCACTTCACGAAGTTGATGACCTTATACATTTACAACACGTTATATGATCGGTGCTGGCACTGACACGTGAATTGTCCCCTTTTGTGTCAATTATTGTCATTGCTAATGCTCTATTTAGTATTTAAAACTTGTACTTTTATTTGATAATTATTGCATCATGGAGCCATCTATCCATTACCGATGTAAATATGGTGGAATTTTCACTCCCCCACCCCTCATACGCTCTATAATGCCCATTCCCTTCCATCCCTTTACGGGCTCCACATACCACATGCCTTCTCTCATATTGCTTTCCTTTCTCTCTAAACTCTTCCCACACTCCCATGCCTCCTTCCTCTATCTCATCATCGTCCCGTATCTTCATTTTCTCGATTTTATTTCATCATTTCAGCACCCCACCAGGCACCAACACACCCCTCAAATCCCCGTGCGCACGGAATAAATACGTGACCTGCAACAGCGAAGAGCAAAGTCCCAAAAATGTCAAAGGAAGTTTATTCAAAAGTGAACTTTCCCGTGCATCAGCACATGCCACACACCTAGAATCTCATTCACACCTGGCGAGGTTACAAACACAAGCTGAGCTTCCAGGTAGCCCTCGGGGTGGCACCTGCTGACACATACTCGTAACAAAACAAAGATACGTCGAACAAAAGTTTGAGCAAAGCAGAACCGACTCACCCTTCACCATCAAAGGGTCTCGGCTCCTGATATTGGCCTACTCTGCTTCGCGACCTTTGTTGTATCAGGCAAGAGTAACGATGGAATGCTTTGATTTATACACGAGGTAAAGGGCATTGTGAACACCATGAACCATCACATGTTTAGTGTAAGGGCTGTACGCTCACTCCTAATGTAACATACAGTATGTGTACATTGTAAATTGTCCCTAGCTGGCTCATTGATTATCTGAGTTTTAGGGGAGCCCACATGCCCTGTTAATTGTCAGCCAGACTGGTTTCCATCTAATTCTCCTGATTAAGTATAATATCGAAATCTTCTATCTTCATGTTGTCATTTGGTAAAAATGGGTAAAAGTTATTTTTTCATTCCATTGCAAATAAGTTCACGGTGCGACACAAATTGATGTTCTTCCGTAATTTCACCGATTTATTCATTAATTCCATTGATTGCTCAGTGAATTCAATATTGTTCAATACAACAATCAATTGTGAATGGATTAAGATATAACGTATCTAAAGAGTACCTCACACCAAAAAATGGTTTTTACGGACGTCCACGGATGTTCTTTCTACGGCAGCGTTGCGATTTTTTGAGCAAAATCGTGAACACCCGGGAGAGGATTTTGCTTGACCATGACCGATTCACAGCGGTTTATTACGGTTTAGTACGGACTGCTACGGCTTCGTTGCGGATATACACGGCGGAGATACGGTGCCTCTACGTTTGCTTGCGGTTCCTTACGGTTCCCGGCCCAGAATATAAAAACGGGGGCCCCCCCGCTCTCCCCTCATTCTGCTGCTGACTTCCAAGGGGGCAAGACCTATCCAGGAGAGCCATGGACCGACCACCCCGCTGCCCAGAGAGTCCAAGGAGAGGGAGAATCCTTGCGGATGGTTAAGATGGCCTTACGGAGTCTTACGGTGGTGTTACGGCAGTTGCGGAAGCGTTGAGAAGGCGTTGAGGAAGCGTTGCGGTCTAGATTTCCGTAGCACTGCCGTAATTGTCTTACGAGAGTTTAGGTCTGGACCAAAACTCTCGTAAGAAATTACGACCCCTCCCGGACGCTTAAGGATCCATACGAATGCTCCAGGAAGTGTTGAGGATGTCCCAGGTGCCACAAGGAATGCTCCCGGTTGTGCACGATTTTTTCGCCGCAATGCCGCCGTAAACGTCGTAACGACCCCGTAAGGCACCGCTCGAGGGGGGTTTAACACCGCTCGAGGGGGGCACGTGAGGGGGGTTTAACAGGAGATTATGAGAGGTTATTCAGGTGTACATAACCAGGAAAATAAGCATCGCTTCCAGTCTCTACAAGCAAGTCACTAAGTATTCCCCCTTGATTGTCAATGTTACTTGATTGAAAAGTGGTTATGACTGTTAAATGTGGTAACACTGTAAAACGGGCATGCACTGTAAAAATGGCGTGCACAATAAAAGGGGTGCACACTGTAAAACCTGTGCACACTGTAAAACTGGCGCGAACTGTAAAAGTGGCACGAACTGTAAAACTGGCGCTAACTGTAAAACCGATGCACACTGTAAAAGTGGCGTGCACTGTAAAACGATGCGCACTTAATTACGCACTGTAAAAGGGGCGCGCACAATAAAAGGGGCGCACACTGTAAAACTGGTGCACACTGTAAAAGTGGCGCAAACTGTAAAACTGGTGCACACTGTAAAACTGGCACGAACTGTAAAAGTGGCACGAACTGTAAAACTGGCGCTAACTGTAAAGCTGGTGCACACGGTCAAATTGGCATGCACTGTAAAACACATGCGCACTTTATTATGCACTGTAAAATGGGCACGCACTGTAAAAGAGGCGCGCAAATAAAAGGGGTGCACACTGTAAAACAGGTGCACACTGTAAAACAGGCACGAACTGTAAAACTGGCGCACACTGTAAAACTGGCGGGAACTGTAAAACTAGTGCAGTGATGCACACTGTAAAACTGGCAATAACTGTAAAAATGGTGCACACTGTCAAATTGGCATGCACTGTAAAACACATGCGCACTTTATTACGCACTGTAAAATGGGCACGCATTGTAAAAGGGGCATGCACAATAAAAGGGGCACACACTGTAAAACCGGTGCAGACTGTAAAACTGGCGTGAACTGTAAAACTGACGCACACTGTAAAACTGGCAGGAACTGTAAAACTAGTGCAGTGATGCACACTGTAAAACTGGCAATAACTGTAAAAATGGTGCACACTGTCAAACTGGCGTGCACTGTGTAAAACTGGCACGAACTGTAAAACTGGCGCTAGCTGTAAAACTGGTGCACACTGTAAAACTGGCGGTAACTGTAAAAATGGTGCACACTGTAAAACTGGCACGAACTGTAAAACTGGTGCACACTGTAAAACTGGCGTTAACTGTAAAAATGGTGCATGCTGTAAAACTGGCGTTAACTGTAAAAATGGCGCACACTGTAAAACTGGCACGAACTGTAAAACTGGTGCACACTGTAAAACTGGAGTGCACTGTAAAACATGCATGCACTGTAAAGTGTGTGCGAACTGTAAAACGGGCACGATATGTAAAACGTGAGTGCAATGTAAAACGTGAGTGCACCGTAAAACGGGAGTGCACCATAAAACAGGAGTGCACCGTAAAACAGGAGTGCACTGTAAATACGGGAGTGCACCGTAAAACGGGAGTGCACCGTAAAACGGGAGTGCACCGTAAAACGGGAGTGCACCGTAAAACGGGAGTGCACCGTAAAACAGGAGTGCACCGTAAAACAGGAGTGCACTGTAAAACGGGAGTGCTTTAGGGGTCGCGGAAGGCGAGAGAACGAGGCCATTCGTAGGGTTCGAAGATGGTTTTTATTGTAACAGCAAGATCCAGCACACTAAACTCGAACGGAAGTCGGCACGCTTATATAAAGCCGAAAGCCCTCTTCGGAGGGCGTGGCTCCGGCAACCGCGCGTGCGTCACGTCCGCACAACCACAAGTCCAACAGGCCCGTGCACGTGTATTATGCCCAAATAAGGTAATCACATAAGGTAACCGCCACATGCGGTTACCTGCACATAAGGTAACCGCCACATACGTCCCCCCAGAATGCACGCCACGGGCCTATGCGTAGGCCGAGGCGCCCGAGGGGCTGGGCAAGTCCTCGGGGGAGGCTGCCAAGGTTCCTCGCGGGCCTCCCGAGGTTGCAGGTCGCGGGTGCAGTGCCGAGAAGGCTCGAGCGGTGCACGCGAAAAGCGGGTGAGCCAACCGAGGGGCTGGTCAAGGCCTCGGGGGATGCTGCCGAGGTTCCTCGCGGGCCTCCCGAGGATGCAGGGTCGGAGAAGTAGTTGCGGTTGTAGTTGTAGTTGCGCGAGGGTGACGAAGCGGCCGTGCCGCTAACGTCAGCGCGCGCGAAGGTGACGAAGCAGCCGTTCCGCCAACGTCAGTGCGCGCGAAGGTGACGAAGCAGCCGTGCCTTCGGAGGGTCTTGGAGCAGGCTCGCCCCTCCGGTCGTAGAGGAGGAGCCGAGCGCGGTGCGCGAACCTCATAGTCATGGCCGTCGTCGTTTCCGAAACTCCGGCATTTCGAAATCGCGTTCGAAACTGCGCCCGAAGCCGTGCGGGAGAAGCCGGCGTCACCAGCTTAGGTGGCTTCCCTGGCTATGGCGCGCTTGCCGTGTTCGTTCGCAGCCCCCGAATCCGTTCGGGGGCAGTCGGAGGTCACCAGTTTAGGGGTCGCGGAAGGCGAGAGAACGAGGCCATTCGTAGGGTTCGAAGATGGTTTATTGTAACAGCAAGATCCAGCACACTAAACTCGAACGGAAGTCGGCACGCTTATGTAAAGCCGAAAGCCCTCTTCGGAGGGCGTGGATCCGGCAACCGCGCGTGCGTCACGTCCGTACAACCACAACTACAAGTCCAACAGGCCCGTGCACGTGTATTATGCCCAAATCAGGTAATCACATAAGGTAACCGCCACATGCGGTTACCTGCACATAAGGTAACCGCCACAGTGCACTGTAAAACGGGAGTGCACCGTAAAACGGGAGTGCACCGTAAAACGGGAGTGCACCGTAAAACGGGAGTGCACCATATAACGGGAGTGCACCGTATAACGGGAGTGCACCGTAAATATGGGAGTGCACCGTAAAACGGGAGTGCACCGTAAATACGGGAGTGCACTGTAAAACGGGAGTGCACCGTAAATACGGGAGTGCACTGTAAAACGGGAGTGCACCGTAAAACGTGAGTGCACCGTAAATACGGGAGTGCACTGTAAAACGGGAGTGCACCGTAAATACGGGAGTGCACTGTAAAACGGGAGTGCACCGTAAAACGGGAGTGCACCGTAAATACGGGAGTGCACTGTAAAACGGGAGTGCACCGTAAAACGGGAGTGCACTGTAAAACGGGAGTGCACTGTAAAACGGGAGTGCACCGTAAAACGGGAGTGCACCGTAAAACGGGAGTGCACCGTAAAACGGGAGTGCACCGTAAAACGGGAGTGCACCGTAAAACGGGAGTGCACCGTAAAACGGGAGTGCACCGTAAAACGGGAGTGCACTGTAAAACGGGAGTGCACCGTAAAACGGGAGTGCACCGTAAAACGGGAGTGCACTGTAAAACGGGAGTGCACTGTAAAACAGGAGTGCTCTGCAAAACAGGAGTGCACTGTAAAACGGGTGCCCACTGTATGAGTGAATGTGTTTTAAGTTTATCCTGGGATACCAAACGTGGCAGCTACACTGTATAAGCCGCAGAAACACTGTCATCTTGAGATTTGTCGATCACATAACAAGGTTCTATACTGTATCTCCCAGGATTTTCATGTCCTGTGTGTAACTTTCCCACGACTTTCCCAAACGGGAATTTAAACGGACAGTCAGATTTTGTGTCTTTGCTCTCCAGGTTTGGTTCAAATGATGATGAGTTCACGGATAAGCGTTAACATATGGAGTATTTATGGAACTACGTTTCGAAACATGGAACCTTGAGCTTAAAAGTATAAAATAAATAATTCTTAAAGAAGTACCAAAAGTTTTGCGAAACATTTACCAGTGGATTTCAGCAGGACAGAGACCTTTTCAGGTCCTGATATTTGTACAAAATTTCAGTCAAGAGTATATGATTATTTCACAATTATTGTTGTGTTAATGTTCGTTAATTTAGTATTGGTCTGTAATTTAGTACGTCCATGTCCCATATAAAGTTTTTCGGGGAATAGTGGATGAAATGAACAGGACATTGATTGAGGTATGCTATCCGCAGTGGGAAGCAAGAAGCAGACCTTTTAGTGCCTTTCATCACAGCAAATGAGGGTCTATAGTTTGATGAGTCCTTCGGTAAAGACTGGAGACTGGAGTTCCACCTTTTAGATGTCCTGCATACATTGAATCTCTACAGGTGACGCATTGAGGAGTTATTGAGCAGAACTTTTAAGGACTTTTAACACCCGCAGAACTTTTAAATTGTGTAAATATTTCCTTATTGGAGATGTCACCTGAAAGACACGCGGGTACATGAATTGGCAAAAATTTATTAGAAAATCCATTGAAATGCTTGGGAGGAGAAGGTGGAGCTCCAGGGAGGTGGAAGAGTGGGAAAGCTGAAGCTGTCTGCCACCCTCCTCTCCATCCCCTACCTCATGCGGCTCTTCCCAATTTCCAAGAACTCCTCTGAACATTACATTGTTGTACACTCTCCCCGCCGTTCTGCTTCGACCAATTTAAAAGGCAATGCTCAAACTTCCATTTTCCACAGATGAACCGTTCACACCAGATGCAGAACGTAAGATCAAGGTTGGAACAATCCCACAACAACTCCAAGGCCGAACATCAAAGGGCACGGAGGTTGTGTGCTCTACGAGTTGCTGCCTGCGTGATGAAGGGAGGACACCCATTCGCTGCAGTGAGCCAGACTAAACAGGCAGGATGCAGACAAGTGACTTTCCACGATCTTGTGCGAAGACCCTTATTCCTGAGAACAAAACATCGATGGAATAACATTGGGAAAGACATAAAAAGGACAATCACTACTTAAGATTGAATCACATATATAACGTTACATATGAAAATATGAAGCCTAGTGGTGGCTTAACGATAGCTGGCCTGATATCTTAAGGTGCTGAGTTCAAACCCCCAAAAATAACACCAGGTCAGTTGATTCAGCTTGTCATCCTTCCGAGTTTGGTAAAACGAGTACCTGCTCTGGGAAAAGTACCTGCTCTGGGAAAAGTACCTGCTCTGGGAAAAGTGAACTATTTGAGCATCCTGCGTTGGAGTGGCTACCTGTCCAGAATTGTGTCCTCCAGCCGATGAAACTGCCTCGGCAGCCTTATGCACCTGACAGTGCGAGGAGGATCATCCATCCATGGAAACTTGGTGGAATTTTGAATTCTAAAGAATCCTAAGAGGCCCCCCGTGGCACCAACGTCATGTGACCGATTTTGAATCGCAATTGGAAGAGTTCTATATCGATTGAATATCCATCCCACAATGCACTGGCTCGAAGTGATTGTCTGCTGGACATCTCAAGTCTTACCTCCGAGGCACCTGATTTGTGGGCAATGCGTCAGAAGGGACGTTGTGGAAACAATGGATGGAGAGCCAGTCCGAGGAATGTTATTTCCTGGGAAATGATTTGTTGATGTAGAAATGAAATACATGCCCCGGGTTAAAGGCAATGTAATATCAAATTCTCAAAACATTTTGCCTTCATATGATCAATCTAACGATGTGATCCTCTATAGACAACATACCTGAAAGTTAAGTTGCAGAGTTTTAGTGCAGCCATGATGGTAATCTGAAGCACGTGTAGGTTTGGAGCCTTACAATGGATGGTGATGTCAATGTCTGAGGCATCTTTACTGTCATGGTTGTGGTTCCCTCATGGCATAGTGGAGCCGGGTGACATCACATGGCTACCTGGTCATAATGACAGGCTAAGTTCATTTTGAAATTTTACTTGTGTTTAATGATGGCTGATGGGAAGTTTTCACGATATCATCGCTGCCACCCACCTTTCCCTTATTCAGGGGATTGGCTTCCCTATCAAGACAATACCACCCTCCACCCCACCTCCCCTTTAGTTAACAAAGCCAGACCCTGGAGTGATTCTCATGAGAAGGTTAGAAGAGATGTACGAGGGGAGTTCAGGAGGTTCTACGGATAGGATATGTTGTTGGCATCTTCGTGTCGGTGTTTTGATCATGATAAACTTTCATGTACAGGTGTTACATGCTATTAGCTTCTTTTATAACGCTCGTTGTTATTTCAAAGTATAATCCAGAAATTTGTTACATAATACAACTAGATTGTATTTATAGAATACTTACCCTGTGCAGTCAAACTTGTTGCGAGCCAACTCTTCTGTTTTTGAACTTTTTTTTTGATCCAATATGGCTGCCAGACCACGTCAGCAATGACGTCATAAATTTATATTTTCTAATATAATTGTTGCATAGATCACGCTCAATACATTTCAAACTGATCAGACCAAGCGTTGTCCCTGTCAAATCATGACATCATAATTATGGCACCAATGACGTCATCGTTAACAACACCTATTCCCAATATGGAGTTCTTTACAAAGAGCCATGTTTCAATTTTTTCCCATGCAGCGGTTTTGGAGATAGAGGTGCAACATTTTTCGGTTTTTCCAAGACAGCGCCTGTACCATATGACCTATGACGTCATGATTAGCATTAAAATATTCTAAATAATAATAATAATAATACATTTATTATTATTGTATTATTATTATTAACCCCCCCCCCCCCCTTCACATGCCTCCCCCCCTTCACATGCTTCCCCCCCTTCACATGCCTCCCCCCCAAAGCCCTCTCCCTCCCACAGATCTCTCCATGTCTCCATGTCTCTCGGTCCCTGCTCTCAAATGTTGTGTTTGTGTCCTTCCCCCTCTCTCCCCATCTTGTCTACCGCTCCCGATGTTATTTGTTTTATGTGTCTGTTTGTCTTTCTGTGTGATTAATGTTCGCTCTTTCACGAGCCTCGATCTTGTATACAAAAAAAAAAAAATATATATATATATATATATATAGCGCTTTTCAAGAAGCCCAAAGACGCTTTGACAGAGTACAAAAAACAAGTGCAAAAAGACAAAAATAAATAGGTAAATAATCAAAGCAAAAGGAAGGAGAAGGAGAAGAGATAGTCAGGGGTTAAATGCTGTGGGTTAAATGTTAAATGCAGTGTTGAACAGGTGGGTCTTGAGTGATGTTTTGAATGTGGTGAGTGAGGAGGAGTCTCTGATGGTGTGAGGTAGTGAGTTCCAGAGGGTGGGAGCAGCGATGGAGAAGGCCCTGTCCCCCCAGGATCTGAATTTGGTCTGGATGGGGGGGGGGGGGACAGGATGTTGGCGCCAGCAGAGCGGAGGTTGCGGGTGGGAGTGTGTCTGGAGAGGAGGTCAGTCAGGTAGGATGGGGCCAGGTTATGGAGGGCTTTGTAGGTCAAGAGGAGGATTTTGTACTGGATTCTCTGGGGGATGGGGAGCCAGTGAAGCTTATAAAGGACGGGGGTGATGTGGTCACGGGTCCGGGAATGGGTGAGTAGATGAGCAACGGAGTTCTGAATGTATTGGAGTTTATTGATGATTATTGAGGGTGAACCATAGAGGAGGCTGTTGCAGTAGTCCAGACGGGAGGTGATGAAGGCGTGGATGAGAGTTTCTGCAGCCGTGGAGGAGAGGGATGGACGGAGACGGGCGATGTTTTTCAGGTGAAAGAAGGCTGTCTTTGTGATTTGTTTAGTGTATTTGTCGAAGGAGAGGGTTTGATAAAGATGATGCCAAGATTCCGGATGTGAGGGGAGGCGGATACTGGGAAACCGTCAATGTTGAGGGCGAAGTTATGGGTGGATTTGGTGAGCGTTTTTGGGCCAATGATGATTATTTCAGATTTATCAGGAAGTTGATTTGAAGCCAGGATTTTATTTCAGTGATGCAGTTTGTCAGGATAGAGTGGGTGGCGGTGGAGATTGACTTGGTGGAGATGAAAAGCTGGATGTCATCGGCGAAGCAGTGGAATTGGAGACCATGACGGCGGATTAAGTGACCAAAGGGGGACAGGTACAGGATGAAGAGGAGGGGGCCGAGAACTGAACCTTGGGGGACACCTTGGGGGAGGGGAGCAGTGGGGGATTTGCAGTTATTGATGGAGATGAACTGGCGTCTGTCAGAGAGGTAAGATTTGATCCAGGAGAGGGCAGTGCCGGTAATGTTAAAGGTGGTTTCAAGTCGGGTGAGGAGGATGGTGTGATTGATGGTGTCAAAGGCGGCGCTGAGGTGGAGGAGGATGAGAATGTTGAGGTTGCCGGCGTCAGAGGAGAGGAGAAGGTCGTTGGTGATTTTGAGGAGAGCAGTTTCAGTACTGTGGTTGGAGCGGAATCCGGATTGGAGTGTTTCATACAGGTTATTGGCAGAGAGGTGATGTTTGAGTTGAGTGGCTACAGCGCGTTCCAAAACTTTTGACAGAAAGGGTAGGTTGGAGATGGGTCTGAAGTTATTTAGGGTGTCAGGGTTGAGTCCAGGTTTTTTCAGAATGGGGGTAACAGCAGCAATTTTGAGGGATGGTGGGACGATGCCTGTAGACAGGGAGGAGTTTATTGTTGCAGTGATAAGTGGAGAGAGAGCAGGAAGGGAGGCCTTGACAAAGTTGGAGGGGTTGGGGTCCAGAGTGCAGGTGGCAGTTTTCATTCCTATGAGGAGTTCAGAGAGGTCAGTAGGGGAGACTGGGGATAACTGAGACAGGGGTTGGCAGGATAAGGGGGGGCAGGTGGTTTGAGGGGGAGCAGGTGCGGTGGTGGTTAAGCTGTTGTAGATGTTGTCAATTTTGCTTTGGAAGAATGAAAGGAAGGAGATGCAGTGTCTACTGTGAATGACTGGGTGGTGGTGTCCAGGGGGCTGAGGAGTTTGCTTATTGTAGAGAAGAGTGCTTTTGGGTTTCCGGAGCCAGAGTGGATAATTTGAGAGTAGTAGGTGGAGCGGGCGTGGGAGAGGGCATCTTTGTAGTGCTGCAGGTGGTCCTTGTAGGCTTGGGAGTGAATTGTGAGACCTGTTTTATTTCGGAGTCTTTCAAGTTGGCGAGCACAAGTTTTCATCAGGCGGAGTTCAGGGGTAAACCAGGGAGCAGAATGGGTGAAAGAAACTGTTTTGGTTTTTATAGGTGCAAGCTGGTCGAGGCAGAAGGAGAGAGTGTGGTTGTAGTAGTCAGTGAGGTCAGAAGGGGTGTGGAGGTCAACGAAGGGAGAAGTGGACATTTTTTCAGAGAGGGTGGATGAGAATGAGGTCGGTGAAAGAGAGTTTTGCTTACGGAAGTTGATAATGCGATAATGCCTTGGTGCTGGGGTGGGGATGTTGATGGTCATAGTGATGGCTACGTGGTCAGAGAGGGTGAGGTCGGACCTCGAGAGATGGTGCAAAATTAGTCCAGTAGAGCAGACAAGGTCGAGAATGTGACCACGGTTACGGGTAGGAAAGTTGACATGTTGAGTGAGGTTAAAGCAGGTGAGTAAATCAGTGAAGTCAGTGGTTATTGTGGAGTCAGTGGAGTCCATGTGGATATTGAAATCACCGAGGAGGAGGATTGAGGGGGAGAAGGAACAGAGCTGGGTCAGAAACTAGGAGAAGTCAGACAGGAATGATGGGTGTGGTTTGGGAGGGCGGTAGACGACTGCCATGACTGACTGTGTGTGACCAGAGAGTTTAAAAGCCAGGTGTTCAAATGATGGAGCAGATGAGATCGAGATGAGGCTGGTCTTGATGTCCTATCGGTGAATTACGGCAATTCCACCACCACCGCCCTCCGAGCATGGTTTATTGATGTATGAATATCCATTGGGTGTAGTGAGGTTGAGTGTCCACCCCAGCACCCACCATCCCCACTCCAGCACCAAGGCATTATCGCATTATCAACTTCCGTAAGCTAAACTAAAGGAGGAGGCACTCCTATGGTGACAATTTCGTGTCCATCAGACCAACAGTGTTGCTGAAATTTTTAAAATAATGATCGGATAAGTGTTGTACTTGTCGAATTATGACGTCATAACGAAGGAAGTGATGACATCATCATTAACATAACTTATTCCCCATGGAGAGAACTTGACAATGAGCCAGGTCTCATTTTTTTCCATGGAGTGGTTAAAGAGATATAGAGGCGCAACTTTTTTCAAGATGGCGCCTGTACCACGTGACACATGACGTCATAATAATCATTAAAATATTCTACAGGAGGAGGCCCCCCTTTGGTGAAAATGTTATGTCAATCGGACCAACGGTTGCCGAGAAAATGAATTTTTAAAATGCAGACACATATGGCACACGGCACACGGCACACGGCACACGTACGCAACTGAATCCTTAACCCCGCTTTTCGCTTTGCGAGCGCAGGGTAATGATTGATCTTTGTAAGAATGAGCATGCCTCACTCGCCTCCTAACTCTCTAGCCTGGGTTTAAATCCTGACCCAGCTGTAGATTGTCAATGTAGTGTTTCGCACGCAGCGTGATGCATCGATGTGCGTGCCATCCCTCGGATGGAGGTGAAACGGTCGGCCCGTTTGCTCACATTTGTCAGTGGACGTTAAAGATCCCACGGAGTCATTCGTGAAGAGTAGGCGATTGATCTCCAGCACCGTGAAGAAATTTAAAATTCTTGCCTTAACTACTGAGTCTAGTGTTAGTCCTGGCCAGTCGGTTCATGAAAGACATGGGCCAAACCTTACCCCAGCAAGTCCCACAAATAAGTGGGAATAATGGGGACCGTTAGAGGAATAAGAAGGAAGATTGAGCATGGAGGTATCATGCAGTTTTTATGCAGAGAAAGTGAAGCTCTAAAGAATCCACTAACCCATGGTGAAGATGCCATGTATGTCCTCGCACTGAGCCCAGATACTTCCATCCTATTTTACGGTAGCCAAATGGATGACCTAACTTTAATGTGGACGAGAGCCCCTTGAAGATGTTTCCAGGTCAGGACGCCCGGAAGATGGGACCGAGCCTTAAACTGTTGCCCAGATCTCAGCACTATTCATGGAGAATTGTCGAGTTAAGGTCACGGAAATATACACAGACATTGGAATCTTTCAAGACAGTGATTTTTCCGTCATCCACAGACATTCGAGCATGTCCAAGGTCTCGGTAAAGGGGGTCCTCGGAGCTCATAGTTGAGAGCAAGCTTCTCGAACTGTTCAATGGAGATCTAGTTCAACTTGTCATGTAACTGAGGACTAAACAGGGGCTCCACTTCTGGGAACCCGAAACCAAATAATTGGAATCCATGTAATGTAGTGGTTCTCAACTGGCGGTCCATGGTGACTTTTTCAATGGTCCACAGGAACATTGTCCAAAGTCACATGGCGTGAGAAATAAATTTCAAACCAAAATGTTTGTTATCTACTCTTTCTTCTCATGTCTCAAAGAGGAGGTGGTCCACAAAAATGTTTTTGATTGGCCTGGTGGTCGGTGGACTGAACCGAGTTGAGAACCACTGATGTAATTGATATTTCGTACCCAACCCGAGGCCATTAAGATCACAGGCTCATCATTTCTGGCACACCAAGAGAATCCTACAGGTAAACTTCAGGTCTAACAAAGCTATAGCCACAGGGAAAAATTATGCCAACCTGAAGTGAAACTTTGTGGCAAGGCCATCAAGTACAAGTGCTGAGATATGTTGATCAAAAGTGTTCTTCTCCATCATGACAACATGCCTCCTCACAAGGACCATCTGGTGGAGAGCCCATAACTGTCCCCCGGTGACTTTTCTCTGTTTTGACATTTGAAGTCGTACCTGCAGGATCACTCACTCATTGACGACAAGGAACTGACTCAAGCTACTGAGATATGGCTGAAAAAGCAATCTGAAAACTTTTAATTTTACAGTTTGATGGAATAATGAAGAAAGTGTCAAGGACAATAGGCCAGTTGCATAAACTATCATAAGGAAAGATGTGAGGATTCACTTAAGTATTTCCTTAACTTTTCCCTAAAGGACATCCCTAAGTTGATGATGGTTACATATATGAACAGTCCTTAAGTTTTTCGTTAAATCCTTCCCTAAAGATAAGGGAGCATTCCCAACACCTCCTTCCCACATATCCCCCCCCCCCCCCCCCCCACCACGAAATATTATGGGGCATATGGAGTTAAATAAAATGAGGAGTGCACAAAGATTGGGGACAAAAGGAAAAGGAGGTTTAGAGGTGGTTTGAGAACAGGAAGTCTAGATCACTAGATCATGTATAGTGATAAAGGAGGTCAGGGGGCGCAAGAGCAAAATAAAAGGATTTATTCTGAGAAGGAACAAAATAACATTCTGTCACTCGTGTCCGTAATATGTAAATGCTTCCTTGCTTGACTTCAGTATCTAAAACATTGGTCAACGTTTGATAACATTGGACGTAACAATCATGTTCTTCTTGGATCCAAAATGTCAAAGTGACTGTTTTGAACTTCAAAGTAATCGTTGTGATGTGAAGTTTTGCAACTTGTTTCTAATTTAGTTTAACGTTTTTTTTTTGTTTTTTTTTATATTTCTTACTTAACTGCCTCTGATTGAATGGGAAAACTGAGGTTTTATGGATATTACAATAGTTATACTACAAAGGAATAAATTTTTTGGTTAATTTATAGTAGGTGATGAAACCTTGTGAGTTGACTTGTTTTATTCTTAGTCTAAAGGAAAGATGTAACTCCGGAAGTGTTCTTAAATGTGTTTCATTACTAGAGACGAATCAGCAAAAGGATGACGTAATTTGGTGTTTAGATCATTACAGAAATGTCTCCAATGTCCCAGCACTTCAGCAGTTTTTGTTATGTCAGTGTCTGTGACAGCCCACACAACCTATAGGTTACCTGCTACATCTTCTTGTACCCTACTGAGCATACAGTACCTGCATGGAGAATAGGGTGAAGGTGGTCACATTGGACTTTGAAACTCCTGTTTGAACATCTTCAGCTTCAAGTTTGTATGATTACTGGAAAGTTGTTTCTTATTCTTTACGAGCACAGATGGTTTCCTCCTTCTCAACCGAGGCTTTGATCTTCATGTAAACTGCATTAACAAACAATTTGAACGTCAATAGATCAGAGACAACAAGGCGCGGCAGTGTACCACCCGGCACTTGGTGAAACCGCTGGCGGTCACGCTACCGGAGCACATTGCGTGTCACGCCATGGCCTTATAATTATTATTATCTTGAATTAAAAGAAATGAGTCAACAACCTATACTTGGATATGGTTTTTAGCCTCAAATTTCCAGAGACTATGATGACATATTCATGGACTCCACTCCTCAATACAGCTGTTCCTTCTTGAGAGGGTCAGCTTCACGCCCGTGGTTGAACTTGATTTACGGTGTTTATTACAGGGGAGGAACCACAACCGTGGTGACTCTTTCCTTCTTTTGTGCCTGGCTTCTGGAGCCAGCCTGTGCCACGCCGGGCACAGGAAGGAAAGATGGCCATGTGGAAAACACTCAAGAGTGCACCATCGGGTGTCAGGTTTACATTTGCGCGACGTACTCTGTGCTGAGTTTGTCACAAATGTTCCCTTTCATCATATTGATGTGTTCCTTCCCATTGTTGTGAGTCACTCATTGTGATAGGTGTCCCCTGTCTCTGTCTGTGTATCTCCACTTTCATTGGCATTGGAAGTCGTCATGCAGAACTCAGACTGACAATGACTATTACCTCCGCCACTGATGTTTTCACCCGTTTGTCTATCTGTAAGCAGGATATCGCAAAACGTTTTTGGTGAGGATGGTGAGGATGCAGATCCGGATACTAGAAATGTAAAATTGTTTATGTGATTCTTCACCATTGAGAGATAGTGCCAAAATGATATGTGTATGTATGTACATATATATATATATATATATATATATATATATATATATATATATATATATATATATATATAGATATAGATATGCATATATAGGGCTAGTTGGTATTTTTGAAAAGTTTTCAGAGTCATTGGTGTATGCAGAACTCACTGCGTTGCCCTGATGAAGCCTCAGCAGGGCGAAACCAGGTCGGTAACTGTGAGTTTTTTCATTCACTTATGACAGTATCTGAACTAAGATCAAAATTATGCTCTGTCGGATGGTTCTTCCGAGAACTTGACAGGCAGAGCATACGTACATGACGGTGACGTCATTACGTGCGCTCATTAAGCTGGAGAACTGAAATTATATTTATATATATATACTGTATATATATATATATATATATATATATATATATATATATATATATATATATATATATATATATATATATATATATCAGGATATCTCAAACGGTTGTGGTAGTTTTGTGATAAAACTATGTGGTTGATTTGGTTAGATAACAAGAACAAGCCGATTCGATTTTGGTTCAGATCCGAATCCAGATCCGTCCTATCAGTGGGATACAAAATGTAAACTGTTCAGCCTGGCAGAGGTATGTGCTTTACCAAGTGCAGTTCTAGTTTTATCATTTCTTTACATCACTATTATCCTCAAGTTACATTGAAATAAAGAAGGAAGGAAACATGCTATCTGTATATCAGGAAAATCATTACATTTATGCCGAATTACAAACCCTTTTTTGAAATTTGCAATTTAATCACAGCATGACCCTCCAAGCACCCCTCCTATCCATGAGTAATGATGCTATTCTTAACTCTCAAGTTTATTAGCTTTTATTAAATGAAAAGTTAACCTCTGAAAGGACAGCTTGGCTGCGATTTTTTTTTTTAATGGAATCATGTCACCAAGCAATGTGTGACTCCAATTTTCTGCATAAACAAAGCAATTCGTGGCGACTTTTCACTTCCTAAGCAAATCCGATAACTACAACTTCCAGATGTAATTTTTCCCGGAGATTAGTCATCAGCTTCCATAGCCAGTACATCATGAAGTTAAGATACACCAAGTAATTGCACAATCCCGATGAGATGTAAAACAGGCCTCGAAGCCTATTTATTGCTTCAACTTTCCACTCCCTTCAGCTGTTGTCAAAATATATGGAATTGGTTACATCTTGAGAAAGAAGAGGTAGAAGGATACAGCTCAAAATTTGTGGATTTAATATATACTGATTCAAAGGTGAATATTACAAATATAAACTAGAAAGCATCTGAAAATTCAAAGCCCGACTGTGTCTGTTTGTATTCAGACGTCTTGTTATTTCGTATGCTCAAAATAAAGAAAACAGTTTTTAAAAAATACAAAATTAAAATTGATGATTTTATGCAGCCTTGACCTTTGACCTTTTGATTTATAAAAAAAAAAACAATCGGCTTGTAGTTTTTGATGCTGAACCAATTTCGTGACCAAATATGCAAATTCTTTAAATTTCAGGTCAATTGGGTGAAAATTGACGATTTTATACAACCTTGACCTTCCACCTTTTGATCTAAAAAAATCAAACAATTGGCTCCTACCTTTTGATTAGTGAACCAATTCAGTGACCCGATATGCAAATTCTTTAAATTTCAGGTCAATAGGATAAAAATCGAGATGTGACGCTGACCCTTGACCTCTTGGGAAGGGTTAATAAGACTTCAATTGTGATTCTCAATAATATTGTACAATCGGCTTAGAATGAATAATATGTCTCATTGTACATGCCTCCATGTATGACACAACTTTTGTGTTCACGAACTATCGCAGGCACCATGAACAAATTACAAATCCTGCCCGAACCTAGAGGGGGCACTGCATCAGCAACACGGCAGCAATCATGCTTCGCCACAGCCTTGTGCATATGCAATAAGAAATTGCTGGAACATGGAAGCAAACACTTGAAGAATTATTGTGACACAAACCATGGCTGCTCCTCAACCGGTGTGCTGATGGACTATCAGTCGGAAGCAACCTCTGACAGAAATGTCCTGATGCTGATCGGTGGCATCCGGCTTTCTCCAAAGTAGAAACGTTTTTGGCTTGAGTGTTTGAAGTAGATTACATTCAGCTTTTACTTTCAACATCGTGTTATATATTATACAGCATGATTGCATTGAACGTTTGCACCATGGCTCTGTTACACGAGCAAATTGAGGGTTTGGTTGACATAATGACATTGTTCTTTGGGTGACCATGAGCACTGCAGACCTTGTTTCAAGACCAATTAGTATGTCTACAGGGTATAGCTTTGAACAGTAAAGTCTTAGTCCGGTCAATATGTGAGTTCTTGGTTTGACTCGTGTTCGCCCTTCATATTGATGAAGATCAGGAAACTTGGTGGAACCTATTTTGAACGAACCCTAACCCAAACCCTGCGCAGTCAACAAGGCATGCACTGCAAAAGCTCAAATCATTGGATTAAATCACCAGAACGTTGTTTGCGGTATACTAACCTCTCTGGGAAGCCAGTGGAAGCTGAAGTTTTGGGTGTTAACCCTTTCCTCACCACTTGAAACTTCAGCATCTCCTTGCTTCCCAAAGCGGTCAGCATACCTCAATCAATGACAAGTTGATTTCATCAAACGTTCTACCTGTCCACCAATGAAGATCAACACTAACCTTCACCAGCAAGATTAGTTATAACCCCACTGCGAGGACAGTGTGTGTGTGTGTGTGTGTGTGTGTGTGTGTGTGTGTGTGTGTGTGTGTGTGTGTGTGTGTGTGTGTGTGTGTGTGGTGTGTGTGTGGTTGGTATCTCCAAATGCTGGTTTCAAAAGGTGGAACGGAGTCCTCCCAAGTCTTGAAGTATCCACCTCCATTTCACTAAGGTATCATGATTCATGGACTAGTTTGTTAAGTTTTCTTATTTTCAGATTTTTGTTCCAAGGACTTTTTTGAGGATCGCCACCAAGCCTCAGACAGCTTCCAACTGCAGTTTGTTTGTAGTAATATTTCCAGGGATGTTTTTTAAGATCTCTGTAAGGTTCTTTTTTATCATTCCAATTGCTCCAATATTCACAGGTACAATTTCAGCACTCTTCCGTTTCCAGGATCTTTTCACTTCATTTTTGAGCTTTCGGTGTTTGGTCATTTTCTTGATTTCTGAGTTGTTTAGGCCAACATCCTTGGGGACTCGCACCTCAATTAGCAATGCCTTCTTTTCTTTTTTGTACCTCAGTACTATATCTGGTTGCAATGCTTTGTTTTCTATGTTCACGCTCGATGGGATCATTTCCTCTTATGTGAACATTACTTCCTTGTTTTCACTGATTGAATTTGGTTAATGTTTCCACGAGTTTTCTGGAATTGGGATATTGAGACTTTTTCAGATGTGCCAGTGGATTACTCGACATACTTTGTTGTACCTTTGGGTGTACAGCTGCTCTAACATGAGTTTTTTACATCCCAACCGGAGGTAGTTCGTACTTTCTGTTTCTACCTTGCAGAACCTACACTTGTCCTTGCAGACTCAGTCGCGCCATTTTCTTAAAGCAATTTTTGTGGCGTCCTTGGTCTTGGACATTTATAATGATTCATTATATCCACCCCAGTTGAGCTGACCTCTTCTTGACAGTTCCAAAGAGCCATTTTTGTTTACTCCTAATCTGTCCACTCCTTTTTTATACATACCTTCCAGCTCTTTTATCGTTTTCCCAGGTGTCAGTGTATATCTGTTGATATTTCGTTTATACATATCTCTTTCTTCTGTTTTTGCAATTGTTGGGGCTGTACTCATTGTTTCGGTTTCTTGTGACATCTTCCATTCGCACCTGCCTTTGGAAAATTTTTGTTGGGTGGGTTAGGGATACCTTCTCTGGTTTGTTGTCTTCATGTTTGCTTACCTGCAGTTGTCATTCTGTGCACTTGGTTGAGCTCCATCATGCCACTAACTCCTTCTCGTCTCGGCAGGTACATTCTCGGGATGCATTGATTTATTGTAAAACATTTTGTGGATAGTGAAGAGTTTCCTTGTTTTGATATCTAGTTTGTTGATTTCTGATTGTGGTCTGTTTATTATTCTGCAGCTGCACTGGAATTCTGGTATTGCGAGTTGGTTTCTGGCTTTGATTTTGCTCCTTGGAGAAAGGTATGTTTTCAGGATCAGCCTCGTTCTACGCAGGTCTTCTTTGGTAATTGTTTTGCATATTTGTTTATGACATATTTGGTGGCCCTCTTCTACCCCAAGGTAGTTGTAGAATGCTTTGTTGTCTAACTTCTGTATTGTTGTATTTGGGTCAATTTTATGTTATCCATTACCTTGTATGAATGCTCACTTATTTAGGTCACTTATTTAGGAATAAGGAATAAATAAGTAAATTATTAATAAGGAATAAGAAAATAAAAATAATAAATAAGGAATAAATAAATAAATGGTCACAAATAGACAAAGGCAGAGATGGCAATCTAGATTTCGCCCTTATTATGGACCTTATGAGGCCTGCCTTTTTTTATAATAAAAAAGGTTTAAAAAATCAAACATTTAAACAGCCTTGGACGTGCACCTTGACCCCACGGCCAAGGTACACCGTCTATCAAGACTGTCTCATTGGCATACACATGCACCTCAACCAAAAGGCTGAAGCACATGGTCAATCCAAACACATGCATCCTGACCCCAAAGGGCCAGAATGCATGGTCACACCAATTGGACTCCTCTTCCCTAGGAGGGAGTCCCCACAAACTCAACACCATGCCGTCCCAACGAGGGCATTTTCCTCTTATGAGGCGCCTTTTTTATAATAAAAAAGATAAAAAATCAAACATTTAAACAGCCTTGGACGTGCACCTTGACCCCATGGCCAAGGCACACCGTCTATCAAGGCTGTCCCATTAGCATACACATGCACCTAAACCCAAAGGCTGAAGCACATGGTCAATCAAAACACATGTATCCTGACCCCGAAGGGCCACAATGCATGGTCATATTGAATTTGATTGCGCGTGCGCAAGATTGGAGGTCAAGTTCTTTCGAAGCTGTCCATGCACTCACGCTTTTGAAGTTAAGTAATTTTTTCACAATTGTGTTTTTGTCGTAACTGTATCTATCTTTCGGTGTATACTTATAGTGTGTCTTTAGTAAGATTCTCGGTGTTATTTTTTCATACCTGCATACAAAATCGTCAGTTAATTCGTGTCGCATATTCTGAGGCCTAGTAGGCTTCCGTGTCCAACCCTGAGGCTTTGTTTTTCTCTCAGCGGTTCATCGATTGCGCTGCAATTACTTTCGTTCCCTGTTTTTTGTCCCAGTCTTTCACCCCATACTTCCTTGTTTAAAATCTCAAATCAGAAAAAAAAAAAACTTTCCTTCTCTGCTCTTATTCGTTTATTCGTTGTTCTTATTTGTTCATTCGTTCTTCGACCACGTTGTTCATGATCACGTGATCACGTTGTTAAAAATATTTAAACTTTCCCCTGAAGAACTGTATTCTGTCGTATATTATAACACCTTTTTATTCTTCTTCGATAAAAGGATGCTTTTGACTTGCTCACCAAATCTATTCATTCCAAAAAAACATTCCATCTCTTACAGTTCCTCTTTTCTACATTCCCGAAACTCTCCTGCACTCCACCCCTCCTTCAGCGTCCTCAAACGTATTTTTGACTCGAAGGTCTCAAGAAACTCATTTTGCAATAAATGTTTGTTTCCCATTAATCGTACACTTTTCAAAATCCAATCTCACCCCTCCCCTCCAAATCTTCCCCATCACCCCTTCCCTCCAAAACTTCCCCATCACCCCTCCCCTCCAAAACTTCCGCATCACCCCTCCCCTCCAAATCTACCCACTTGCTCCTCCCCTCAAAATCTTCCCCATCACCCATCTCTTTCAAATCTTCCCCCTTGCCCCTCCCCTCCAAAACTTCCCCATCACCCCTTCCCTCCAAAACTTCCCCATCACCCCTCCCCTCCAAATCGACCCCCTTGCCCCTCCCCTCCAAATCTTCCCCATCACCTATCTCTTTCAAAACTTCCCCCTTGCCCCTCCCCTCCAAATCTTCCCCATCACCCATCCCTTTCAAATCTCCCCCCTTGCCCCTTCCCTCCTAAACTCCCCCCACACCCCTCCCCTCCGAGACTCTCCCTCGCTCCTCCCCTCCTAGACTCCCCTCTCACCCCTCCTCCTCAAAGCGTCCTCCCTGCTTCTTCCCCCTTCCAACTTTCACCTTCATCTCCCCCAACCTTCTGCCTCGCTCTTCCCCCTCCTCAAATAACACCTCACTGTGCCTCACCCAATCACCATCAAACCTTTTGTCCATCCCATTCTTCCCTTTCTCCAAGCTATTCTGAAATCTCTGACACACCTTCAACAGCTCTCCCTACCTCTTCATCCACTTCCACATCTTACCCTACCCCTCCCCCCCCCCCCCCCCTGTTCTGTATCCGATGCTCCCCCTTCCTATTCATTAACGGTATGGACCTCAAACATCCGGGGCCTTCGCTCAAACTTGACTGATCTCTCCATACAGGTTACTTCTGACAAACCAGACGTGATCTGCTTAACAGAAACTTTCCTCCTTCATGATGTCTCTGATTCCTTGGTGTCTCTCCCAGATTACTCCCTCCTCCGGTATGATAGACCTGAGCCTCGTCCTGGAGGTGGGGTTGCTATCTTTATTAAAAAAAACTCTCCTCCTCACTCGCCCTGCACTGCCCTCTCTCCACCTCACCCCCAGGAATACCTTTGGCTACGGCTGCCCCTTCGCTCCCACCTTTTGTATGTGTGTTGTACCGTCCACCAAACAGTGATGACTCCATGTACATCTCGCTGTCTGATAATATGGACCAACTTCAATCTACCCATCCCAACTCCCTCTTCCTCATATGTGGTGATTTCAATTGTCACCATGTCAGTTGGCTGGGTGTGGGTACCTCTCTCACCAGCCATGGCTCTTCAGCAAAGGACTTCTGCGACTCACTGGGACTGACAGAATCTGTCAATTTCCCGACCCGGATCTCAGTCAACGGAGCATCTTCTCTTCTGGACTTGGTTATGACTAACTTCCCTGAAAATGTCTGCTGCCCTTCTTCTGCTCCAATCGGCTCATCTGATCATGTGCTTGTTAAAGTGGACATCTCTCTGACCATTCTCAGAGAGCCTCCTCAGCGTCGATGAGTCTGGCATTTCACTCAGGCCAACTGGCACGGTCTTCAAGCAGCCATCAATCATCTGGACTGGTCTCCCATCTCTACCGCCTCTGATATCAACTCATCCTGGGAATTCTTCCAAAGTAAATTGCTCTCTCTCTCTCATGCACAGATTTATCCCATCTCGTCTTCAGTTGTCATACCCTTCCTCCTGTCCATGGTACACGGAATCTTGTGGTGAGGCTGTTGCCCAGAATCAACTTGCTTTCGTCTCATGGAAAGCAAATCCAACGGAAGGAAATCTCATTTCCTTTCACAAAGCCCGAAACAAGTGTGTGTCCACCCTCAAGAGAGCCAGGAAACAATATCTCTCCATTCTCAAGACCGAACTCTCTTATCTGTCTCCCTCTTCCAAATCCTGGTGGTGTCTGGTCAAATCTGTTTCTGGTGTTTGTTCCCCCTCCATCACCTCCCTCACCTCAAAAGGCTACATGGCTGACTCCGCACGTGAAAAAGCTGAATGCCTCAACTCTGCGTTTGCCTCTAAATCTTGTGTCCCAAACCCATCCCTCTCTGTACCCACCATACCCAGTCGTACCCAGCTGCTCCTGGACTCTGTGTCCTTTCCTCCTGACAAGGTGGAAAAGTTTCTGTCAACCCTCGACTCTGATTCTGCACCTGGACCTGACGGCATCAGCCCACGGGTCCTAAAATCCTGTCCTTCCGCTCTTTCACTCCCTCTCTCTGTTCCCTTCACCCTATCTTTTGCTCAAGGTCATCTGTCATCTGCTTGGAAATCAGCCAACATCACGGCTTTGCACAAAAAGGTGCAAAAACAGATCCTAGCAACTACAGACCAATCAGCCTTCTCCCAATTATCAGCAAAGTCATGGAATCCATCATTGCTTCAGATATGAAATCTTTCCTCTTCTCCAATGGCTTGATCTCTGATCATCAATTTGGTTTCAGACCTGGTCACTCTACTCTGGACATGCTGCTTCTGCTTTCTCAACAATGGATGGAGGTCCTCAATGCCAAACAGGAAATTAGAGCTGTCTTCCTTGACATATCACGTGCCTTCGATACGGTCTGGCACCCCGCTCTGCTCACCAAACTCTCCTCCTTTGGTATCCATGGAAATCTCCACGCATGGCTGGTGGACTTCCTCTCTAGTCGTAGTCAACATGTGGCCCTGAATGGGTTTCTCTCATCTCCTCTTCCTGTTCAGGCTGGAGTTCCCCAAGGCAGTGTTCTGGGCCCTGTGCTTTTTCTGGTCTTCATCAATGATCTCTCTGACGCTCTTGAAAATCCTCTCTATCTCTTTGCTGATGACTCTACTCTCTGTCGCTCCATTCCTCATACCTCAGATCGGCAGTCTGCAGCCTCCTCACTCTCTGCAGACCTGGACCAAATCACAGACTGGGCAAACAAGTGGAACATGTCTTTCAATCCTGACAAATCTCACACTCTTACGATGTCTCTCCGAAAAGACCGACTGGACAAACCTCCCATCCACTTTCTGAGTAATCCTCTCCAAGAAGTTCTGTCACTCAAGCTTTTGGGTCTCACTATCTGCCATGATCTTTCCTGGGAAAACCACATTTCAAATCTGGCCTCCAAAGCCAGTCGCCAACTGGGCATCCTCCGTCGTGCGAAGTCCTTCCTTGGCACATCTGAGCTCCTCACCACATACAAGGCTTTCAACCGCAGCTCAATAGAATACTGCTCTCCCCTCTGGGCTGGTGCTCCTGCCTCACACCTAGCTCGTCTTCACGCTGTTGAAACCAAAGCGTTCAGAATCATTGGAATCTCCCGCGATGAAGCTAACTCCAAGGGCCTTTCACTCACTCACCGCAGGCAGGTTGGTGGTCTTTCCGTCTTCTGGCCTTGCCCCCCCCCCCCCCCCCAGCTCTCCCTGGGCTCTGTCCCCCAAACATCCTACAGGTCGCACAAGATCTGCCTGCAAACCTCTTGTGGCTTAACTGCCAAAATCAAGACTCTCTGCTCACCTTCACTCCTTCAGTCCTCTTTTCTCCCGCCTCTGGAACAAACTCCCTCACTCTCTTCAATCCCACTCCACCCTCCAGGTCTTTAAAACAGCTGTTCACCACCATCTCTTATCTCCCCCCATCCAAAACCTTGATCTTTTCTACCCCCGCTAATTTCACCCAAAATCCACTTTTTTGAAATACCAACTTCTGTCCGGGAAGTCCTTGGTGTCCTTGTGTTTTATACTTCGCCCACCCCCCCCCCCCCCCCCTTCCCACGCCTCCTCCCCCAAGCCCTCTCCCTCCCACACATCTCCCTGCTCTCAAATGTTATGTTTGTGTACTTCCCCTTCTCTCCCCATCTTAGCTTCCGCTCCCTCTTTTTATATATTTTGTTTGTCTGGTTGATTTGTTTGTGAAATAAATGTTAGCTCTTTCACGAGCCTCGATTCAGTATACCAAAAATATATATATATATATATACAATTGGACCCCTCCTCCATAGGAGTGAGGCCCCCTGACTTCAACACCATGCATGTTCAACACCATGCATGCAGAAATGTTCATGCCAAAGAGGGCTATTTTCCTCTTATGAGGGCGCCTTTTTAGAATAAAAAAGGTAAAAAATCAAACATTTAAACAGCCTTGGACATGCACCTTGACGCCTTGGGCAAGGCACACCATCTATCAAGGCTGTCCCATTAGCATACACATGCACCTCAACCCAAAGGCTGAAGCACATGGTCAATCAAAACACATGCATCCTGACCCCGAAGGGCCAGAATGCATGGTCATACAATTGGACCCCTCCTCCATAGGAGTGAGTCCCCATGACTTCAACACCATGCCGTCCCGACGAGGTCTTATTGACGCTCATCAGGACGCATACTGCAAATTGTTTATTTGTGACCAACCTATGCCGTTAATATACACAGGTTGAACCCCCTAACTTGACTAGGAAGCAAGGCACAGATTGAGTCTCACCCCAGGAATTGCTGCGCAACCTGTTAGCAACAAGTGTGGCCTGCCACGTGGGTGACAAGGTAATGTATGTGAAAAGGACGAAATGATTAGATATTGGTGAAGATCCGAATTCGGATACGACAATTTATTTAAGTGATTCTTCACCATTGAGTGACAGGGCTAAAACCGACATATAGCACGATATCTCAAAAAGTTATGGACGACTTTGGACGAAACTTTGTGGACCAGTTGTGTGTTTGACAAGGACGAAACGATTCAAATTTGGTGAAGATCTGAATATGGATTCGGATACGAGAATTATTTAATTTTTAAGTGATTCTTCACCATTGAGAGATCGGGATAAAAGCGATATTTACATAAAAAAATTTATTATTGTGGGAATTTTATTGTGGGTGTGGGAATTTAAAAAAAGTTATGGACGAGTTATGAATAAACTTGGTGGATGAGTTGGTTCGGTGACAAGAACAAGGTGATTAGATTTTGGTTCAGGTCCGAATCCAATTCCAGCCTATCATTGGGATACAAAACAAACTGTTCAGCCTGGCGGAGGTATGCTCTCTACTGAGTGTTGTTCAAGTTTAAAAAGCAACTAAAAAGTTTTCATATATAGTGTGAAGTTGCAAATACGCACGTACCTTGCCGGAAATAGTTTGTAGTTTATTTTGTCCCTAAATATAGATGATAAGAAATTATATATAAAGCATTATCATTGCTTGTAAACGTGATAGGATGAGTTCAGTAAATAACGACGTAATCATAAACAATGAAGTGACATGCTGGACCAGAGGAGAGAAATTTCAACAAGAACTTCACATATAATGAATGTTCATATTTGCCCAAAAATCAACTCTAAGTTCATGATTCAAGTTCATGATTCTGTAAGTTCATGATTCAAAAACAATATTTTATTTACTAACTATAACGTTCTCGAATGCCACTGTGCTAATGTATGACAAATTCGAATAGCTTTTGCCCACTGTTTAGAAGGGTGCCACGAGTCCAGATAGTAATTGTATCACGTTATCCTCATTATTTACATTATTAGGAGGCTCCCGTGCACCAGACACCCTCTTTCAGTGCCATAAGCTCGAAGCGTGCTCCGTAATTGGCTCCGAGTCCAGATCTGACTTTCTCTGCAAGATAAGGCTGGCCAAGGGTTCATGGGACGGGCGGTGTACATGTGCAGCAGACAAGGAAATGTAGACACTTTCTCCATCAATTCAAACTGCTCTCTCAAGTTCTGATTCAGCATATTTATAATACTAGTGAGGTACCGTGTTACGCACGGGTGGGAGGCCAGAAGCAAACAGACAATGCAGAAACAGCTAATGCTAAAGTATAAACCAATAAATTCCACATTCCTGTAGCACCTTCAGTCGCACGTCAGACATTGACAGCAAGTTTGTGAAGGACTTCCATGAAAAACGTACCCGTTGGCAAACAAATGAGTACGTTTGTTCCATACCCAGTCAATGGCGAATCTGCATATGGCGATCCACGAATGCACGTTTAGAAAGTAGAAACCGTCACGGCATTTCGTTATTCACTTGAACTTGATATCTCTTTTTTTCATTCCAAACAGCATAACTCCAATCACAAATGAAATAACATTAATAAAAAAAATAAACTTTTAACAACATTCGTGATATAAACAAATATTTAAATCCTGATGTGAAGTTCCGTACGGTTGGGTGAATACAATTACGAATTCAAAATCGTAATTGTATTCACTCAATTACAATCATCAATTGATACTTTAACAAAACGATTAATATGATTGACGTTTAACGATTTAACATTACGATTGAATGAGGGTTGTATTTGGATATTATCAAACCCATGCATTGCCGTCATCTGTCCACTTCCGCATTCGCGGCAGCTTCATAATTGTCATCAAAATCTAAACAGTATTTGTAGAATTTCAATAAAAGCCACATCACTGTTCATATCGGTAAATATTATTCCATCATGTTTGGAAAAACTGGAAAATTGGAAAACTTGGAAAATTGGTAAAACAACATAGCCTATTTTATTCCCAGGGGTCCCAGGAATACCCACCCAAAATATCGTTGCGATCGGTTGAGCCGTTTTTGCGGTACCTTTCAACGACAGACGGACATTTGGTGAATTATAGTAAGATTCTTAAGTTTTGCTTGCTATACTTTTATTCTTCATCGATCAGTTCTTTAAATCACATGACTACTGTATACAATACTAGCAGAAGTACCCGGCATTGCCGGGCGGGGGAGGGGAGGGAAGGGGGAAGGGGAGGGGAACAGGGGGGAGGGGAGGAGAGGGGGGGAGGGGAGAGGGAGGGGGGAGGGGAGGAGAGGGGGAGGGGGAGGGGAGGGGGGAGGGGAGGGGGATGGTGAGGGGGAGGGGGAGGGGGAGGGGAGGGGAGGAGGGGGGGATGGTGAGGGGGAGGGGGAGGGGGAGGGGGGAGGGGAGGGGAGGAGAGGAGGAGGGGAGGGATGGGAGGGGGGAGAGGAGTGGGAGGGAGGGAGGGGGGAGGGGGAGGGAGGAGGAGGAGGGGCGAGGGCGAGGGGGGAGAGGGAGGGGGGAGGGGAGGGCAGAAAGGAAGGGGTAGGGGGAAAGGGAGGCGCATGAGGGGAGGGGGAGGGGAGGAGGAAGGGGAGAGGGTAGGGTGGAGGCAGAAGGGAGGGGAAGGGTAGGGGGAGGGGGAGGGGGGGAAAGGGAGGGGGAGTGGGAGGGATGGGGAGGAGGGAAGGGGAGGGGGGAGGGGGAGGGCAGGGGGAGGGGAGGAGGGGAGGATGGGGGGAGGGGGAGGGGAGGGGAACGGGGGGGAGGGGAGGAGAGGGGGAGGGGGAGGGAGGGAGGAGAGGGGGGATGGGGAGGGATGGGAGGGGGGGAGGAGTGGGAGGGTGGGGGGAGGGAGGAGTGGAGGGGGAAGGTGGGGGGAGGGCGAGGGGGGAGGGGGAGAGGAGTGGGGGGAGGGAGGAGGGGGAGGGGGAGAGGAGTGGGAGGGTGGGGGGAGGGTGGGGGAGGGGGGAGGTGGAGGGGGAGGCGGGAGGGGTGGAGCGGGAGGGGGAGGGCGAGGGGGTGGGGGAGGGGGTGGAGGGGGAGGGGGAGGGCGAGGGGGGTGGGGGAGGGGTGGGGGAGGGGGGAGGGGTGGGGGAGGGGGAGGGGGGAGGACGAGGGGTGGGGAAGGGGTAGGACAGAAAGGAAGGGGTAGGGGGAAAGGGAGGAGCATGGGGGAAAGGGAGGGGAGGGGGAAGGGAGGGGGAGGGGAGGGGGTAGGGAGGGGGAGGGGAGGGGAGGGGGATGGGGAAGGGGTAGGGCAGAAAGGAAGGGGTAGGGGGAAGGGAGGGGCATGGGGAAGGGGAGGGGGAGAGGAGGGGAGGGGGGAAGGGGAGAGGGTAGGGTGGAGGGAGAAGGGAGGGGTAGCGGGAGGGAGGGGGAGGAGGGAAGGGGAGGGGGAGGGGGGAGGGGAGTGGAGGGGAGGGGAGGGGAGGAGGGGGGAGGGCGAGGGGGTGGGGGAGGTGGAGGGGGAGGGGGGAAAGGGAGGGGGAGGGGGAGGGGGAGGGAGGGGGAGGAGGGAAGGGAGGGGAGGGATATAGATGGTTCCTGGAATTTATCACATCCACAAATGATGTAATCCACACAATTTATGTACTTTACATAACGTTAATAGGAATACATGGCCGTGTAGATGGGAAATACAGTTTGTTTGAAATAAATCACAAATATCAGATGAAAGTGAAAAAAAACCTATGTGGTGTGAATGGCAATGTTCCTCGCTGAAATGTGAAAAAACTGAATTACGTGCGAACGCATAATTGTGAGATTATGGCGGCAATTGGAACATCACGTGATCCTAGCAGAGAAGTACCCGGCATTGCCGGGTGGGGGAGGGGAGACCCGTACATTCGCCCTCTCGACTCAAGCTCGTATTCGATTCGTATTCGAAATCGAAAGGGGAAAGGGGAAATCCTTCGTATTCGAATTCGTAAACACGAAATATGAATTAAAATTTAATTCATATCGCACAAAATCGACACAAAACACGATCGCATAAAGGTGAAAAACCGCAATCGCTTTTCGTCCTGAATTACGTGCAAACGTGTGACGTGTGACGGGATGGAACATCACGTGATCGCTCTGAGCGAATCAGCGAGCTGCTCGCACTGGCTGAGATTAGCGGGTACTTCACTGAAATGCGCTGAGGTAAATATGAATAAAAAATATGGATCTCGTCAAATATGGTCTCGGCCATGTTCGTCCCAGGCTCAATGGCCATGTCTATGCCAAATATAAAGCACGTGAGCCTCTCCGTTTCGGAGTCTATCGGTAACATTACACACACACACACAAACTATGTTTTATATATATAGATAGATGTTCAACAAAATGATGTGATAACAAACTTTTAAAATAATAGCCATTTTTAAGGCATTTTGTCCACCTTCTCTAATCCAATGTACTTATAAGGTTATGCGATACCAGACTGACACCTTGTTAATAGTATTGCTGGGTAGATGAAGTAACTTCAAGTTTATTTGTATTGATGTATAGCATGGGCACGATGGGCCAAAAGGCCTCTTGGAATAACCATTCCATTTATTTCTTCGGATGACGTCAAAATTGACCAGAAGTGAAAATAGACAATCCGTACCTTGAGGTTGTAGTTCAGACCACTGCTGATTTTGGGGGACAAATGACTTCCCTTATAAGTCATAAGTCAAATGACTTATGACTTCCCCCTCATCCCCTGGGAGGCCACCGATATGAAATTGAAATATCTAAGACAGGGTGATCCTGCGGCCCATCGAGTAGAGCTGTATCGAGTTTCAGAGCAATCGGTTTATAAGTAAGGGACGAGTATGGTTCTGAATTTTCAGGGGATAAACCTCCCTCCCACCCCACAGAACCTCCATGATCTGAAAACTTAATTTAAATATCGAAGACCGGGTGATCCTGCCAACCATTGAATAGAAGGGCTGTTTCAGGTTTCAGAGAAATCGGTTGGTCAAAATGGACGAGTAGAGATCCAAAGTTTGGGGGGTGGGAGGGGGGGTAACCCCCTCCCCACCTATCCACCCCCCTCTCTCCCCTGGGATCCTCGAGTGCATGGGTTCCCAATCAGTGGGCCACAGCACGTTTTCCAGGTGGGCCACAGACTGCCCAATATTTGCCCAAATAATATAATCTTTTCACGCACAAGGCCTAAAACAAAAGTTCAATTCTGTGTGTGTTGGTGGTGGCCAGTGGTAGCCACCCACTATTCCCTGCATATTTCTTTAGTCTTGTTTTTTATATTCATCCTTTTTTTTCAGAAACCCTTCTGAAATGACAAAATGAGGATATGATGAGCAATACATAAAGTTTGGATTGACATCCTTACATGCTCATGGAGAACAATGCGTCCTGTGCCAGAAAGTTCTCGGAAATCAATCTTTGCGGCCATCGAAGTTGAAGCTCCATTTGGAGAAGATTCATCCACATCATCAACATAAGGATGTGGACTTCTTCAAGCGAATGGATGAGAACGTGAAGCGCCAGTGCCTGGATCAAAGTGGAACATTATTTCAGCAAAACAAGCGTCTTACGGAGGCTTCTTATGCCGTCAGCCTCCTCATT
>NC_136266.1:73367289-73512555 GCF_964187855.1 Myxine glutinosa | reverse complement strand
AGGGGAGGAGAAAGGGGAGAGGGTAGGGTGGAGGCAGAAGGGAGGGGGGAAGGGTAGGGGGAGGGGGAGGGGGGAAAGGGAGGGGGAGTGGGGGAGGGATGGGGAGGAGGAGGGCAGGGGGAGGGGAGGGGGGGAGGGGAGGATGGGGGGAGGGGGAGGGGAGGGGAATGGGGGGGAGGGGAGGAGAGGGGGAGAGGGGGGATGGGGAGGGATGGAGAGGGGGGGAGGAGTGGGAGGGTGGGGGGAGGGGGAGGGGGAGGGGGAAGGTGGGGGGAGGGAGGAGGGGGGAGGTGGAGGGGGAGGGCGAGGGGGGAGGGGGAGGGGCAGAGGAGTGAGGGAGGGAGGAGGGGGAGGGGGAGAGGAGTGGGAGGGTGGGGGGAAGGGGGAGGGTGGGGGGGAGGGGGGAGGTGGAGGGGGAGGGGGAGGGCGAGGGGAGTGGGGGAGGGGGGGTGGGGAGGACGAGGGGTGGGGAAGGGGTAGGACAGAAAGGAAGGGGTAGGGGGAAAGGGAGGAGCATGGGGGGAAAGGGAGGGGGAGGGGAGGGGGGAAGGGAGGGGAGGGGAGGGGAGGGGGAAGGGAGGGGGAGGGGAGGGGGAGGGGGATGGGGGAAGGGTAGGGCAGAAAGGAAGGGGTAGGGGGAATGGAGGGGCATGGGGGAAAGGGAGGGGGGAGGGGGAGGGGGAGAGGAGGAGGGGGAAGGGGAGAGGGTAGGGTGGAGGGAGAAGGGAGGGAGGGGGGTGGGAGGAGAAGGGAGGGGAGGGAGGAGGAAGGGGAGGGGAGGGTGGAGGGAGGGGGAGGGGAGGAGGGGGAGGGGGGAGGGCGAGGGGGTGGGGGTGGTGGAGGGGGAGGGGGAAAAGGGAGGGGGGGAGGGAGGGAGGGAGGGGGAGGGGGGAAAGGGAGGGGGAGGGGGAGGAGGGGAGGAGGGAAGGGAGGGGAGGGATATAGATGGTTCCTGGAATTTATCACATCCACAAATGATGTAATCCACACAATTTATGTACTTTACATAACGTTAATAGGAATACATGGCCGTGTAGATGGGAAATACAGTTTGTTTGAAATAAATCACAAATATCAGATGAAAGTGAAAAAAAAACCTATGTGGTGTGAATGGCAATGTTCCTCGCTGAAATGTGAAAAACCTGAATTACGTGTGAACGCATAATTGTGAGATTATGGCGGCAATTGGAACATCACGTGATCCTAGCAGAAGTACCCGGCATTGCCGGGTGGGGGAGGGGAGACCCGTACATTCGCCCTCTCGACTCAAGCTCGTATTCGATTCGTATTCGAAATCGAAAGGGGAAAGGGGAAATCCTTCGTATTCGAATTCGTAAACACGAAATATGAATTAAAATTTAATTCATATCGCACAAAAATCGACACAAAACACGATCGCATAAAGGTGAAAAACCGCAATCGCTTTTCGACCTGAATTACGTGCAAACGTGTGACGTGTGACGGGATGGAACATCACGTGATCGCTCTGAGCGAATCAGCGAGCTGCTCGCACTGGCTGAGATTAGCGGGTACTTCGCTGAAATGCGCTGAGGTAAATATGAATAAAAAATATGGATCTCGTCAAATATGGTCTCGGCCATGTTCGTCCCAGGCTCAATGGCCATGTCTATGCCAAATATAAAGCACGTGAGCCTCTCCGTTTCGGAGTCTATCGGTAACATTACACACACACACACAAACTGTGTTTTATATATATAGATAGATGTTCAACAAAATGATGTGATAACAAACTTTTAAAATAATAGCCATTTTTAAGGCATTTTGTCCACCTTCTCTAATCCAATGTACTTATAAGGTTATGCGATACCAGACTGACACCTTGTTAATAGTATTGCTGGGTAGATGAAGTAACTTCAAGTTTATTTGTATTGATGTATAGCATGGGCACGATGGGCCAAAAGGCCTCTTGGAATAACCATTCCATTTATTTCTTCGGATGACGTCAAAATTGACCAGAAGTGAAAATAGACAATCCGTACCTTGAGGTTGTAGTTCAGACCACTGCTGATTTTGGGGGACAAATGACTTCCCTTATAAGTCATAAATCAAATGACTTATGACTTCCCCCTCATCCCCTGGGAGGCCACCGATATGAAATTGAAATATCTAAGACAGGGTGATCCTGCGGCCCATCGAGTAGGGCTGTATCGAGTTTCAGAGCAATCGGTTTATAAGTAAGGGACGAGTATGGCTCTGAATTTTCAGGGGATAAACCTCCCTCCCACCCCACAGAACCTCCATGATCTGAAAACTTAATTTAAATATCGAAGACCGGGTGATCCTGCCAACCATTGAATAGAAGGGCTGTTTCAGGTTTCAGAGAAATCGGTTGGTCAAAATGGACGAGTAGAGATCCAAAGTTTGGGGGGTGGGAGGGGGGGTAACCCCCTCCCCACCTATCCACCCCCCCTCTCTCCCCTGGGATCCTCGAGTGCATGGGTTCCCAATCAGTGGGCCACAGCACGTTTTCCAGGTGGGCCACAGACTGCCCAATATTTGCCCAAATAATATTATCTTTTCACGCACAAGGCCTAAAACAAAAGTTCAATTCTGTGTGTGTTGGTGGTGGCCAGTGGTAGCCACCCACTATTCCCTGCATATTTCTTTAGTCTTGTTTTTTATATTCATCCTTTTTTTTCAGAAACCCTTCTGAAATGACAAAATGAGGATATGATGAGCAATACATAAAGTTTGGATTGACATCCTTACATGCTCATGGAGAACAATGCGTCCTGTGCCAGAAAGTTCTCGGAAATCAATCTTTGCGGCCATCGAAGTTGAAGCTCCATTTGGAGAAGATTCATCCACATCATCAACATAAGGATGTGGACTTCTTCAAGCGAATGGATGAGAACGTGAAGCGCCAGTGCCTGGATCAAAGTGGAACATTATTTCAGCAAAACAAGCGTCTTACGGAGGCTTCTTATGCCGTCAGCCTCCTCATTGCGCAACAGAAGAAACCTCACACAGTCGGAGAGACTGATAAAGCCATGTGCTCTGAAGATGGCTAGGATTCTGCTTGGAGAAGAAGCTTAAAAATTAGTTCAACAAAACTTCTTTGTCAAATAATACGGTTCAAAAGAGGATTGCTGACTTGTCTTGTGACATAAAGGAACAGGTGAATGCTGAAATCAAAGACACTGCATTTGGATTGTTCTCAATTCAGTTGGATGAATCCACAGATGTTTCATCCTGTTCCCAGCTTCTTGCCTTCGTTCGGTATGGGAAGGGTGATTCCATCAAGGAGGAATTATTATTCTGCCGTTCTCTCGAAAGAAATACCAGAGCTGTGGATGTGATGGAAAAAGTAACAGAGTTCTTTGACCATGAGGAACTGAACTGGCACAATCTCTGTGGAGTGTGCAACGATGGCGCCCCAGCTATTCTAGGAGCAAAAATTGGCTTCCAAGCGCTTTTTCGAAATCTATCTCCCGGCATCATGTCTATTCATTGTCTGATTCATCGGCAAGCTCTTGCTTCAAAAACCCTTCCATCTCATCTTCAGGATGTTATTGAACAAGTCCTCAAAATTGTGAACGACGTGAAAAGCAGTGCTTTGAATTCTCGACTGTTCAAGCAATATTGTGCACAGAAATGGATTCAGAGCATAAGAACCTGCTTTACGACACCAAGGTGCGTTGGCTATCAAAAGGAAATGTTGTGGCACGAGTGTTTGAACTCGGAGAAGAGATGCAGAGTTTCCTACAGATGCAAGAAAAGCACAAACTTGAAGCCTCCTTCCATGAAAAGCTGTGGGTCTTTTGCCTCACATACCTTGTGGATATTTTTGATCAACTGAACAGACTGAATCTAAAGCTGCAAGGAAAGGGAACAACTATCATTCAGTTCATTGGCACTCTCAGTGCATTTATACAGAAGCTTGAAAACTGGAAATGAAAGGCTGAGGGAGGGAAACTTTACCATGTTCGAATCTCTTTCAGAAGTCACTATTAATGAGCCATTGGATCCTGGCGTTGCAAAGGATGTTGTGACACACCTCAGCTGTCTCCGAGAAGAAATTCTGCAGTACTTTCCAGAAATTGGGAGAGAAGGACTGGCACTCATGAGGAATACTTTTCTTGTTAAAGTCAGTGACGTCCAGGATGACCTGCAAGATGAACTGATTGAATTTCAAAATGCTGCGGGCTCGGCGGCTGGAATTGCTTAGCAATCCGTCCACCATGAGTGTAATGTGGGTGGCGGCCTCTTGGACTCGGAGTTTGAGGGGGAGCAGGGCTTAACCCCCCTTAGTACGTCGACTAACCGGAGATCCGCAACAAAATTGGTAGTCAGTAATGGGATTTGAACCCTGACACCAACAAAATTGGTGTCCGGGAGTGGGATATTTGGGCCTGGAGTGCGCTTCACGTTCTCCAAAAAAATTACGAGTGTACAAAATTTAGTTTAAAAAAAAAAAATTGAATTTGTGCAATGGCTGGTCAAAATGACCAGGTGCCGGTGGGAATAGAAAATGTGGACGAATTAATAACCCAGGACCAGCAGGAACAATAGTTGGATGGGGCAGTTGATGAGGGTGCAGCAGGAGGGGGAGAAAATGGCGGCGCTTCGCATGTGGTGGCGGAAGCCGAGCCCGCTGTACAAGTGGGGGTTATGGACATGCAGTTATTCATGACTCAAATCACGGCATACATGGAAAAGATGAGTGAGAAATCAACCAGGGAAATGGGTCAAATGAATAATCAGATGAACACCATGAGGGAGGAATCCAGGTGCAACATGGAAAAGATGGGGGAGGAAATTGGCCGCAGGATGAGCAGGGAGGTAGCAGTGGTATGCGACGAGGTGAAGCGGTACGGGGAGCACGTGGAGAGGGGGTTGAAGCGGAGTACGGCCAAACTGACTGGGGCTATGGGAGTAGTGACATGGGATGTAGTGAAACGGATGAAGGTCGAGTTAGAAGAGGAAATTTTGGGGGCGCAGCAGGAAATAGTAGGGGCGCAACGGGAAATAGAGGTGAAACAGAAGCTGGAGGAGGTAACGTTGGAAAAAGAAGAAATAATTGAAATTGAAAAGACAGAAAGAGAGACAGGGAGTGAATTAAGGGAGGAGGTGATGGAATGTGTACAAAGTTTGTGTTCACACCGTGATGATGTGCTTGCGTACCAAATGGAAAGTTTGAAGGTGCTGGCAGAGAAGCGTGGGAAGGAGAGCCCCGAGGTGAGTTGCAATATCAGGAATGTGTTTGGTGCAAACGGGTGCTCGGCGGGCTTGGGAGAGAGGCGAGACCCGGGCGGTCATGAAGGGCCCATTGTGAGGTGTGCAACCGGTCGTGGTACGGAGTGTGTGGAGAGAGAGTGCACACCGGAGTGTGTGGAGAGAGAGTGCGTACCGGAGTGTGTGGAGAGAGAGTGCACACCGGAGTGCATGGAGAAAGTGTGCACCGGGGTGTGTGATGATGGAGTGTGTGAAAGGCGTGTGTGCACCTGGGTGTGCGAGTATGGAGTGGGTAGCGGGTTGTGATGACGTGGCCCAGGCATCGACACCGACCTGGGTCGTGCTTTGAGGGACGAGTAGCGTACGCGAGCCCCCGGGGTGTGGTGTGCGTACGGGGACCAGAGGGAATTGGTGCTGCGTCGGTCTCACAAGGACCGGCGTGCACGATTCGTGCCTCCGGCACCCGCACGGTATTGTTGGCGCCGTACCGCGGCAAGTGCGATCGGCAGGTTTTGAGGGGAGGTTTGGATTTTCGGAGTCACGCACCTTACCGGGTGAGGTGCTCTGACCGTGGCCGGTTGGGTAATCGTGCGTAGGACCGAAGGGCCCCGCGCAGGGATGGAGCCCGGCATCTGGGCCCATCAATTCCATCCCCCCCCCCCCCCTCGGATCGTCAATGCCGGGTGGATAACCCATACAGGCGACCAACCACCCGCATGGATCACTCGACCCTTCGAGGCCAAGCCGCGACAAGGTACATGGAGGGGCTCATAGTGTAGAGGACTGGGGGAAGTGGTGTACCCCACGTGGGGGAATGGTGGGGTGACCATTCCTCCCATGGAGGGGGGGGGGGCATGAGCATTAGTTTAGGGGGATGGCAGTATTAGGCCCATGGAGGGGCCAGCAATGGTTAACCTCCATGGGGCACCGAAGCTAGCCGAGGGAGGGCTAGGATAATGATAGGGATGTAGAGAGACCATCTGGCCAAGAATTAAGTAGTGCCACTGAACTGTAGAGGGGACGTAGAGAGTTTAGTGGTTGTTAAAGAAAATGGTGTGCATCATTTAAAGGGATGACGAGGGAAGCACGAGTTGTAGGGGAAATTAGTTAGATAGATGATGCTGAGTGTTTGAGGAATTGTGTTTGAGAAAAATGGAATTGTGTTGAGGTGTGAGAATAAAAGGTGTGAGAATAAAAGGTGTGGAATGCATGGTGTGGAATAATTGGTGTGGAATGCATGGTGCGAAGGATTGAATGGGGGGAGTGGAACCCATTCACGAAAGCCCGGGTGGGTAGTTTAAAGCTAGGTAGAGGGCGCAGGTAAATTGCATGGATATTGACACCTGTGGTGCTGATGGTAGAACATAGTGTTTTGTGAGGTGCATGAGGCGGTGGAATGGCTAGGCGTGTGGTTTAATTGGTAGTTATGGTTATTGGGGCACTCCGTCACTGGTAGCTTGTTGGCCAGGTAAGGCCACAGGTAGGCTCTGGGAGCCAGTTAGGTTAGTGAGTGAGTGGGGCCCGAGGATCTAAGGAAAGGACCCGGGTTGCCCAATGCCAAGGTGGGCATCAAGGGGGTAAGCGCCAGGGAGGGCCTTCCCCAGGTAGATAGGAGTAAGGAGCAGGCAAGCTCGGGAGGTGGCACCAGTGGACGGAGGAGCACAGGTAGGTAGACCTGCTGGTAGAGCCACACGCCCCAGCCCCGAAATTGTGCGAGGGCACAGGGAGAAAATTTGTTGGGTGAGACCCAAATTCAGGAGGGCACCACAGTGTGGGCAATGGGAATTCTGGTTCTTAGAACCACATAGTTTAAAGAGGCCTACTGGCAGGGTACGACCCCGAGGAGTTTAGATGTGCAATGTTATTAGTGTAGATAGGATGTGAGACCCGTTCGCACCATCCACAACCATTCACCACGGAGGACAAACTTCACACCGAGAGGCTCTGTAAGCTGTTGGGAAGTAAGGTGCATCACGACGTGAGTGAAACATTGTTTTGTTCCATCCATTCCTTCCTGGGAGAACATGGGAGGGAATTGGGGACGAATTTGGCATTAGAGGGGATATGGGAGACAGGACGTAGAGACGAATTCTAAATACAAGGGGGGCTGGGTAGTGTAGCCAATGGTGGGGGGTATGTACGGTTAGGGATGAGCTTGCTCCGCTCACTCTGCCGCATTCCTCTCACCGCACCATGTATGGTGGTGCCTGGTCACCTTGTTTTTCATGTGCCACTGTTTGCTTTTCCATGTGCTTGTTGCGCATTGTCTCCCTCCCCGCCCCAGGACCATTTGGAGGCCGACCTGTGGCAGCATCTTGTTGCCAAACATCCCTTCATCTTGCACTTATGGACCACAAGCCTTGTGGCCCCGCACCTCTGCTGTGCAGCATCTTGCTGCCAGACATCTCATCATCTTGCACCTATGGACCACCTGTTGGGTGGCATTCGGGCCAACCTTTCGGACCACTGGTTGGGTGGCACTGCACTGGCACCACACACACATGGATCACCGGTTGAGTGGCACTGACGCCACGCATATGGACCACGTGTCAAGTGGCCCTGCTTGTGAATAAAAAAAATGATCCATGTTCCCGGTGTGTACCCCGGTTTAGAATAGGTACACCGTATCCCTGCGCATCGTAAGAGGCGACTAAGGGTTGGCATCAGGAAGGGCATCCGACCATAAAAACATTGCCTCAAACAGGGAACCATGATTGTCATGGGGCCCGCAAGGCTAACCCCTGCTCTAGCGGGGAAAATGGCCTTAAAACGATCATTCATTCATATATTGTGCAATTGTGAAGATTTAGATGGCCCTGATCTTCAAATGGCCTGTATGCCGGTCAGGGCCAGCCGGTTTTTGTTAGGGAACACCACAAGACAAGAAGCCACAAGGTAACAAGCAGCAAGTGCCTCCATTTCCCTTCTCCATTTCTTCCCTCAAGTCCAGGTCCTGGGTTGTAGTGTTGTAAATAAAGGTTAAATTTTGTGCATGTAAATATAGGAATGTTGCCCACCGGCTATGTGTTTAGTTCAAAAATTCCGGAAATGCGTGAACAGTTGTGGGTATGAGTCTGTTAGTTAGCTGCTCAATGCATTGGGAGGGAGGTATCTAGTGTAAAGGATGTCGCACACATGGGTTAGAGTTAAATGTTAGGGGGATTACATTTATGTGTCACACTAATGATAAGAGTAAAAATTGAATACCAGACTCTACCAGTCGTTCAGCCTGAGGTCGACTCGGGGCAAGTCTGGTCGGAGAGGGGGTTCGTGTTGTGGTTTTGTAAATAAAGGCAACCCCCCCCCCCCCTCCCCCCATAGTTAGTTACACCACAACATGTAGCCTCGCATAGTTAGTTATTTCTTATTAAATGTGAAGTATAGTCTCCTTCCCAGTGTTAGTATGTGTTGAGGCAGGCAGGGTAATGGTAGGCCTCATTGCAGCCTAAAGTGCCTTGTCATGGGCCTAGGCCAGGCCTTGCAGGCCCGAAGGAGGAGCTGGAGGGTGTGGCCGGTGAGCAGCGAGCAGCCAATGGGAGCTGAAGGGAGTGGCCAAGGGTGACCAATAAGGGCTTGTCACGACACATGACAATGGGCGGCCAATGGAGGCCCATGGAACGTTCGAGTGGGGTGTCGGGGGGCTATAAAACCCGGCACGGACCCCCGCTCTCTCTCTCTCTCTGGCTCAACACTCTGGACTCTCTCTCTGGCAGGCTGGCTCTCTTGCAGGCGCTCCAAACTCTCTCTGCCTCGCCGACCCTGAGATACGCTCCTCGGATTCCTGCTACGTGCACATCCGTGATCAACGCCCCTACCGCGAACATCTCCGGCTGTGGTGTCCCAGGTTGGAGCGATCCTTCGGGGTTTCCATCCAACGAGCCCATCCAGGCAAACTGCACGAAGCGGCCGCACTTTGGGCGCATTACCCTCTTCCTTCCCTTCCCCGAACGAATCTAAGGGCCCTTGTCTGGGATCCTAGGTAAGGCCGCTAAGATTATTTGCTGTGTCCCTTTTCTGTGAATACTGTACCTTGTAAATAAATCATGTGGTTTGGTTTCCAACCTGGCCGTCATCGTCCTTTCAACATTGGCCTAGCATTGCCCGAATTAAAACCGCTCGATCGGGTTCAATAGTGTTAACGGCACGAGTTACGTGACGCACAACCGCTCAGGCGTCCAGTACCAGCGGAACTCGTGCGAGGTTCAGGCCCCGTTCTCACGGCTGCGTGTGTCGAAGGTACTCGGGTCGTGACCGTTAACCCTTCCACGCGTAGCTGCAGGCTCGGCGGCTGGAATTGCTTAGCAATCCGTCCACCACGAGTGTAGTGTGGGTGGCGGCATCATGGACTCGGAGTTCGAGGGGGAGCAGGGCTTAACCCCCCCCCCCCCCTTAGTACGCCGAGGAACCCGAGATCCGAAACTATATATATATATATGTATATCTATATATATATATATATATATATATATATATATATATATATATATATATATATATATATATATATATATATATATATATATATATACATACATACATATATATATATATATATATATATATATATATATATATATATATATATATATATATATATATATATACTAGCAGAGGTACCCGGCTTTGCACGGGAGTGGGAGGAGTAGGGGAGGGGGAAGAGGAGGGGAGGGGAACGGGGGGGAGGGGGGAGGGGGAAGCGGGGGAGGAGGAGGGGAGGGGGAAGAGGAGGGGAGGGGAATGGGGGGGGAGGGGGAAGGGGGGGAGGGGGGAGGGGAAGGGGGGAGGGAAGGGTGCGGGGGTGCCCAGGGGAAGAAGGGCCCCTCCCCTCCCCCCTCCCCCCCTTTCCCCTCCCCCCTCCCCCTCCCCCTTCCCCCTCCCCCTCCCCCTTCCCCCTCCCCCTCCCCCCTCCCATCCCCTTCCCCCTCGTTCCCCTCCCCTTCTCTTCCCCCTCCCCTCCTCCTCCCCCTTCACACCAGGGGGGTTGACTCAGCCTGTCATCCCACCGAGGTCGGAAGTCGGAACTCATTGTCGTCAAATAAATGTAAGCCTGTATGTTTCACTCTTTGTCACATGCCGTTGGTCCCATGTCAATCGGATGAAGTTGAAAAATTAACGTTACGAAGGTTCTCTGGGACGTACTGATTCCGAATAATGAAGTTGAAAAATTAACGTTCCGAAATACGCTAATTACGCTAACAGAAGCGCTGGAGGGAGCACTGCGCTCCCTCCCCTTAGATTCCCTCCCTCTTCTGCTAGCGCTAATTACGCCCTTTACGCTAACACACTAATTTAAAAAAACCCGAGTTTTTTTAATTTTAAGGTGTGCTGTAGTCAGAAGCGCTAGAAGCGCTGCGCTCCCTCCCTTCGAATCCCTCTCTCTTCCTGCTAGTGCTAATAATACGCTAATTTTAAAACCCGAAATTTTTTAAATGTTTATGTCTCCGTGACATTCCTGGGACCATCCCGAGTCGAACAGTACTTTCCGCTCGCAAATCCGTCCACGGGTTCTCGAGATCTTAGAGATCATAGATACATAGATCAGGACCAACTCTACTTTATATATATAGATATATACATGTAGTTATGTCTGGAGGGTAAAGCAATATCTAGAGCCAGGTAGATCTGTATAGGTAGGTATTTGACTGTCACGATAGGGAATCTACCTGTAATAAGTTCTTCATGTTTAGGCGTTTGTCGGGATAAGATGTATGATTGTGGATCTACCAGGAGATTCAGTGTTAAGTAGTTAGGGATTAGAGATAACACCCCTGTGAGTCCAACCTAGTAGTCAAACCTTTGTCCATTATGGCACTGCAAACCACATAAACATTAGTTAGGACCTTTAGTACAACACTAAATGACGCCCTCCCCCCCCTGACATGACTTAGGAAGAAATCGGGCTGGAACACCGCCACAATTGGCCGCCACCATTTACACCTCCGAAAAGGCTACCCACCTCGCATAGCACGTGCTATTACCGAGGAGCAGGAGTGGGGAGAGCGGCAGTGGTGCAGTGGGCGTGCCCTGGACGAGCCGGCGAGTCGTGGGAGGCTCTGATTGGCAGAGCAGTGCGCCAATGTGACGTCATCGGCCGGGGATATTATCGAGGGTGGACTCATTTTCGGCAGTGCAGATCGGATGAGCCCGGAGTTGGTGGAGTCTGATGAGAATCATTAGTATCCTAGTGGAGTCCGGAGTGAGAGTCGAGTTGAAATGCAGTTGAGAGAGAGCAGTTGGTTCGAGAGAGAGAGAGACGGAGACTCTTCGAGAGAGCTCTCTTTTTGCCCTTCCTTCGTGCTTGGACGTCATTCGTTTTTCTTCTTGCTTGACTCTTGGAGATTGGAGTCAGAGAGAGATTCCCAACCCTGGCAGTTTGCAGTTGACCAGTTCGGTTTGCAGTTCATGCTTGAGGTTGGCACTCCCGGTGCGATCCGAGTTTGGAGAGTCCTGTCCCTGGTCGAGTGAGAGTTGCAGCTCGAGCAGCTTTAGTCCCGACCGGTAGCCCGAGTGGAGTTCGCTTGCTTTGTGCAGCTTTGCGTTGGACCTTTGGAGCGAGGGAGCTTGTGGTGTGCCGTTGAACCGACGAGGCCTGGTGGCGCTCGGAGGTGGACGGAGAGGGCCGCGGGGCCGTGTTACACTGAAGAGGACTAGAGCCAGATAAGCCCGAGCTCCGCGTTTACACTTTACATGATGAGACATTTTATTTCGTATTCATATTCCCTCATCTGTATCTGAAGTGTGTGTGGGGACATCCCGATTAGGACATTTTATTACCGGCGCATATTTTTTCACTGTCTTTGCTTTTCATTAATAAATCCTTATATTATTTTTGTACATATACCTGAACGCAGTTTCCTGTTTGATTGTATTAGATAAGGCTGCAGGGCTCTCGCTGTGTCCCGCCATTCCGCGCGTTTAAGTGCTTGATTTTGAATCCGCTATTGCGTTTTCGCCTCGGGAGTTTAAAGCCTCGTAATCGGCCTCCACAACTCTGATGTTAATCGCAGTTGCATGACAATATATATATATATATATATATATATGTATATATATATATATATATATATATATATATATATATATAATATATATTATATATATATATATATATATATATATATATTGCTGCGGTTTTGAGATTGGCACATTGAAGTCTAGGGGACAGCCAAATAATTAAGTCATTAAAGATTAAATCATTCAAGGTTAAAGGTTTTTTTTTTGTTTTTTTTTTGTATACTGAATCGAGGCTCGTGAGGTTTGCCCCCCATAGTTAGTCATTCGAGCAACATATAGGCCCATTTGTAGTATAGTTATGTCTTAGTATGTGTAAGAATAGGCCATTTCCCCTCTTAGTACCTGCGTTGTGTAAAGACAGGAGAATAGGCCCCCCCAATCATTTTGCTCCAACCTCCATTCTACCTCTATGGGTGCAATCCATCCCGCGTGCCATTTGGCTGTCCCCTAGTCGAGTTAACACAAGCTGGGCCTCGGAAGGTGAAGGAGGGGAGCGGGGCCGGGGTGAGTGGCGTGGGGGGGACGGTAAGAGCCACCAGCCAATCAGAGCTCGAGCGGAATGGCGTGAGAGGGCGTGGTGAAGAGAGTCTGGTGAGTTCCAGAAGGTTCGCGGGGCGGGTCTATATAAGCCCAAACGAAAAGCCCTCGAAAGGACAGGACTTGCACCAGTGGCGCGATAGGACTTGAGGAGAAAGGACTGTGCCAGAGAATTTGCATCACTCGCCGTTGTTGAACTTTGATCCTCGCAATAGAACGTGCGCGCCAGGGGATAGAGGAAGAGGCGTTGGCCGTACATGTATGCGGGCGCCGCCAGACACGCCGGTAACGACCATAGCGCATTTCGGCCACGCGAGTGAACGCGGCCATAACCGCGAGTGAATAAGCGAGTGAATAACTGCCAGTTGCGCCAAAGTCCGCCCTCTACCGTGTGCCCCGAGATAACCCGATTGTTCAGGCAACACGCTACGAGCTCCTGCCTTCTCCTGCCTCCATCTCCACGGGACGTGTCGGGGACCGGAGAGAGCTGCCTGGACGCGCTGGAGAACATCATCTTGCCCATCTGCAATCCCCGTGTGAGTGTGAGTGTGTGTGTCAGACGGGCCCGTTGTCCTGGGGTATTAAGTAAGACTGTATAAGGCTTGCTCTATGTCCCTTTCCTTCTACCAATCCTTGTATAGTGTAAATAAATTCTGTTCTTCCTTCTGATTCGATCGTTCCCGTGATTTCTCCATTGGCTAAGCGTGGTACGAATAGAACCGCTTGAATCTGGTTCCACCATCTATAACGGCGTGGATCACGTGTACGCAACCGCTCAGCATATCACCAACACACGTGGTTCGTGCGATTCTTATTTCCTCGCTTCAGGGCGGTGCTAGTACTTAGGTAACAGCGAATTTGGTCCCGAAACCCTATTTAGCGCTGTCCGGAAGGAACATAATAGGTCTTGGGTCGCGCCAGGTCAGTCAAGACAAGGGGACTAATCCCCCCTTGGTAAGGGAAGAAGGCCGGCGGTAGATCCTCAATAATATATATATATATATATATATATTGATGCCATCTCATGCCCTGAGGGCTGCGTAGCTGTCAGATTCAGCAATCAGAAAAATATGACGGTGACTAGCATTGTTTTAGTCCAGCCATTGAGGCCGAATCGTTCAAAAGTCAAAAAATCCAAAAAAAATTCAGTCCAAAATAAATGAGGCGAATCGTTCACTTCTTGGGGAATGTATAATTTTGAAGCTGAAGTAGTATGACCAAGATCGACCTGTGACATTCACCCTGGTAGCTGCAATTTTGAATTTTAAAAATATGTTCACCGTATATACCTCTTTTCCTTTATATCTTCCTTTCTAAGACAGATGAAAAAGTAATATCAATTAACATACCTCTATTTTATTGATCAAGGAATCCAATAAGCCAATCATTTCCAAGCGTCCTCAACGTACAGCAACCATCTTGGATTTCAAAATGGCCACCTGTGTCATTATTATATTCACTGAAATTTGATTTCATTTGAATGTTTACCTCTTGCAGCTCTAGTCTTGGTAGTATTGTCTGTCACACTTGCAAAGTGATGTGCACTGCAAGTTTTGTTTGAAACAATTTACTTTGCAAACGGATTTGCAGTTGCAACTTAGTAGTTCGTAACAGGCCTCCTTGCCTCGGGTAGCTTTGTCCACATCTGTTTCCAACCACTCTGCACTTTTCTCCCATCCCAAGGCTCTTGGTTCTGGGAAAATAGGTTTAAACACTACTGCCTGTCCCCCAAACATGTCCTGCCTGATAGGCTGCCCTCTTTGCGTGCTCTTCAAAGCAGCCGTGGTCGTTGGGATGTTTTCAATGGCCCTCAATCGTTTGGGAAATAGATATCTTCTGAGTTAAATTACATTCCAGAGTGCACTTGTGCAGTCGTGCATAAGCACAACAAAATGCTCTAGTTTGTGACGTCTTCTGATATGAATTTTGCCTTGTCCAACAAACAAAAACTGTCTGTAACAGCAGGGAAAACTTCCCACGTTTGCTAAGCAGACTTTTTCCCTCGCTTTGCAAAATATGACACTATCACAACCACTAAATGTGTGAAAGAAAGCCAAAGCCTCAGCCCTCCGAGGTCCCAAAGTAGATGCCATCTCATGAATTGCCTAGTACTTGAAACTCTTTCCAGTACTGAACAAGTTCCACAACTGGTACATTGAAAAAGTTAGCAATTGCCAGCACCACAACATCTGTATATACTGCCCGAATCATGATTTTCTTCAGACATTTCTCAACAGCGTCCTTCATATGAAGCGTATGAAGCATATGAAGCATATGAAGAAAACATTCATATGAAGCGTATTTCAGGTGTCTGCCTCTTTGAGTACCGCATTCCAACATCTTCGTGTCGGGAGTAGACACACAGTATACCACATGATCACCAACGGTGGAATATATTTCCTTTCTTTCCACGGCATGTTGTACACCTTTATATACAATTAATCTAAAAAGTTCGTCCTTGTTTAGATGATTGTGCAAGAGCTATGTCTGTTAGCAGATAACTTGGTGTTGGTCGTGGCACATCACCGTTAACCCTTCTTTCTGTCTTCTCTAGTTTGGAGTTTGAGACTATCATTTAGATATGGGTCCCAAACTATGACTCCTGTAGAAGTATTTTCTAGCTGTGATGTTATGTATGGTACAAATGTGTTATTTGTGTACTTCTCAAATGTACCCAATGGACCAACAGAGAGAAAATGAACAACTACTGCACCATCAAATATTTTGGCATCAACTGATGGAGCATGACACACTGCAGTTGTTGTCTTTTCAAGATACCCTCGAAGATCGGATTTATCTCCTTGCCTCCACATCCTCCTTTTGATATTGAGGGTGGGGACTGCTGTTTCTCCATGGTGGAAAAAGTCCTCGAGGTCTCCGTCTCTCCTTTGACTGGCAATGTACAACCTTGAAAAGAGTAAAGATTATTCAGCTCCGATACCTTCAACTTGTCTTTGGATGGAACTGTTTCCTTTTGTCTTCTGAATAGAGCAAGATTATTCCTCGGGATTGTATCATTGACTGATTTTCCCCATTTGCTGAATCGCTCCTCCACGTATGTTTTGTACTCGATTCTGCCTCATGTTTTCATGTCACATCACATTCTGTCATTTGATTCAATAGTAAGCAACTCTTTGCTGTCTTCTTCAAAGGGATTCCCCATCTTCTCTGTCCTAAAGACAAGGGAGCGCACATCATTAGCAAAAGACCCCTGAACACTTGGCACATGTTCATGATGCTCGTCTCCAAGTCTCTGTTTCTTCAGCAGGCTATCTTCACATTCATCAGTCATCCTCGAGATCTCCGGACCTGCAACCATCCATCGTCTCAGGTCCCCAGGATGTATGTTGACCACATTAAATCAGCTCTGAATTATATAGGCCGATGCGCATTTAAACTTTCACTGAAACCAATAAAATAGTAAGAGTACAATGCCTCAATCTTATTGCTTAATTTCATGGATGCAAATGGCAACACGATAGTAGTTTATAATAGAGATTGGAGAAGTTAATTACATGGATGCAAGATGGCAGCACCATAGTAGTTTAGAATGGAGAACTAAAAAGTTTTTAAAAATTGACTTACCGTACCTTTGATAAAGGAGACAATGAAGTTACAGCCTTTGCCTTGGCATACATATTGTTGTGGATATGAGAATTGTGTTTTTTTATTGTGGTAAAATGTCACCCTCCTTCCTCCAGTTGTTGTGTATAAAGGTCAAAAGGTCGTTCTCGTAGTTATTTCATACACCACATGTAGCCAATCATATATCCTTCTATACAGTTATCTCCTTATTCTATGTAGGTTAAGGCCTTGTCTTCCATTAATTTAACACTCCATTGCACCGAATTCAAATAGAGTAGATTCCTTTCACATTCCCCTTTCAACAATTGCCAACTGCATTGAGCGGTTCGCTGCATTCTGCTGCAGCTGTGGGTTGTGGTTGTTTTCGCTGCAAGACTCCATTCGCCACGAGGTCATCTTGGAGCCGAAGGTGGGAGGAGTCGGCCCAGCACCGGGAACAAGGCGTGGCCTTGCCAACGCCTCCTCTAAGGGCGGGATCGGTGAGCCCTCGCGACCAATCAGGGCCGAGGCGACCTCAACGATGGGCGTGTCCTGGAGGCCGGCGGCCTGATCGCCGGAGGCGAGATATAAGCGCGGGCGGAAGCCTTTGTGAGAGAGACGGGAGATATACGGCGAAGAGACAGCGAACCATTAAGTTCAAGAGAGAGCGAGTTCAAGAGAGGCAGAGAGCCAAGAGAGTGAGAGAGTCCTGCGAGTTGCGAGACAGAGAGAGAACCCGTCACGCCAGACCGCCCACCAGCAGCGTTGGCTCCACCAGGCAGCTCCGACCCGTTACCCCCGTGGGAACCAGGATCGGTGGCATTGGTGGCCGTCGAGGTCCAGCCCGACGTCCCGTGCGGGATCAAGCTCCAGCCAGCTCCGTGCCTTCCTCTCCCTCCAGCCATCCACCTCCTGCCATTCCTGTCATCATCCCCCATGTAAGTGTGCTCGTAGTCTGTCTTTGTCTGTCTTGTCCCTGGGTATAAGGAAGACTGCCATAGGTAAGCTAGCGTTGCACTGTGTCTCCTTGCTTCTTTCTGTCTTTTATTTTATTATCCTTCCTTCTTCCTTGGTTTCTTTAATTGTGTAAATAGTAGTAATAAATAGTATTCGTATTCCCAACCTTTTGCCTTGTCTTCTTCTTCTTCACAGCCGTCGTCTTTGTCTTTTCCCCATTGACAACCTGTGGCACGATTTGGCCACCATAAATAATCGGGTCTAGTCTTGGTAAACGGCTCACGCCGCAGTTCCCTTCGCTCGGCGCAAACATCCAATCCATTACGCTGCGGCCGTGAGCGGGGGAGTATTTCCTCGCGTGCCGGGAAGCACTGGTAATTAGGTCATAGGACGTTTGGGCCTACGACCCTACCCAGCGCCGACCGGGCGTGGCGTCATAGCCCCGGGACCACGTCGGTCAGTCATAAGCGAGGGGATTAATCCCCCCTTGGTAAGTGGGGAAGGCCGACGTTGGATTCCGCAACAATTGGTGTCTGGGAGTGAGATTCGAGGCCCGAACCAAATTTTTTAACATCAAAAAAAAAATTTTGGTCGAAATTACGAGCGGCCGAGATTGTAATAACATCTAAATTTAAGTCGTGCCATGGATGGTTAAGGCGACGGGATGCCGGTGGGGGAAGTAGAGGGTGTAGAGTCGACCCAGGACCTCGGGGAAATGTATGTGGGGGAAATGGAGGAGAACAATGAGGAGGTGGTTGAGGAGGTATCAGGCGCACAAAATGGCGCCCTCGCGCACGTGGTTACAGCGGCACCAAATTTCGCCACGCCCGTGACCGTAGCAGCACCGCCAATGGACTGGGGCCTATTCATGCTGCAAATGCGGGCCCTCATGGAAGAGAACAGGGGGCTGGGAGGCCAAATTGGGGCAATGAGGCACGAAGCGAGGAGTACCAGCGAACAGTTGAAAAATAAATTTGAGGGTTTAGACAAGAAATTTGAGGGGCTCAGAAGCAAATTGGAGGGACTCGGAGGCAAATTGGAGGGACTCGGAGGAAAATTTGAGTGACTCGGAGGAAAATTTGAGGGACTCGGAGGCAAATTTGAGGGATTCGGAAGCTGATTAGGGGACAAACTGGGGGGCATGGTTGGCCAAGCCAAAGAAATTAATGAGGGGTTGGAGAGGGACAGAGACCGCAGGTGGGGCGAGCAGGTCCCACGGGTGCACGAGGAGGTAAAGCGGGTCGAGGAGCACTGGTTGGGCGAAGTGGAGAAAAGCACGGGTAAAATGACGGGTATAGAGATCGCGACCCGGGGTATGGGGCAGCCGGCGACCGCTGAGGTAGGAGAGAAAATTTTATTAAAGCCAGTGGTCGTCGTGGTGAATAAAGAAAGGGCAATAGTTATGGTTGAAATTGAAAAGACGACGGAGGTAGCCCGGGAATTGAAGGGAGAGATGGATATTGCTCAAAGTCTGAATGCACATCCTGATGCCGTACTTGCTAATCCTTATAAAGATTTGCATGTGTTGTGCAGGGAGGAAGAAGAACCCTGAAGGTGAGACGGGCTGTATGTGGTGCCGGGAGATTTTGTAAGAGGGGGTTTGGCGCGAAGAGCCCTCCCATCCACTTTCTGAATAATCCTCTCCAAGAAGTTCTGTCACTCAAGCTTTTGGGTCTCACTATCTGCCATGATCTTTCCTGGAAAAACCACATTTCAAATCTGGCCTCCAAAGCCAGTCGCCGACTGGGCATCCTCCGTCGTGCGAAGTCCTTCCTTGGCACACCTGAGCTCCTCACCACATACAAGGCTTTCATCCGCAGCTCAATGGAATACTGCTCTCCCCTCTGGGCTGGTGCTCCTGCCTCACACCTAGCTCGCCTTCGCGCTGTTGAAACCAAAGCATTCAGAATCATTGGAATCTCCCGCGATGAAGCTAACTCCAAGGGCCTCTCACTCACTCACCGCAGGCAGGATGGTGGTCTTTCCGTCTTCTACCGACTCCTCTCTGGCCTTGAACCCCCCAGCTCTCTCTGGGCTCTGTCCTGCAAATATTCCTACAGGTCGCACAAGATCTGCCTGCAACCCTCTTTTGGTTAAACTGCCAAAATCAAGACTCTCTGCTCACCTTCACTCCTTCATTCCTCTTTTCTCCCGCCTCTGGAACAAACTCCCTCACTCTCTTCAATCCCACTCCACCCTCCAAGTCTTTAAAACGGCTGTTCACCACCATCTCTTATCTTCCCCCATCCAAAACCTTGATCATTTCTACCCCCGCTAATTTCACCCCAATTCCCCTTTTTGAAATACCAACTTCTGTCCTGGAAGTCCTTGGTGTCCTTGTGCTTTATACTTCTCCCTCCCCCCCCCCCCCCTTCCCATGCCTCCTCCCCCCGGGCCCTCTCCCTTCCACACATCTCCCTGCTCTCGGATGTTGTGTTTGTGTGCTTCCCCTTTTCTCCCCATCTTGTCTTCCGCTCCCTCTTTTTGTGTATTTTGTTTGTCTGGTCGATTTGTTTGTGAAGTAAATGTTAGCTCTTTCACGAGCCTCGATTCAGTATACAAAAAAAAAAAAAAGAGAATTGTCGCGCGATTGGGATCGATATGGCACCCGGGCGTTCGTGGAAGGTCCTTTGTGTGCTGTGTTAAAGCGAATGGCACGCGTATGAGGAAAAAGTGTGCGTCAAAGAGTGAGTGTGTTATAAAGTGTGAGTGTGAAACAGAGTGCGAGCGAGAATGCACGTCGGGGTGTACGGAGTGTGACACAGGGAGTGAGAGCGATACGGAGTGTACGTGCGAGGGTGAGTGTGACATGGAGAGTAAGGTGGTGGTGGAACGTGTGCGAGGAAGCACACCTGAGTTGGTTGTGGCGCGGATGTGGGAGAGCCCATCGGAGCGCGGTAGTGATAGTGGGTGGACGCAAGAGTGCACGCCCATGGTGAGTGGTACGGAGTACGTACCGAGTTAGGAGAGTGCGCAAGACGGTGCGCGAGGTGTGTTAAGGAAGTGTGCGAACGGCGAGTGTGCGCGAGAGGTGTGGTGTGTAACAGGGAGTGCGGAGGTGGAATGGACGGAGTGTGTGGGATGCACTGGAGGCGCCGAGACGCTGGGTTTTGCGAGTGTAAAAAGGGTCGCGTGTGCGTGTGGGCATGCGAATGAAGCATCGACGTTGACCGGGACAGCGTTTAGGGCGACGGATAGCCGATGCGAGCACTCAGGGTGCGGTGCGCTTTGCTGGATGCGAGGCCCGGCGCGGGTCGGTGTTGCTTCGCTTCTCTTCGAAGCGTCGTTGACGATTCGGGCTTGGCCCCGCCCTACACGGTCGAGTCCGGGCGTTGTCGGGTGATGCGACTGGTCCGGTTCAAGGGCAAGTAGGAGGAAGCGGACCGGTGCCCCCTGGCGGGGGCGGGGTTCCGACCGGGCGAGAGTGAGCCATCGGGCCGGCGACCGCAAGGTGCCGCGCCGAGATGGCGCGTGGAATCTCGGCCCGACCGAACCACCTCCCTTGAACCAAAAGCCGGACGGATTCAACCTGCAGGCGACCAAACCACCCGAATTCATTGCTCGGCTTTGCGAAGCCGAGTTTTAATGATGTCATGACGCACCGAGGTTCAGATATAGCGGACTGTGATGATGATAGTGTTTTGGACCCGAAATTGAGGATGGGGAATTTGTGATTTGAAAAGCAAAATTTGATGATTGGCAGATTGATGATTGGTGGAATGATTGGCAGATCGGCAAATTTTTGATTGGCTGAAATTGGATGGGCCAAATTGGTAGTGGAAGATGCCCGATGTGGTGGGATGGCAACTCTGCCACCCCTCGCAGCGGAGGCAAAGGAGCACTAGTTATGGGGTTGGCAGTGAAAACTAGCCCGGGAGGGTTAGGATAATGATAGGGATCTAGCGAAGATGACCATAGGTAACGGTAAGTTTAAGTAGCGACTTTTGGACAGGTAGTGGGGACATAGAGAGGGTAGTTGGATGATAACAACGAGGGAGCGCAATAGTTTAAAGGGGCGATGGGGAAGCGCGAGTTTTAGCAGGGCACCAGGTAGATTAGATGATGCCGAGTGAGTGAGTATTGATATCGGTGAAATGAGGAATTGCTAGGCAATGCTCGGGAGAGATGTGTGTGTGAGCGTGGGAAAATCTGGGTGCCTGAGGCAATGGTTGTTTGAGAATTGAAGGTGTACTCAGGAGTGTATTGTGAGAAGGTGATTGTGAATGGTTTTGAGCGTGGAAGTGTATGGAGCAGTGCATGAGGAACGATTGTGGTTGTGCATTGTATTGAATGATTGAAGGAGCTTTGGAGGAAGGAGGGTGCAGGTGGCACCAGGTGAGATTGCACAAGTGTGCAACTACAGGTGAATGGAGAATGGTTGTATGAAATAAATGGTATGGAATATATGGAGAATGGAATGGATGGTGTGGAGTGCGTATGGTGGAAACTGTGGAGTGGAGTGGATGGTGCGAAGGTGTGAATGGGGGAAGAGTGGACCCCCATCACGAATACCCGGGGAGGGTAGTTTAAGCGTTAGGTAGAGGGTACAGGTAAATTGTGGTTGGATATTGGCATCTGTGGTGCGTGGTGGAAGAATGGTGTTTGGATGGGTGCATTAGTGACGTGGAAATGGCTGGGCGTGTGGCCTGTTAGTGTGTGTAGTTGGTTGAGCACTCCACCACTGTGAGGATGTCGGCCAGGTGAGGCCGCAGGCGGGCTCTGGGAGCCGTTAGAGTTGTGGATGGGGCCCGAGGATCCGGAGGACGGACCCGGGTAGCCCAGTGCCAGAGAGGGCACCGAGTGGGGTAAGCGCCAAGGAGGGCCTTCCCCAGTTAGATAGGTTAGGTCAAGGAGCAGGTAAGCTCGGAGGCAACTGCAGTGGTGGAGGTGTGCAGGTGGGTAGACCTGCTGGGAGAGCTACACGACTCAGCCCGGAAATTGTGCAAGGGCACAAAGAATTGAACCGGGGGAGTGAGACCCCAAATTGATAAGCACCACAGTTTGGCCAATGGGAATTGGTTTTTAGAACCCATAGAGTAAGTTGGCCAATGGTTTGGCAGGGAAAGACCCGGGTAGTGTAAAGTGTATTAAAGTCATTTAGAAGGTAGTTAGGATTAAGAATCTCCTCGCACCATCTGCATCCACTCACCTGAGGTAACAGGACTCCACACCATGCCATGTTTTTTTTTGTTCTTTTATTGTGCAGATGTTTTGGCTTGTGAGATGCATCATGACGTGGGTGTGACATTGTGCTGTTGTTCCATCTCTCCCTCCTTATGAGGATTGATGATGAATTGGTGATGGCAAATTTTGGTTAGAGGGATTGTGGGGACGAATTTGGTATAGGGGAAATATGGGGAAGACGTGACGGTAGCGATGGATTTGTAATGTGTGAATTGTTGTACATATGGGGTAAGGGCAAGGGTAGAGTAGGTAACAGGGGGGGTGACGTACGGTAGGGACGTGATTTCTCACTTCGCTCTCCGTACGCACCTCGTCTTGCATTGCCTTGTTGATGTGTACCCTTGTGACCTTACCCCTCGCTCACCTGTCTTCTTCCCCCTCCCCCCCCCCCTTGTCTCCCACCCGAGGACTGTGCGCCACTGGGCGCCGAGGGGAGCGTGCGGGAGTCTGCCATTGTGTGCCAGAGCTCTCGCAACCACAGCTGTCTGCATCGATGCACCACGTATGGACCACATGTCTGTGGCTGAGCACCACTGATGGACCCCATGGGTTGGGGCGTGGCCCCTCTGCTGGAACCGGCCATGATGGCCTGAGATCTTGCTGGCGGACCTTGGTCACAGGGCACCTATGCCACACAGGTGAACCACCCCTAGTCGGCCCTATGGGCCATAAATAAAAAATGGACATGTTTTGTGCAAGTTTATTTCCAGCAAATAGGCCGCCAGCAAGAAGACAGTTGACAACATCTGGAAGAATAACAATAGCCAGCAGAGGGAGCCGAAGAGCAAGACACCACCAGGGTTTATTGGGTTTATTTTTATTATTGAATTGTGGTGACTGTGCACCGATTGGTGCTTGATGGTGTTTTGGTGCGTTTTTGGGTGCTTCATGGTGCGTCGATGCAGGGCAAGCTGTCTCCCCCCCAAAAAGAACAATCATAGGTCCTGGGTTGAGTTTTGTAAATACCAGTAGAGTAACTGTAAATAATGCTCCCCCATCGTTCATGTTGTAGTTTGAAGACAATTCCGCAATTCGGTTAGCTGTGGGCGTGTCTGTTAGGCAGGGTGCAATGGAGCAGCGGGACATATTTATTTATGTTTTAAAACTGTCACACTCAGGGTCAGGTTAAATGTAGAGGGAACTACACCTACGTGCCACACTAAAAGTAAAAGTAATAGGTCCGGGACGTGCCTAAGAGGAGGAGGGTGCAGTGTTGTGGATATGAGAATTGTTTTTTTTATTGTGGTAAAATGTCACCCTCCTTCCTCCAGTTGTTGTGTATAAAGGTCAAAAGGTCATTCCCGTAGTTATTTCATATACCACACGTAGCCAATCATATATCCTTCTATACAGTTATCTCCTTATTCTATGTAGGTTAAGGCCTCGTCTTCCATTAATTTAACACTCCATTGCACCGAATTCAAATAGAGTAGATTCCTTTCACATTCCCCTTTCAACAATTGCCAACTGCATTGAGCGGTTCGCTGCATTCTGCTGCAGCTGTGGGTTGTGGTTGTTTTCGCTGCAAGACTCCATTAGCCACGAGGTCATCTCGGAGCCGAAGGTGGGAGGAGTTGGCCCAGCGCCGGGAACAAGGCGTGGCCTTGCCAACGCCTCCTCTAAGGGCGGGATCGGTGAGCCCTCGCGACCAATCAGTGCCGAGGCGACCTCACCGATGGGCGTGTCCTGGAGGCCGGCGGCTTGATCGCAGGAGGCGAGATATAAGCGCGGGCGGAAGCCTTTGTGAGAGAGACGGGAGATATACGGCGAAGAGACAGCGAACCATTAAGTTCAAGAGAGAGCGAGTTCAAGAGAGGCAGAGAGCCAAGAGAGTGAGAGAGTCCTGCGAGTTGCGAGACAGAGAGAGAGAACCCGTCACACCAGACCGCCCACCAGCAGCGTTGGCTCCACCAGGCAGCTCCGACCCGTTACCCCCGTGGGAACCAGGATCGGTGGCATCGGTGGCCGTCGAGGTCCAGCCCGACGTCCCGTGCGGGATCAAGCTCCAGCCAGCTCCGTGCCTCCCTCTCCCTCCAGCCATCCACCTCCTGCCATTCCTGTCATCATCCCCCGTGTAAGTGTGCTCGTAGTCTGTCTTTGTCTGTCTTGTCCCTGGGTATAAGGAAGACTGCCATAGGTAAGCTAGCATTGCACTGTGTCTCCTTGCTTCTTTCTGTCTTTTATTTTATTATCCTTCCTTCTTCCTTGGTTTCTTTAATTGTGTAAATAGTAGTAATAAATAGTATTCGTATTCCCAACCTTTTGCCTTTGTCTTCTTCTTCTTCACATCCGTCGTCTTTGTCTTTTCCCCATTGACAACCTGTGGCACGATTTGGCCAACATAAAGAATCGGGTCTAGTCTTGGTAAACGGCTCACGCCGCAGTTCGCTTCGCTCGGCGCAAACATCCAATCCATTACGCTGCAGCCGTGAGCGGGGGAGTATTTCCTCGCGTGCCGGGAAGCGCTGGTAATTAGGTCATAGGACGTTTGGGCCTACTACCCTACCCAGCGCCGACCGGGCGTGGCGTCATACCCCCGGGACCACGTCGGTCAGTCATAAGCGAGGGGATTAATCCCCCCTTGGTAAGTGGGGAAGGCCGACGTTGGATTCCGTAACAATATATTTGGCAGCTATCGTTGAATCCAAAATGGCCACGTCTTAAGTCACTTGGAAATTATGGCATTGAATTCCTTATCCCAGGAAATAGAGGTATAGCAATTTAAATTACTTTCCCATCTGTCCGAGTAATGAAGAAAACAGCTATCCAAGATGGCGACCACCACGGGGTGTATCACAGGTGGATCTTAAAGGCAAAATGACCCCGAAATGATGAACAATTCTGCAACTGAGAAATATGGCGGCAGGTAGCACTGTGTGGTTACCATCACAGCTGTTATGCAAGGTACTCAAACAAAATGAATGTAGATTGTGCTCGGAAACGCAAAGCAAGAGTTTAAAAGACTTTTCCCATGCCCTTTTTCTCAAGACAGCACAGGATAAGGTGGTGTATGAACCCACTAATTATGATTTCCAAACAATCACCGATGACAAAAATGGATTGTGGTGTCATAGTGTAGTGTTATTACTACCTTGTTTTTTGTTTGTTTGTTTGTTTTTCTTACTTTTTTCATGTTTTTAATGTTTCCTTTTGTGTGTATATATATATATATATATATATATATATATATATATATATATATATATATATATATATATATATATATATATATATATATATATATATATATATATATATATATATATATATATATATATATATATATATATATATATATATATATATATATATATATATATATATATATATATATATATATATATCTATATATATATATATCTATCTATCTATCTATCTATCTATCTATATATATATATATATATATATATATATATATATATATATAGATATATAGATATATAGATATATATATAGATATATATATATATATATATATATATATAGATATATATATATATATATATATATATATATATATATATATATATATATATATATATATATATATATATATATATATATATATATATATATATATATATCTATATATCTATATATATATATATATATATATATATATATATCTATATATATATACACACAGGGTGATTGAAAAGTAACGCCCTATATTAAAATATTTAGAAATTATTTATTTATTGTAATATGTTTCTCAAATTTTTAGTGTTTGTTCCTTAATGTATGAGAATTTAATCTGTGTTGGTTTTTTCAGATTATTTTTTGTTTGAAATTCGGAAGCCCTACAAACATGGCTGGACGTCTTACCCTGCAGGAGCGTGCCCAGCTAGTGGTATGAAGATTGGTCTGATCTCTTTAAAAATATCCCCTGGTCTGATGAAGCGGTATTTCACATCGGTGGGTTTGTGAACCGTCACAACTGCTATTACTGGGCAGGAGAAGATCCTCGTGTTATTTCTGAAAAAACGCAATATCGGCCCAAGGTAACGGTGTGGTGTGGAATGACTTCGGAAAGGATTGTAGGTCCCTTCATTCTTCGCGATACCATGAATGCCAAAAGTACCTCACCATGCTGCAAGACGAAATCTGGCCAATTTATCAGTGCTTCGGAGAATGTTGAAGATTTGATTTTCATGCAAGATAGCGCTCCTCCACATTTTGCTATTGTTGTTCGTGAATGGCTGAATGCCCACTTCCCTGGGAGATGGATGGGTCGTCGTGGTCCGTATGAGTGGCCAGCCAGGAGCCCTGACTTAACACCATGTGACCTTTTTCTTTGGGGTTGGGTAAAAGAGCAAGTCTACTGTACCAAACCAACGACTTTGGAAGAACTTGAAGGGCGAATACGAGAAGTTATGTCTTCCATCACACAAGAGTTCCTGGTGAAATCAGTTGACGCGGTTCCCGGCGGCTTGAGAAGCTGGTGGCGAATTCTGGTGCCCATATCGAATTTTAAATAAAACTTCATGCTATACGCTTTCTTCTTATATCCATTTCTTGTAAAAATTATAGTTAAGAAATAAATTATAAGTATTTTAAAATAGGGAGTTACTTTTCAATCACCCGTATATATATATATATATATATATATATATATATATATATATATATATATATATATATTGTTACAGACACGACTTTGATGTTAAGGTGGGCCGAGCGGAATGGCCGCCGTGTCCGCACAAGTTACCCGATTATACTCGAACGTTTGCCGAGTCGCGCTACGCTAAATCAATTGAGGAAAAGGACACAACGGCTGGGATTAAAATGACACGACACCAAGGGTTCAGTTCTCAAGACCTCCGGAGGAGGTTATATTAGGGCGGAAGGTCAGATTACAACTACAAGAGGGACAGCATAGAAAGACAGGCACTTAGACACACTTATCTTATTCCCTGACAGACGACAGATAAACAGGACAAAAACTGACTCACACGGGGATTGATGGCAAGGAAAGCGGGTATTCGATGGCTCAAGGTGCACCGTTCTCGGAGGGGGTGCACCGTTCTCGGAGGTACTGCAATACCGGGTCGATGCGTGGAGCTCGCTCAGCGCTTGGAGGTGGTGACTGGCTCTTCTTCAAGCTCGGGGCGCATCTCTTGTCACGTCCGGTAAGTCGCTGCGTATATCCGGCGGGGAGTGACACGCCCTCGGCTCGTTAGCTCCGCCCCAGATGGAATCGGTCCGCCCTTCTTATTGGGTGCGGGGGGGTTACCAGGCTCCGCCCTTGACGAGGAGCTGACAGCCAGCCCCTTCGTGGTAACCCCGTGGAGCGCATGGGTAATGGCGGCTAACCGAGCCGGAGTGAGGACGCACACTCCCCGCGCGCGCCGTTGTTGTAGTTGTTGTAGTTGTTGTTGTAGTTGTTGTTGTAGTTGTTGTTTGGGGAAGAAGATGGGAGGAGGTATGGGAAGGTCCTAAACTCACTACTGGTGCCATATAATCACATTCTGGTGCAACGAAGAGTCAGAATTAATGGAAACGAGTCCTTAACTGACATAGACTAAGAATAACTAGCAAGATGTCCGAAAGTTGTCTACGTGAGATGCGGTGGACCTGGGCACGACATTTAATGGGGGAAAAAGGGGAAGGTCGGTTCTACAGAGTGTTATTTACAGGCAATGGGACTAGGGAATGGGGGATTGGGGATAGTTGGGGAGTATTGGGGAAATAGGGGAATATTTACAAGCGGATCTGGAGGCCAAATGCCATATCCGCAACATTGCACCCTTCTCTACCCTCGGGGCGTCCCGACCCGATAAATTTTTACCTATTTTAGTGTGGCACTCAGATGTAGTTCCCTCTATTATTAACTCTACCCTGAGTGCGACAGTTTTACAGATATTCACAAATGAGTAAATATGTCCCCCTGCGACGTTGCACCCTTCTCCTCACAGAAACACACCCACAGGATAACCGAATCGCGGAAAGAATTCGCAAACTAAACATACAGCCGGTAGGGAGCATTATTTACAAGACTACGCTGATATTTACACTACGATCCAGGACCTGTTTTTGGAGGAACACATGCAGATGTTATGCATAGAGAGAGCACGCATGCCAGCATCGATACACCAACCCACGAGTGCTCTGTGGCCTACGGCCTTTAATAATGTGCAGAGCACCCCATCCAAGCACCAAAAGCACCACCCCATCACCAATCGGTGCAGTCACCATTGTTCAATGAATAAAAATAAATTCAACAACCCCTAACCCTGCAGGTGTCTCTTGCTCTTCGTGTGGTGCACTTGGCCTTCTGGCTTCTTTCAAAAATAAAGAAAGGCGCCAACCGCGTCCATTTCTGTATTGTGGCCTTCAGTGGTGTCAACTAAAAGTGGTTCACCTGTATGGCATAGGTGCCACGTTGACCCATAGGTCCATCCATGGGTGGTGCTTGGCCGCAAAAGAACTGCGGTCCATTGTGGGTGGCCACAAACATTGCGGTCCATATGGTGCATCGATCCAAGCAGCAAGCAGCGAAAGTGCAGGCCCACAACTGCGGAGCCAGCACCTCTCTCTCCTCTCTCTCTGCCCCAAAACCAGATCCTCGGAGGTGGGAGCCAAAAGAAGCAGACAAGTGAGTAAGGTGGTAAGGGCGCAAAAGTGCACGCAACACAAGGTAATGCACACTAGGGGCACATGGGAACCAGGTGAGACAGGTACGTTCCTACCGTACGCTCCACCCCCCCCCCCCCCCCCACCAGGTAACCTACATGGCCCCTCCCTTACCCCTTACTGTATCCACACAACACAACACTACCCATAAACATCTATTTTACTAATCAACAAACGTCCCTACTGTCTTCCCCGTTCCTCCCATATACCAAATTCGTCTTCTCTCCCTCCTAACCAATCAAATTTGCCATTTTCAACTCTCATCAAAATTTGCCATCTCCAACTGAACATCATAATTTGCTATCACCAATTCATCATCAGTCCCTCCTAGGGAGGGAGAGATGGAATCACCCCAATGTCTCATCCACGTCGTGATGCGTCTCACAAATCCTCACAGCAATCCTTACTTCCTGCACACAGAACAAAGAAAACACAGGTGTGGAGTCATCATCATCACCACAGGTAAGTGGCTGCGTATGGTGCGACAGGTTCATCAATCCTAACTATTTCCTAAATGACTTTAACAACTTTACACTACCCGGGGTCTTTCTCCGGCCAAACCATTGGCCCTCTTACACTATGGGTTCTAAAAACCAATTCCCATTGGCCAAACTGTGGTGCTTTTCAATTTGGGGTCTCACTCCCCCGATTCATCTCCCGGTGCCCTCGCACAATTTCTGGGCTGTGGCGTGTACCTCTCCCAGTGGGTCTACCCACCTGCACACCTCCACCACTGCAGTTGCCTCCGAGCTTACCTGCTCCTTACCCTAACCTAACTACCTGGGGAAGGCCCTCTGGCGCTCTCCCCACTCGGTGCCCTCTCTGGCACTGGGCTGCCCGATCCACACCCGGGATCCTCGGGCCCCATCCACAACTCTACCGGCTCCCAGAGCCCACCTGCGGCCTCACCTGGCCGACATCCTCACAGTGGTGGAGTGCCCAACCAACTACACACACTTACAGGCTACACGCCCAGCCATTTCCACAACACTAATGCACCCATCCACAACACCATTCTGCAACCGCACCACAAATGCCAATATCCAACCACAATTTACCTATTCCCTCTACCTAACACTTACACTACCCGCCCCGGGTACTCGTGAAAGGGGTCCACTCTTCCCCCATCCACACCTTCGCACCATGCACACCACTCCGTACCACTTACTCCAACTCTCCCCACACACCTGTACCTGCACACCTGTGCTCTCACACCTGGTGCCACCTGCACCCTTCTCTCCCCAAGCGCATTCGCGCTGATCCACAACACTCATTACTCACACACTGTTCCACACACCTGTCCAGTTGCACACCTGTGCAATCACACCTGTTCAATTCTCACACACACAGCATCATCTCAGCTAACTACTCCCTTCTGAAACTTGCGCTTCCCAGTCGTCCCTTTAAACTATTGCACTCCCTCGTCATTATCATCCATACTAATCTACCTGCGTCCCCACTACAGGTATCAGTCACTAACTAAACTTAACGTTACCTACTGTCATCTTCTAGGGCCCTATCAATATAACCTAACCCACCCGGGCTAGTTTTCACTGCCATACACCCCATAAGCTATTGCTCCTCTGCCCCACCATGGGAAGGGCGGCAGGGATGCCAGCCTTACCCACCGGGCCCATCGCTCACTACCAATTTTGCACATCAAATTTCAACAAATTAAAAATTTGCCAATCACTGCCCATCATCTGCCAATCACTACTGCCAATCCCTTGCCAATCATCAAATTTTGTTTTTCTCTAATTTTGGGTCCAAAACACTAACCTCATCACCCAGTCTACTCACTAATACCTCTCGGTGCGCCAATTCCTGTCCAAAGCCCGGCTTCGTAAAGCCAAGCAATGGATGCGGGTTGTTCTGTGCCAGCGGCTGGATGCGTCCGGCTTCCGGTGCAGAGACGGGGGCTTACCCGGGCCGAGATCCCACGCACCATCTCGGCGTGGAGCCATCCAATGTCCCGATCTCGACCTGCCGGACTGCCTCAACAAAAAGTGGTCGCCATGACGACCCTTTCTATCGGGCTGCCCGCTCCGCCTAGTGGAGCACGGACGCAGCCGTTCAAAGCGAGGCCCGGCACGCACCGAGGGCCCGCTTCGGCTAAAAGTCGACCTAACCTCTAACCTGGTCACCGTCGATGCTTCACCTGGATTCTTACACCCCGCAGCCCGTTCCTTGCTCACACATCCAGCCGTTTCCATGCTCCTCGTACCTTTCCTTACACACCCAGGTACCCTCATTCCACTCACAGCCTTGGTCACACACCTGACCACCGAACACTTTGGCACACATTCGTTAGTCGCACACCTCACCAACACACCTCTTCGCTCCCCCTCCTCTGTCACCTCCTCTGTGACAATCACAGGTGTGCTCTCATTCGCACACCCAACCACGTGCCTCACCACCAACTCCAGCGTGCATTCCCACTCACGCTCTACCATTCCAGGTGTGCATCCTTCCATTCCAGGTGTACATCCTCGCTCACCTGTCACACCCAACTCACGCTCCTTGTCACTCTCACTACTCTCACCACCACTCTTGACAACGCACTCACCCTTACTCTTGACAGCGCACTCTTTCCCCATGCACCTGTCCGTTACACACCTTTCTCGCGCACACTCTCCAGTTACACCCTCTGTAACACTCACCACAGGTGTGCATTCTTCCTTACTTTTGACAGCGCACTCTTTCCCCATGCACCTGTCCGTCACACACCTTTCTCGCGCACACTCTCCCGTTACATCCTCTGTAACACTCACCACACCGCGCTTCCATGTGCTCCCTCGCACACGCGCTACGACCGACTCACTCTCGCCAGCACCCTCACTCCTTGGCACGCACTTTTTCCTCACACACCCCAGAGTCGGACTTTCTCGCACACCTCCTCTTTCGCACACCAGACCTGTCGCACACTTCACCAACGGCCTCTCACGAACACCCGGGTCCATCTCGACCCCCAAGCTTCTTAAATCCCCTGGCGCATCATACGCACGACCATATTGGTCACCACTTACACCGGGTCCTCTTCCTCTTCGCTTCTCCTCCATCACCTGCGAATCCCTCATCCGGTTAATGAGCACATCATCACGATCCAAACACAGACTTTGGACCAATTCTTTTACTTCCTCCTTTATCTCTTTCTTATCCTCTCTCCGTCGCTTCTTAATTTCGCTCACCCCTTCTTCCACTTCTTCTAATTTCTGCTTCACCTCCTTTATTCCCCGGTACGTCTCCTCAAGCTCGTCCTCCAAGGCTACCTTGACCGTTTCCATGTGCGTCCTCACCTGCCGGTCCTTCGTCTCCATTACCTCTATCACCTCGTCCAACCTCGTTGTCAGTCCCTCACGTACCATCTGACATTCCCTCTTCGTCGCTACCAAGTCATCTTTTAGTTCTTTCTGTGTCGCTTTTAAACCTCCTAATTAGTCCTTGAGCCAACCGGCCATTTTTTGAAGTGAATGCTCCGGCGGGGGGAGTAATTCTCATTATGATTTTCCATTAGACCAATGTCTCAAGTGTCAGAAAAGGTGTGATGGATATCTGAGAACGGTAGCTTAGTGCCCGGATGGACGCCATCTTTGAAACCACCCAGCTCGAAAATGCCCATTTGGTGGGGTACATTGTTGCACGTGTATCTGGACTTCTATACTAGCTATCGATGTGCGGTTGACGACTAAATATACGTCCGATGTGTACCGTCTAAATAAAAAATAATATGAAGCATTTTGTTTTAGATTAATTATTATAAAAATCAATTATCGAAAAAAAATCATATATTTTTCAATATTTTATTATTAGACTTGTACTTTTTTTAGTGAAACAACACTGGTATGATTTTCCAAATTATGCATTGTGCTACACCGTTTATCTGTCTATAAAAATAACTCAAAAACTAAAACATATCATCCACCACGAGTGTACACAAAAAATATATGAAAAGGCATGCACTTTCCACAAACCGAAACTATGTCAGTTGGAATTTCCCGCCGATAATCAACCCACAGAACCCAGTGCCGAAAGTGACGTCAGTCTATTCTATATCTATATTCTATATTCTATATCTCAGTCTGAGATTTGTTGCAGTGACCTGATTAATTTCTGAGGGGGGGGGGGGTGGGTGGCTTAAGAACTAAAAGTGAACATGTTAGATGGCGCCACATACAACTCTATTATAGAGTTGTATTGTGGCGCCATCTAACATGTTCACTGACTTGGATGAGTATGTCTATGTAAGCTGGCGAGCTTTTCGGATATCGGAGTAATCTAACGTCAGTCTTTTTGTTCTTTCAGCTGAGATGGCCGGTGTCGAGGCGAAACGGGCGAAGATTGAACCTGAGTCCGGAACGTGCATCCTGTGCAGCAAGAAGTCGCCACTCTCTGAACTAAGCAAGGCAGCGGGCAACAGTTCTTGGAAGACATTGTGTGACGCAGCCGCAGTTAGAAACTTTTATCCAATTCTAAAGCTAGTCCAAGAAGGCGCAGTTGAACTTCCTAATATTCCAATATTATACCATTGGGCTTGTAGATCAGACTTCACTCACAAAAACCACCTAGCTACTTTGACCAATGCAGCTAGAAGTTCTTCAGTTGATACTGGCAATGCGGTGCGACGGCGATCATCACGGGAAGAGACAGGATCAACTTCAACGGTCTACGATGATAAATGCATTTTTTGCCAGCGTGCTTCAAAATTCATAAAAGGCAGTCGTACCCGTGAAACAGTTGTCTTGGCTGTTGAACTTCGAGCAGATAAGACAATAAGAGATGCTGCGACAGCTCGCAATGATGAGAGAGTTTTGGCATTGACTACATGAGATATGGTTGCAGCTGAGGCTCACTACCACTTCTCCTGCTATAGAAACTACACACGGCCCCAAAAACCTCAAGTAGAAACTGACATTGAAGATAATATCGAGAAAAAAGAAATGATACGATGTATATTCAATTTCATTCGCACTGACTTGTTCTTGAACCCGAGGATTGTTCCAATAGTTGATGTTGCAACAGATATCCTGTCTTCAGATACATTTTCAGTTGATGTTCATGACTCCATCAAGAAGAATCTGCAGCGCACATTACAAAGAGAGTTTGGAGAATCGCTCATCTTCTTCAATGTGAAACACCATGTATACTTGATGCCCGATAATCTGACAAAGCGAGAGATTGCTGCAGAGTGCGTAAACCTGAAAGCAGAAGTGAAAGCATTTGAACGAACGGACGGTGAAAGTAACATTGTGCGTGCAGCTACTTCACTGCGACACCAGATCAAAGATGCTCATTACAATGAACGTTGGCCGCCTCAGCCAGCAGAACTCACTTCAGATTACGTGAAGATACCAGATTCTCTTCCTGTATTTCTGCATACTTTGATTTGCGGGAGTGGGGGTAGCTCTGTGCGTGCCGACACACTGGTATGGTCGATGGCTCAAGATATCATCAATGCTGTACACCGGGGTACCATCAGAACATCGAAGCATGTCCTACTTCCGTGGGTCATGAAAACGCTCACCGGTAATACAGAGGTCATCAGAATATTGAATCGACTCGGGCACGGATGTTCGTACACAGTTCTGGAAGAAATCGAGACAGCGCTATGCATAGACAAATTAGCAAGTGTGGAGAAAGATACAGTACCACTTCCGTCACATGTGCACCCTTCGGTCCCGACTGTATTAGCATTCGATAACATCGACAGGCTAGAGGAATCGCTGAGTGGTGGCGGAACATCGCATCGCGTCAACGGTATCATCGTCCAACCGAAGTCGCAGTCGTGTTTGCCACCCCAACCTCCATCGGCAGTATCCAAAGCAGATAAGAAGCGATCTATCCCGTCATCCAGCGATTTAGTTCCAATATACAGCGGTGGGAAACGAGAGGGCCCACCTGCAATCAAGCCTGCAGATCTTTCTGACACTCTTGCAGGCGCAACATCCCTTGCGCAGCGCCGAAATCACGTATGGATTATGACTCGCATGCTGGAACCATGCGACCAGACAATCAGTTCGTGGACTGGTTTCAACATCATGACTAGAGATCGTGTTCAGGTGACAGAAGATGTAGTTGGCTACCTGCCGACTATAAACGCGCCTGCCACAGATATGGCAACAGTGCAAGAAATCCTCAGAGAAGCTCTGAACATCATGTCATCACTTCAGCTTGAGCGTATACCGGTGGTGCTAGACCAGGCACTATTTGCTAAGGCGACCGAAATAGCATGGAAAGATGTCGATCGATATGGAAGAATCGTGCTCATGATGGGGAACTTCCATACCATCTGTAACTTCATGTCGGGCATTGGGAAAATGTTTGGAGATGCAGGCCTTCGGGATGTAGCTGTTGAGTCAGGAGTAATCGCTGAAGGTTCCATCAACAGGGTTCTGGAAGGCAAGCAATACAACCGTGCTGTGCGACTCCACAAGTTGATGTACGAGGCACTAATGTGCATCATTTGGAAGGGCTTCCAGGTGTGGATAGAAAGCAATCATCCTGACAAGGAACCCCAGATTCGAAGCACTGACCTCAAAATTCGCAGCATCAAGGAGGATGTTTGCCACGAGACTCTCGCTGCTGCTCTCGATGATGATTCATGTGTACAGAGCTTTGACATGTTCGCGAAATACCTACATTTTCTGCGAACCAAACATGGAGACCTGGCTCGCTTCTGGATGATGTATATTGATATGGTAGAGACCCTGCTGGGGTTGATTCGTGCGGATAGAGAAGGCGACTGGATGCTTCACTTGGCTTGTGTCAGAAGAGTGATCCCTTGGTGTTTCGCAATGAACAAGGTGAACTATGCTAGATATCTACCAGTGTACTATGCACAGATGACGCAACTCCACGAAACATGCCCCGAGTTGTACTGGCATTTCAATCAAGGCTACTTCTCCGTACAGCTTAGACCAGGGAATCCATTTGCCAGAATCGCTGTTGATCAGACAACAGAAGAAACAGTAAACAAAGATACGCAAACAGCTGGAGGAACACGAGGTTTTAGTCTTCGACAAGGGGCTGTGTCACGATACTATCTAACTGCAGAAAATCGGGCTACTGCACTGAGGCAACTACGAGAAACTATCCTTGTGAATGGCAGCGACACATCTCACGCCAAGCACCCTGACTTGTCTACTTCTCGCATCAAACGTGATGAGTCTGGCGTCACAGCTATCTGTGATCTACTGGAAAATGACTGGACCAATCCATTCGCCGATGATCCGTCATGTCTTCTCAGTATATCTACCGGAGCGGCTGCGAGGGAGGACGTTTCTAATGACCTACTCAACACCCTGCAAAAGGGGGAAGCGGCGTATCAAAGCTTCCAGAAACGTCTTGAAGAGGGAACAGGCTTTCATGACACATTGAACAAGCTAAACTTGAAGACCTTTGGTAAGATCAAGCAGAAAGTTGTGAAGGGCACAAACAAGGAGATCGTCCTGAGAGCTGACAGACAACTGTTTGCCACCATGATACTCATCGCCAAGACAAGGAACCTCGACATGCAACTTGTCCTTTGTCACCCACTAGGGCCGTTACCATGGTCTTTGGCAAACGTTGATGGGTCAATGAAAAAAACGAACAAAGCTGCACTTGCGAAACACATGGAAGTTCTTGTGGAACCAGCCGAGAACGTTGACAAGCGAAGTGCAACAATAATTGATGCGATGGCTCTCATACAAAAGATGCATGGCGAGAACGACACGTTCGAAGAACTATCTGACCGCATCCTTGCTGCAGCGCTTCACGCTGGTCAAGGCAGTGAGCGCATCGATGTTGTCTTTGACACATACACAGAAGAATCCATCAAAGCAGCTGAGCGTGTGAACCGCGGTTCAAATGAAGGCATCAGTTTCAGCGAGATCAGACCCGCACACAAAATCATGAACTGGCGGCGTCTCCTTGCTTGCAGCCAGACAAAGGAGAAACTGGTTGTGTTTCTGGCGGAGTCGTGGAAACATGAAACAAATCGCGAAAAGCTAGGCAACAGAACACTGTATGTCACCTGTGGTGAAAAATGTCTGGTACTGACCCGCGATAGGTGGAAGTTGGTGCAAGCACTCGAATGTAGCCATGAGGAAGCAGACACGCGTATGTTTCTCCACGCAAAGCACGCCGCTACCCACTACAAGACGATCATCTTAGTGGCAGATGACACCGACGTTCTGATCATCAGTCTTCATCTCAGCAGAACCATCGATAGTCAGCTCTTCGTCAGACGAGGAACAAAGGTTCGAGTCAGAATGATCGACGTTGGAAAGTTGGCTGCGGTATTGGGGTCTGGAGTTTGCAGTGCATTGCCAGGGCTTCATGCATGGAGCGGGTGTGACACTGTGAGTGCTCTGGCTAGCCAAGGAAAGATAAAGGCTTTGAAGCTTGTGCAAGCGAATGAGCTGTATCTTCAAGCATTCACAGATCTGGGATCTTCGTGGAATGTACCAACAGACGTCTTCAATAGCATTCAGGCCTTCACGTGTCAGCTGTACGCCAAGAACACGAAGATCGTCGGTGTTAATTCGCTCCGTTATCACATGTTCTGTGCAAAGAAGGGCCAGATCGAATCTGGACAATTGCCGCCTTGTGAAGACTCCTTGATGCAGCATACGCTTAGGGCCAACTATCAGGCGGCTATCTGGCGACGCAGCCTTGAAAACCTACCAGACGTCCCAACACCATCAGCAGGACATGGTTGGGAACTCGATGATGGCGGTTCGCTCACAATCCGATGGATGGCGGGTCTACCAGCTCCAGATGTCGTCTTGAATCTCATCTCATGCACATGCAGAAGGACGTGTCGACCGTCAGATTGCTCCTGCATACTGAATGGGTTGAAGTGCACTGTTGTGTGTAAGCTGCAGGGATGCTCCAACATGGTGCAGGATGATGCCATCGTGGCTCAGGATGCCAATGACTCTGATGGCAACTCTGATGATTAACTTTGAGTGCACTGTATATTGTATAGCATATGTTGTTCTCTATTATAATGCAGGCCAAATTGCCTGAAAATCTTTATAGACAGATAAACGGTTTAGCAAAATGTATAATTTGGAAGATCATACCGGTGTTATTTGACTAAAACATGACATGTTCAATGATACCTCCGCTTGCTTATTAGGAATATACATCGTATGGTGTTAAAATCAGCTCCATACGTCTTTCCAAACTCTAGTAATGAATAATTAATATAATTGGCGGCCATTTTGAAATCCAAGATGGCCACCAAAGTGCAGATTTCCTATGTAACAATTTCCGCCTGCTTATTAGATATCGTATGGTGTTAAAATCCTCTCCGTACGACATTCCTAACTTGCGTTATCGTCAGAATAGATAATGCCAGCGGCGGCCTAAGTCATTTTATGCCTCTTTACATTTATTTGTTGTAAACTCGTGGTGGATGATATGTTTTAGTTTTTGAGTTCTTTTTATAGACAGATAAACGGTGTAGCACAATGCATAATTTGGAAAATCATACCAGTGTTGTTTCACTAAAAAAAGTACACGTCTAATAATAAAATATTGAAAAATATATGATTTTTTTTCGATAATTGATTTTTATAATAATTAATCTAAAACAAAATGCTTCATATTATTTTTTATTTAGACGGTACACATCGGACGTATATTTAGTCGTCAACCGCACATCGATAGCTAGTATAGAAGTCCAGATACACGTGCAACAATGTACCCCACCAAATGGGCATTTTCGAGCTGGGTGGTTTCAAAGATGGCGTCCATCCGGGCACTAAGCTACCGTTCTCAGATGTCCATCACACCTTTTCTGACACTTGAGACATTGGTCTAATGGAAAATCATAATGAGAATTACTCCCCCCGCCGGAGCATTACTTTTGGTCTGGCTCAAGGACTAAATACCGCAGTGTTCCTTTGAACCTGCTCCACTAACTCCGTCTGTCCCACCGTCAGCTGCTCCACCTCCTGCGTCAGGTCCTCTATGCCCCCTTGTAACTTTACAGTCCCCTTTCTCACCTCCTTCTCCATGTGCTCCTTACAGTGCCTCACCTCCTCGCGCACTCCTCCGACCTCCTCACTCACTCCTCTTATGATCTCCTCTCCCATCACTTGCATCTCCTGCCCAGATGCCACCCTCATCTGCTCCATTTCCTCCCTGTGAGCATCCAGTTTGGTTTCTACCCCCATTCTGACCCCCTCTATCTGCTGCCCCATTTGTTTAACTTCCCTTTCCGCTTGGTCCCTCATGTCCCTCAATTTGCCTTCCATACTGTTTTCTAACCCCTCTAACCCCTTTTGCATCCCTTCCATTTGATTCTCTTGAGCGGCCATTCTGTTTTCTACCCCCATTAACCCCTCCTGTATTTCCCCTAATCTATCGTCTAATTTCCCAAATTTCTTATCTAATCCCTTAAAATTATTGTCTAATCCCTTAAAATTATTGTCTAATCCCTTAAAATTATTGTCTAATCCCTCACTGGTACCCCTCGCTTCGTCCCTCATTACCCCCATTTGGTTTCCCATTACCCCCATTTGGTTTCCCATTACCCCCAATTGCTCACTCCGAGCCCTCGCTTCGTCCCTCATTACCCCCATTTGGCCCTCCAATCGCTCACCCATTTGTTCCATAAGGGCCCTCATTTGCAGGAGGAAAAGGTTCGAATCCACCAGGGGCGCTGCCACGGTCGCGGGCGCGGTGACCAGCGAGGCGCCATTTTGCGCGCCTGCTACCCTCGCTGCTTCGCTCTCCTCACGTCCCTCAATTTGGTCCTGGACCGACCCTGCCTCACTCTCCTCTACCGGAACCCAGCTGTCTTGATCCGCCATAGCGCGACTTTCAAAATTCGGGTTTTTATTTTCGTAAAACAAATTCAAATTTCGCCGTTATAATTTCGAGCGGGAAACGCGCTCCGAATCGAATTCTACCTCCCCAACACCAATTGTTACCCTAGTGGTACAATTGGTGTTCCAAAATTTGGGCCTAATAAATTTAGTCCCAGGTTCGAATCCGACACTCCTGACACCAATTGTTACAGACACGACTTTGATGTTAAGGTGGGCCGAGCGGAATGGCCGCCGTGTCCGCACAAGTTACCCGATTATACTCGAACGTTTGCCGAGTCGCGCTACGCTAAATCAATTGAGGAAAAGGACACAACGGCTGGGATTAAAATGACACGACACCAAGGGTTCAGTTCTCAAGACCTCCGGAGGAGGTTATATTAGGGCGGAAGGTCAGATTACAACTACAAGAGGGACAGCATAGAAAGACAGGCACTTAGACACACTTATCTTATTCCCTGACAGACGACAGATAAACAGGACAAAAACTGACTCACACGGGGATTGATGGCAAGGAAAGCGGGTATTCGATGGCTCAAGGTGCACCGTTCTCGGAGGGGGTGCACCGTTCTCGGAGGTACTGCAATACCGGGTCGATGCGTGGAGCTCGCTCAGCGCTTGGAGGTGGTGACTGGCTCTTCTTCAAGCTCGGGGCGCATCTCTTGTCACGTCCGGTAAGTCGCTGCGTATATCCGGCGGGGAGTGACACGCCCTCGGCTCGTTAGCTCCGCCCCAGATGGAATCGGTCCGCCCTTCTTATTGGGTGCGGGGGGGTTACCAGGCTCCGCCCTTGACGAGGAGCTGACAGCCAGCCCCTTCGTGGTAACCCCGTGGAGCGCATGGGTAATGGCGGCTAACCGAGCCGGAGTGAGGACGCACACTCCCCGCGCGCGCCGTTGTTGTAGTTGTTGTTGTAGTTGTTGTTTGGGGAAGAAGATGGGAGGAGGTATGGGAAGGTCCTAAACTCACTACTGGTGCCATATAATCACATTCTGGTGCAACGAAGAGTCAGAATTAATGGAAACGAGTCCTTAACTGACATAGACTAAGAATAACTAGCAAGATGTCCGAAAGTTGTCTACGTGAGATGCGGTGGACCTGGGCACGACATTTAATGGGGGAAAAAGGGGAAGGTCGGTTCTACAGAGTGTTATTTACAGGCAATGGGACTAGGGAATGGGGGATTGGGGATAGTTGGGGAGTATTGGGGAAATAGGGGAATATTTACAAGCGGATCTGGAGGCCAAATGCCATATCCGCAACAATATATATATATATATATATATATATATATATATATATATATATATATATATATATATATAAAGCAGTAAAGTATATTTGTTTGTTTGTTTGTTTGTCCTCTTATAACTCGAGAACTACTCATCGCAGTGCAAAACCAAAGGAATATTCGGAATCAGTACATCTCAGAGCAACTACAGCACACCTTAAAATTAAAAAAAATTCGCGTTTTAAAATTATGACGTCATCAGCATATTTCGGAACGTTAATTTTTCAACTTCATATTCGGAATCAGTACGTCCCAGAGAAACTTCGTAACGTTAATTTTTCAACTTCATCCGATTGACATGGGACCAACGGCATGTGACAGAGTGAAACATTTATTTGACGACAATGACTTCCGACTTCCGGGTTCGGAATGCGGGACCAATGGCAATGCCATTTGACAGGGAATAAAAAATAAATGCGACATTCAATTGACGACAATGACTTCCGACTTGACTCCCCCTCCCCCTCCACCCTACCCCGTCCCCTTCTCCCTCCCTCCTCCCCCTCTCCCCCTCCCTCCTCCCCTCCCCCTCCCTCCTCCCCCTCCCCTCCCCCCCCTCCCCTTCCCCCCTCCCCTTCCCCCCCTCCCCTTCCCCCCTCCCCTTCCCCCCCTCCCCTTCCCCTCCCCCCCTCCCCTTCCCCCCCTCCCCTTCCCCTCCCCCCCTCCCCTTCCCCCCCCTCCCCTTCCCCCCCTCCCCTTCCCCTCCCCCCCTCCCCTTCCCCTCTTCTCCCCTCCCCCTCCCCCATCCCCTTCTCCCCTCCCCCTCCCCCATCCCCTTCTCCCCTCCCCCTCCCCCATCCCCTTCTCCCCTCCCCCTCCCCCCTCCCCCTCCCCTCCTCTCCCCCTCTTCTCCCCTCCCCCCCTCTTCTCCCCTCCGTTCCCCTCCCCTCCCCCCTCCCCTCCTCTCCCCCCTCCCCTCCTCCCCTCCTCTCCCCGCCCGGCAATGCCAGGTACTTCTGCTTGTACATTATAAAACAGGAGTGTCTGTCTGTCCGCCGTCCGTTCTCAAACTACTCCCTAGATAGCAACACCAAACCTCTTGTAGAACGTTTTGGGGTCCCAGCGGATGTTCTAAGGTAGGTAGGAGGTTTAAAAAATTCCTCAATAAAATTGTGATTTTGAAATTAACTCGATATGAACCTTCGCAAATCTGGAAACCCATTGTTGTGGCTTACCAATATGGTGGCCCGCCATCTTGGTCATTCCACTGCACCTCACTGGGTTCTTAAGCCGCCATTTTGTTTCGGCTGACTCAAATGTGCCTTGCCTTGGAAACACGATTGATTTATCATTACATAATTGAAGCACATCATCAAAATCTGGATTCTGATATGAGGATTGGATGCTGTAAACTAAATAATTTCCAAATCTGGAGTGAAATCTGACAAAATTTACCATATCTCCGATTTTATAACTAAGTGTATATATGCATTTATTTAAGCGAAGCTGCGATTCTCATTCTGGGGTTAGTGTTTTTTAATTTACTTAATAATCCTTTTTAACTTAATTACTACTTCCCTGGGAACTGGTCGTAGATGCGTTTTTTGAATGAAACGTTTTTAGCAAAGAACACGTTTTTAGTAGTTGGGATCAATTCTGAAGTTCGAATTTTGAATATCGGTTCGGATTAAGAGTTTGTGGAACTTATCGCATTGTGGTTTTAAACTGTGTGCAGAAATGAAATAAAGGGGTGGAGTGGGAGGGGAGTGGGGGAAGTTGGGGGTGGTGGGGGTAGGACCAGTAGAAACTGCAAAACCAGAAAGCATCTGAAAGTGAAAGCTCATCCACATCCATTTGTATTGAGACTTCTTCTTCTTCCGTATGCTCCAAATAACGAAAATAGTAATAAAATAAAAAGAAATTTATGATTTTATGCAGCCTTGACCTTTGAGCTCTAGATCTTAAAACTCTGCTTCTAGTTTTTGATTGGTGAACAAATTAATTGACCAATAAGAAGATTATTAAAATTTCATGTCAATCACATGAAAATTGATGATTTTATGTGACGCTGACCTTTGACGTTTTGACAAAATTATTAATTTACCATCTCCATATTCTCATAATAAAGCTTTGGTGAAAATTTGATGACAAAACTCAAATGATAAAACGGTTACAGCCCTGACACGGACACTGCACACACACACACACACACACACACACACACACACACACACACACACACACACACACACACACACACACACACACATACACGGGGACACACACACACACACACACGCACAGGCAAACAAACCATTCAGACTTATGGGAAGTTTGAAATCTCGCCCCGAGCGTCATTTTCCTCCATACGACACTGCTCCAGTGTACCTGGATCTGTTTTTAAAATTCCCTCTATATGAAGAACCCAGATTGCGTATATCATATTCCCGTTAGGAAGCGACTCATTGTTACCCGGCAATGCCGGGTACTTTTCATAGTGGGTGTGTGTTTGTGTGTGTGTGTGTGTGTGTGTGTGTGTGTGTGTGTGTGTGTGTGTGTGTGTGTGTGTGTGTGTGTGTGTGTGTGTGTGTGTGTGTGTGTGTGTGTGTGTGTGTACAGACGTGGCATTTAATATGGAATTTTTTTTTTTCCTCGACTTGGGTTTACTTTCTGAACTCGGTATATCAATCTGGTGAGTTTCTTTTACGCTTTCGGTGATTTCGTTGTTAAAAGAACCATGTCACTGATTGTCTGTCGCAGCAAGAAGTCAATAACAGGATTATATCACAGGTGGTGTGACAAAATGTACGGACAGGTACATTTGACGATTGGCTTCACAATCGGGTATATAAGGGTTGTTGCGTTCTGTATTAGTGGAAAACAACTACTGCACGTCTACAAAAGTTATTGCCGCTTCCCCTGGAGATGGTCCGTCAACTCGACAATGCTGTTTGTCATTTAGTGGTGGCTTTACGAAATTCCGGCATGAAACAGCGTGCTATTGCTCAGCAGTATGGCATCACTCAAGGTCATGTGTCAAAGATCCTGAAACGAAATGCTCAGAGGGGTGTCCCTACTCCAATACCGAGGTCAGGACGTCCCCACAGAACCACAAGGAGGGATGATCGCCAGCTGCACCGGTTAGTCCGCAATGGCCATACCAAGTCAGCTAATCGGCTTAGGTCTGAGTGGCAGCAACTGACAAATGTGCCTGTATCCAGAAGGCTTGTCAACCAACAACTGGTTCAAGCAGGCTATCGTGCCAGGCGTCCCCTGAGAAAGCCACGTCTGACCAGACAACACTGCCAGCGCCGATTGCAGTGGGCCAGAGAGCACCGTCAATGGCAGCCAGGACACTGGAATCACGTGATCTTCAGTGACGAGTCTAGATTTCTGGTCTATAGTCAATATGGCCACGTCCGAGTGCGCAGACAAGTGCATGAAGCCCTACAACGAAGATTGTATAGTGCCAAGAGTGCAAGCTGGAGTTCGTGATGTGACCGTTTGGGCTGCTTTTCATGCAGGGGGCAAAACTGGCCTGGTTGTTCTGAATGGAAACCTGAACCAGTTCAAGCACAGGGCCATTCTGGAAGAAACATTGCTTCCATTTGTTCGTGCAGCCTTTCGAGGAAACTTTGTCTTCCAAGATGACAATGCACGGCCTCATTGTGCTCGCATGATCCAACACTTTCTTGCTGACCGTGGTGTAGAGCATGTGGAGTGGCCTGCCATGTCCCCGGATATGAATCCGATAGAGAACTTGTGGGCAGAATTAACGTGTCAAATCGACAACTTGGACCAGCAGCCTGCCTCTGTGCGTGAATTGCAGCAGGCTATTGTAACTGCATGGCAAGCGATTCCTGTCCAAACCTTGGCAAATCTCGTGAACAGCATGCCTCAACGTGTACGTGCTCTCCTGAATGCTCGTGGGGGTTACACGAAGTACTGAACTGTAATTTTACTGTCCGTAATCCCAGTCGTAATTTAACTTTTGTTTTTGTTTAAAAAATTTTTTTGACTAATGTGCAAAATAAAGAGATACTTCTGGAAAACGTACAGAAGTTTAACACAGTACTGTCCGTGAATTGAGTTCGATATCAGTTTACATCACTTTCAAGGATCAATTTATTTGCTTCGAAATGTCAAATGTGGTTTTTGTTTCTTTTAAAGGTCACATTAACAAAATCTAGAATAATTTCAACATAATTCCAATGAACTTTTGGTTCTAAGTCATCTTGAAAAGTAAGTTCACCCCCACAAAAAAAATATTCCATATTAAATGCCAAGTCTGGTATATATATATATATATATATATATATATATATATATATATATATATATATATATATATATCTATATATATATATATAGTCACATGAAAAAGTAAGTACACCCCATGTAAAGTTTAGACTTCTTCAACATATTTCAACATACAGCTATTTGATCTTTATTTCAACAATATTGATAGATAAAGGTGACATAATATAACAAATATCATGAAACATTTACATTTTGTTACCATTGTATAATTTAAATAAACATCAATGCAAATTTCGCATGTGGAAAAAGTAAGTAGACCCCTACATTTATCACTACTTCAAATACCTAAAATTAGAATCATGTGCACCAGCTCAGGTGCAAATGATTAGAACATCGTTAGAGAGGATCTTGGAGGAACCCGTCTTATTTAAACCTCAGACATTTAGTTTGGTTTGCTCTTTGTTGTTGAAGTGTGCGACGCCACCATGCCTAGATCAAAAGAGCTCCCTGAGGCATTCAGAAAAAAGGTTATAGATGCCTATGAGTCTGGGAAGGGATTTAAAAAGATCTCCAAACAATTTGAAATCAATCATTCGACTGTCCGGAAGATCATATACAAGTGGAGAAGATTCCAAACAACTGCCAACTTGTTCAGGCCAGGCCACCCCAGCAAGTTCAGCCCAAGAGCAGACCGAAAGATGCTGAGAGAAGTCTCTAAGAACCCCAGAATGTCATTACGGGACCTACAGGTAGCTCTTGCCACTGTTGATGTCAAAGTGCATGAGTCTACCATTAGAAAGAGGCTGCACTAATTTTATCTACATGAGAGGTTTCCAGGAGGAAACCTTTGCTGTCCAGAAAGAACATCAGGGCAAGACTAAAGTTTGCCAATGAACACCTAGGCAAAGACCAGCACTTCTGGAACAATGTGCTCTGGACAGATGAGTCAAAGGTAGAGCTATTTGGCCACAGTACCAGAAGACATGTTTGGCGATAACCAAAGACAGCATTTGACCACAAGAACCTGATACCAACTGTAAAGCATAGTGGTGGAAATATTATGGTTTGGGGCAGCTTTGCTGCATCAGGGCCTGGGCAGCTCACCATCATAGAATCCACTAAGAATTCTTCATTATACCAGAGGATGCTTGAGGATAATGTGAGGCTATCTGTCGTAAAGTTGAAGCTCAACCGAAGGTGGACCTTGCAACATGACAATGACCCTAAACATCCCAGTAAATCCACCAAGGAATGGCTGAAAAGAAAGAAATGGAGGGTTCTGGAATGGCCATGTCAAAGCCCGGATCTAAATCCCATCGAGATGTTGTGGGGGGATTTGAAACGAGCTGTGCATGCAATAAACCCCTCAAACATCGCACAGCTGAAAGAATTCTACATGGAGGAGTGGGCAAAAATTTCTCCCAGTCGATGTCAGAGACTGGTAGACAGTTATAAGAAACGCCTACTTGACGTTGTTTCTGCCAAAGGGGGAAATACCACCTATTAGAGCCAAGGGCGTACTTACTTTTTCCACATGCAAAATTTGCATTTATGTTTATTTATATTATACAATGGACTACAAAATGCTAATGTTTCATGATATTTGTTATATTATATTGTAGCGGTTACCGGACACAATTCTCTTGTAATCAGCCGGTGACGTAATCAGCGGGCGGTCACTCGGATTGCATACCACGCCCCGTTGAGAGGCGTGGCTTACTGTTGGAATTCGAAAGATATATTGCCGCTCGGCGTAGCCTTTGGCAGTGCATTCGTGCCGAGCTCGGAATAAACAGCTCTGTGAAAATCAGCTCGTTGTCGCGTCCATATTGTTGGAGTTCGACGTGAGAGCACAGCTCCACATTGGTGACCCCACGTCCGCCGACGTGGCGCAGGCCTTCATCGGCACCTGGGTCACCCGTTTCGGCGCCCCCTCGGACATCTCCTCTGACAGAGGCCCACAGTTCACCTCTGAGCTTTGGGGTGCGGTCGCTCAGGCCTTGGGGTCAAACTTCACCGCACCACGGCCTACCACCCCCAGGCCAACGGCTTGTGCAAGAGGTTTCACCGCTCAATGAAGGCCGCTCTCAGGGCCAGCCTCCAGGACGACTGTTGGGCTGACACGCTCCCGTGGGTGCTATTGGGCCTCTGGACGGCCCCTAAAGAAGACCTCCAGGCCTCTACCACCGAGCTGGTCTATGGCCACCCACTGCGCGTGCCAGGGGAGTTCATCCCCGACGCCACCGGCCCCTGGTCCGCGGCTCGCCAATGCTCGGTCCTCCAGGAGGTCGCCAGGAGATTTGCCGCGGTGCCCACGTCTCATCATTGCTGTCCTCAACCCCATGTCCCCCCAGCGCTTCGCACAGCGGAGTACGTTTTTGTGCGCCACGACGCGCACCGGGGACCACTCTGGCCGCTGTACGATGGGCTTTTCGGGTCTTGAGGAGGGGCGACAAGTCGTTAGTCGTCGACATTGGCGGCAAACCGGACCATATCTCCGTGGACCGCCTCAAGTCGGCCCATTTGGACCTCGACCAACCTCCACGGTTGGCCCTTCCTCCACGGCGGGGCCGTCCCCCGTCGACCAAGCCCCACGCCCGACCATCCGCTGCCAAGCCGCCTCCCACCCCCACACAAATCGCCAGGGGTCGTTTCGGCCAGTCATTAAGGCCCCCCACAAACTGACTCTCCCTGTACAAGTGAATTCTGGGGGTGCGGGGGTGCATGTAGCGGTTACCGGACACAATTCTCTTGTACCGGCCGGTGACGTAATCAGCGGGCGGTCACTCGGATTGCATACCACGCCCCGTTGAGAGGCGTGGCTTACTGTTGGAATTTGAAAGATATATTGCCGCTCGGCATAGCCTTTGGCAGTGCATTCGTGCCGAGCTCGGAATAAACAGCTCTGTGAAAATCAGCTCGTTGTCGCGTCCATATTGTTGGAGTTCGACGTGAAAGCACAACTCCACAATACCACCTTTATCTATCAATATTGTTGAAATGAAGATCAAATAGCTGTATGATGAAAAAGTCAAAACTTTACATGGGGTGCACTTACTTTTTCACGTGACTGTATATATATATATATATATATATATATATAGTTGTGGATCTCAAACATCGGCCTTCCCCTTACCAAGAGGGGATTAATCCCCTTGTCTTTTATCTCGCCGACGCGATCCGGGGCTATCACGTTCCTTCCGGTCAGCGCTGAATAGGGTGGTAGGTCGAATTAGTCCGATTACCTAAGTACCAGCACCTCCCAGGAAGCAAGGAAATAACCCCACCTAAACCGCGGTTTCAGTGGACACGCCGAGCGATAGCGAGCCGCGATTCGGGCCGTTAACAGGAACTAACCCGATTGAGGCGGTTCCGAATCGTGCCACGCTTACCCAATGGAGGATATCACTAAGACGGTCAAATTAAGAGGAAACAGGAAGAACAAGTAATTTATTACACACTTTGTGCAATGAAGAGGAAGAAGAAGAAGCAATGTACAGTGAAGAAGAAGAAGCAGATACACAGGGCAGCCTTATAACAGTCTTAACTTATCCCTGGACACGGGCCCGTTCAAACTCAGACTCAGACTCACACGGGGTTTGTAGATGGTCCGGCGATGGTCCAAAGGATCGCGTCCACAGCTCGCTCTGGTCCCCGACTCGTACGGCGGTGAAGATGGTAGACGGCAGGCAGATCTCCGCATGTCGTTGGCGTGGATCGGACAATTATATTGGGGGGTGGGGGGGTCGGTAAGCGGATGGCGTAGCCTTTGGCAGTGCATTTGGGGGGGAGCGTACTGACTTTTTTTCATCCCGGGAGAAAATTTTCATCCCGGGAGCGTACTGACTCCCCTGGCTCCTGTGGTTGTGCCTGCGCTTCATCTTGGCACCCACCAGTTGAAGCTGGCGGCGTGCGAAGGCATGGACCGTCTCCATGCCTTCCTCCAAGTGACGTGCACAGCCCTCCCTCGGCGGTGTATCAGTGGACTCTGGCACGGGATGGCATAGCAGATCGGCGAGAGCCCGCAACTCCCACCAATACATAAGCAACGCTGGACTGCATGCGGTGGCCCCGTGCTGGCTGGTTCGGTAGGCCATTAAAAAATACGGGAGATGTTCGTCCCAGTCGTCCTGACGGGTGGTGGTGAACAATGCCAATTGTTGAACCAGGGTTCGGTTGAATCTTTCCACCATCCCGTCAGATTGAGGTCTTAAGGGCGTTGTCCATGTCTTCCTAATTGACAGGAGTCTGCACACATCTTTTAACAATTGGCTTTCAAAATTTCGACCCTGGTCGGTGTGCAGCTCCTCCGGAATCCCATGCCGACATACAAATCCTTCCAGGAAGTCCTGTGCTACCACCCCGGCTTCTTGGTTGGGGAGGGCATAGGCCTCCGGCCACTTGGTGAAATAGTCCATTACAACGAGGATGTACTTGTTACCTTGGCGGGTGCGGGGTAGCGCTCCTAGAATATCCATAGCCACCCGCTCAAGTGGGGCCCCCACCTGGTGTAATTGAAGGGGGGCCCTCATCCTCCGTGCTGGTCCCTTTTTAGCAGTACAGGCGTCGCATCTCCGACACCAGTCCTGTATATCGCGCCCCAGATTTATCCAATAGAACCTCCGGCGGACCCAAGATGTTGTCTTTGTCCTGCCCAAATGGCCGCCGGATTGGGTACCATGCACATGCTGTAATATTGTGTTCTTAAATTTATCTGGGACTATCACCAGCCAGGAAGTTCTCTCAGAGGGAACCTCCACCCATTTGCGGTACAAGATGTTATCTTTCAACTCCAGGGTTTGCCACTGAGCCCAATATGCCTTTGTTGGCACCCCAAGGAGGGTGACCTCTTCCCCATTAGGTCTTTATCCCAATCGAACCCATTCGTACACCGGTCCCAGTACGGGATCCTCCCGCTGGGCCGTGCTCCAAGCCAATGTTCTGAATTCTTCATCTGAGGTTAGTGGCAAAATTGGCCCTCTCACCCGGGTTGCACGGACTACGAGGGTAGGGGTGAAGTCTGCCAATTGTTCCCTCTCCTTGTGTCTCGCACAAAATTTACAGTTTTTCCCCAAACAAGGACGTCGAGAGAGTGCATCGGCATTCCCGTGGGTCTTCCCGGCCCTATGGATCACACTGAAATTGTACTGCTGCAACTTTTCCAACCACCTTGCAATTTGGCCCTCAGGTTCCTTGTACTGAAGGAGTCATTGCAATGAGGAATGGTCATTTCGAACCCGAAATTTCCGCCCGTACAAGTACAAGTGGAAATGGCTCATGGCAGCCAGCATAGCCAATAACTCTTTATGAGTGATGCAATAACTTCGCTTGGGCCTACTCATGGCCCGACTATAATACGCATTCACTCTCTCGACGCCCCCCTGTGTCTGGGACAAAACCACGCCCAATCCTTCCTGGCTTGCATCCGTGTCCATGGTAAATGTCCCTTCACTAGTGGGGTAAGCTAGAATGGGTGCGGATGTCAAACACCCCTTCAATGCTAGGAAGGCCTCTTGGCACTCCCTTGTCCAATTAAATCTCGTCCCCTTCTCCGTAAGCCGGTGAAGGGGCCGGGCCAACTCTGCAAATTTTGCCACAAAGCGCCGGTAGTAGGAGCAGAGTCCCAAAAATCCCCGCACCTCCTTGATGGTACGTGATGCGGGCCACTCCTCTACCGCTGTAATTTTGCCTTGGTCTGTTTTTACCCCCTCGCGACCAATGACGTGACCTAGATAGGCCACCTCTCCAGCAAACAAAGTGCATTTACTCGGACTCAGCTTCAACCCTGCCTGTCTGAGGCACCCAAACACCTGGTCCAAATTAGCTATGGCTTGGGGGAATGTTTTAGCATGTACCAGGACGTCATCCAGGTACACCAGGCATGACTGCCATGGCATGCCGCCCAGTACATGCTCCATCAATCTTTCAATGGTGGCGGGGGCATTACACAAACCAAACGGCATCACAGTGAACTGATACAGCCCCTTATCTGTGGAAAATGCCGTTTTCTCCTTCCCTGCCCTATCCATCTCCACCTGCCAATACCCACTCTTGAGGTCCAAGGTTGAGAACGAATTTGAGCCCGCAACGGCATCGAGGGTATCGTCGATTCTTGGCAGGGGATATGAGTCTTTGAGTGTCACGTTGTTTAGCTGGCGATAGTCCACGCAGAAATGCGTAGTCTCATCTTTCTTTTTAACCAGCACAACAGGTGACATCCAAGGACTTCCCGAGGGCTCGATGATACCTGCATCGAGCATTTTTTCTACATGCTCGTCAAGTTCCTCCCTCTTGCTGCAAGGGAGCCGTCGGGCGGGCTGACGAATAGGCCGGGCCTCACCGGTGTGGATCTGATGTTTCACCAGGCCTGTACGTCCAATATCCTCGGAGGACAAGGAGAAGATATCCAAATGGGATTCAATTAATTTGTGTAAGGCCTCCCTCTGGGTACCCTCAAACTCAACACTACTTCGATTTACCATCTCGCAAATGGGATCGGGCCAATTCCTACTACTTTTTGAAGACTCCCTCTGGGGGTCTTACACTACTTCGATTTACCATCTCGCAAATGGGATCGGGCCAATTCCTACTACTTTTTGAAGACTCCCTCTGGGGGTCTTCTCGGCTGGATGTTCTCGTCCCTCACTGGCGTGACTTCGTTAACTGGGGTGCAGCCGGCTATCTTCGTGCCCTGTCCTATAGTGCGTGATTCCGTACTAATATTAATTACCCGGACGGCCACCACCGGCCCGTCCGTTTTTACAAGGGTGCGGCCCACGACTAAACCCGGGATGGACTGCGCTGCCACCGGTTCGACGAGGCCGCAGGACTCCTGCCATGTTGGGCGAGCTAGCCATCAGGCCGGCACTATTGCCTCGGCCCTCGGGGGAATGGTCACGGCCTCAGAAGCCTCCAGCTCCGTCCTCTCGGCCGTGCTCACCCCTCTCAATGGCAGCTCATCTATTCCCACTTGCAGGGTCCCCTGGCACAAATCGATTTTACAACCGCTGGCAGTCAACAAATCCAACCGGATTAGGCATGGGTCGCACACCTCCGCCACCCAAACTTCTATTTCCCTCTTTACCGACCCCAACTTGAGGGTTACAAAACCACGCCCTATGATGGGGGCCGTTACCCTGGTAGCCAGCTGCAAACTATGACTTTCCAGACGCTGGATTTTATCCCAGCCGTCTGCACTCGAATTAAGGATCACAGGGCTGATGATCGTGGCGCCAGCTCCTGTGTCCACTACGGCATCTACCCCCACGCCGGCAATTTTGCACCGAATTGTTAAGCTACCTGTACCAATTTGGCCACAATAGATGACCTGTCGCATCAATGAGGGCGCTTCACCATCCCCTACTACCGAACACGGCCCTGTATGCTCGGCACTTACTAGTTTCCCGGGCCCTGGCGGGGGGGGGGGGGGGTGTCTGGGGTCGGCTAGTCTGACCCGTACGAGGTGGAGTTTATGGTCTCAGCTGCCGGGGTCCGTCCCGGCGTTGAGCACGACACTCCCACGCACGGTGACCCAGCTGGCTACAATTAAAGCACCTCACCTGGTAAGGTGCTTGCCTCCTGAGTTCCAAATTTCCCCCCCTGAAGGTCCTAACTGGGGCATTTGTCCGTGGCCTACCGGGGGCCACCTCCGGAGCTGCCTGCCATGGTCCAGATCCCGCCAGGCGCTGGTCCACCAGCCTTCGGACCATATTTTCCAGGGCAGGGCCCCTTTCGGGGGCGGGCCCCCTCAGGGGGCCGCCACCAGCCACGGGCCCAACCTGGCACACCGCCACTGCGTGGCGCTCGCTTCCCTGGGCCAGGGGCCTCGCTCCTTCCCAACGGGCCGCAGCGTCGGCCACCTGGCTCAAGGTCCGCGGGCGCCACATGGCGAGCTGTTGCCGAAGCTCGGAAGGAAGGCCTGAATGAAATGGTCCTGTGCCAGGCTTTCCTGGGAGGCCGCTGCCATGTCTGCGTGCGCAATCCCTACTGTGCAACGAATGTCATAAACAAGCTCCCCGATGGTCTCCTGGGGTTTCCGTTTTCGCACCGCGAGCTGAGCTTTAACAAGCTCGCTCTGCTGTTCAACGCCGATTCGATTAATTAAGGCCGAGCGGAGTTCTGGCAGGGTGATAGCACCCAGTGGTAAGGCTGTCAAAACCTCTGCCGCTGCGCCGCGCAGTGCCCCCACAAGGTGTACTCCACCTTCGTCCGGATTCCAACCGTTCCCCCTACACACGTGATCGAACTGCGCCAGGTACGCCCTCAAATCACTCTTGCCATCATACGGCGTGAGTGGAACCTTATGGCCGCCTGAAGGCCGGACCCCATGCGTCGCTCCTTGCGGAGTTAGCGCGGGGCCGAACCGTTCGGGCCCCCACAGTACACTATTCCCGGGGGGCTCGCGTGCGTCCCCCGTCCCTCTAAAGACTACCCCTGTCGGTGTCGATGCTTGGGTCGCCTCGTCGCAACACGCTACCCATTCCATTCTCGCACACCCCGGTTCACCAACAACTCTCACACTCCCCATTGTCGAACATCCCTGCGCACACTCTTTCTCCACGCACTCCGGACCAGTCGCACACCTTACCAATGGCCTCTCACGAACGCCCGGGTCTATACCAACTCCCAAACTCGTTGAATCTCCCCTCACACCATATACATTCCCGACATTATCGCCACTCACCTCGGTGCTTCTTCCTCTTTGCTCCTCTTCGCTCCTCCTCCGCCACCTGCAAACTCTTTATTTGATTAGCAAGCACGTCATCACGATGTGAGCACAGACCTTGTACAAATTCCATCACCTCCTCCTTTATCTCATTTTTAGTCTCCCTCCGTCTCTTTTTAATTTCACTCACCCCCTCTTCTACCTCCTCCAACTTTTGTTTCACCCCCTCTATTTCCCGGTGCGCCTCCACAATTTCTTCTTCCAAGGCCATCTTGGTCGTCTCTATATGGGTCCTGATTTCTCGTTCCCTTACCCCCAACGTCTCTACCACCTCATCCAACCTCTTTGTCAGCCCCTCGTGTACCATCTGGCACTCTTTCTTCGTCGCTATAAGTTCTCTTTTTATTTCTTTTTGAGCTGATTTCAGCCCCCCTATCACGGCCGTGTTCTTACCCACTTGCTCCCCTAACTCTTTCTGTCACACCGTCAGCTTCTCCACTTCCCGTGTCAACTTCTCTATACCCCCTTGTAACCGAGCCGTACTCTTTCTCACCTCTTTCTCCACACGCTCCTCACACTGCTTTACCTCGTCGCATACCCCCGCGACCTCTTCGCTCACCCCACGCCTTATGTCCTTCCCCATTTCATCTATTTCCCTCTTAGATGCCACCCTCATTTGTTCCAATTCGTTCTTTTGGGCGTCCATTTTGCTTTCCAGCCCGTTTTTTACCTCCTCTATCTGATCCCCCATTTGTTTTATTTCCTGGGCGGATTTATCCCCCATTTCCCTCAATTGCCCCCCCATCTTGTTTTCCAACCCCATTAACCCGTCCTTCATTCCTTTCATTTGGCCCCCCATGTCCCTCAATTGGCCCCCCAATTTGCTTTCTAATCCCCCAATTTGATTTTCCAATTGCTCTCCCATTTTGTTTTCCAAATTACTTAACCCGTCTTTCAATCCCCCAATTTGATTTCCCAATTGCTCACCCTGAGCTTTCATATCGTCCCTGTTACCCCTTGCTTCGTCCCTCATTTGATCCAATTGTTCTCCCATGTACGCCCTGAGTTGTATCATAAAGAGGTTCATATCCATTGGCGCTGTGGGCGCGGCTCTCGCCGCCTCGTGCGAGGCGCCGCCATTTTCTTCGCCTGCCACCCCTACTGCTGCACCCTCTTCAATGTCCTCTTCCATTTCTTCTAATTGTCCCAATTCTTCCCGGGGGTCCTGGGTCGATTCTACCTCTTCCTCTACCTCCTCATTCACCCCCACCGTCATCCGACCGCCTTGGCTATCCATGGCATGATTTAATTTGGTTGTTCAATAAAATTTCGCCGGCTCGTAATTTTGAGTGCGCGAGGCGCACTTCGGGTCAAATCCAACTCCCCGACACCAATTGTTGCGAATCTCAAACGTCGGCCTTGCCCTTACCAAGGGGGGGGATTAATTCCCTTGTCTTTTATCTAGCCGACGTGATCCGGGGCTATCACATTCCTTCCGGTCAGCGCTGAATATGGTGGTAGGTCGAATTAGTCCTATTACCTAAGTACCAGCGACTCCCAGGAAGCAAGGAAATAACCCCACCCGAACCGCGGTTTCAGTGGACACGCCGAGCGATAGCGAACCGCGATTCGGGCCGTTAACAGGAACTAACCCGATTGGAGCGGTTCCGAATCGTGCCACGCTTACCCAATGGAGAAATCACTAAGACTGTCGAATTAAGAGGAAACAGGAAGAACACGTAATTTATTACACACTTTGTACTATGAAGAGGAAGAAGAAGAAGCAGATACACAGGGCAGCCTTATAACAGTCTTAACTTATCCCTGGACACGGGCCCATTCACACTCAGACTCAGGTCACATGGGGTTTGTAGATGGTCCGGGGATGGTCCAAAGGATCGCATCCACAGCTCGCTCCGGTCCCCGACTCGTACAGCGGTGAAGATGGTAGACAGCAGGCAGATCTCCGCGTGTCGTTGGCGCGGATCGGACAATTATATAGGGGGGGGGGGGTCGGTAAGCTGGGCGATTACACTGGCGTACGTAATAGATATATCGGTGCTTTATACGCGTTCCCAGTATAGTTCAAACCATGCACAGCTTTCTCAAGTCCTCTGCAATGCGCCGCTCCAGCAATGCTTTCACAAAGCGCTTTTCCCAATAGTCCTTTGACGCTCTTCACTTGCGAGTCCTTTGTAAAGCGCATCAGCCCTTTGTAATGAGTACCGCGGCGGCAGTCCTCTGGTAAGCGCAATACTTGAGACCTCTCCCTTCTCATAACTTGTCACAGCGCGTCTCTCCTCATAACTCTGTTCAAGTCCTCTCCCTTCTCATAACTGAGGTGGGGGCCTCGCGCAAAGTGTTTTATTTCCACGCCCTTAGAACCCTCTGGAACCTCTAGCCACACCCTGTCAGGCGATGTCGCCTCAGCCCTGATTGGCTGGTGGCCCTTACCGTCCCCCCTGCTGCCGATCCGATCTCAGCCTCGCTGCCGCTCCACCCCCTTTTTGGGCCGACCTCGTGTCACTGGGCTAGTTCCAGCAAACCAGCAAACCAAGAGCAGCAAACGCTGCTGGTAGCCAAAGCGTAACAAACTGCGAGTTGTCAAATGGGGCGTGGGATGGATTCTGCCCAACAAGGTGGAATTTGGAGGGTGGAGGCATAATGGAACGGGACCTACTCTTATTTGTTTGACACAACGCAGATGATAACAATTGGAAATGGCCTTATCTCACATATACTAAGAAATAACTAACGTTCTACGGTGACCTAACTACGGGGGCAGAACCTTTAACCTTTATTACTCAAATATGTACACTTTCAGAACCGCAACAATATATATATATATATATACATATATATATATATATATATATACACACACACACACACGGTCTGATGAAACCAAGATGGAAGTTTGTGGCCATCCTGCCTGTGAAGCATGGTGATGGCAGCATCATGTTTTGGGGATGTTTCTCGTCAGCAGGAAGTGGGGCACTTGAATAGAAGATGCAGCGGAAAATGGATGGAGCAAAATACAGAAAAACCCGAGAGGAAAACCTGCTGCCCTCTGCAAGAAAGCTGAACTTGGGATGGAAGTTCACCTTTCAACATGACAACAACCCGAAGCACACAGCCAAAGCTACAATGGAGTGACTAATGAACAAAAAGATAAATGTCTTTTAGTGGCCCAGTCAGAGCTCGACCTAAACCCAATCGAAAATCTGTGGCATGGCTTGAAGATTGTTGTCCATCAACGATCCCCACGCAAGTTGACCGAGCTTGAACAGTTTTGTATAGAAGAATGGGGAGATATTGCCCAGTCAAGGTGTGCAAAGTTGGTAGAGACCTATCCCAACAGACTCGCAGCTGTAATTGCTGTCAAAGGTGCTTCCACCAAGTATAACTTAGGGGGGGGACACTTATCCAACCAAGATATTCTCCCTTTGTATTTTTAATTAATTTTCTGAAATTTCACTTGGAAGTGAAAGAATTTGTTTTTCACTTGGAAGTTTCGGTTAAGATACGTAAATAAGGTGGAAAAAGTCTGATTTAATGCATTTTAATTCCAGGCTATAAGACAACAAAAGGTGAAAATTTTGAAAGGGGCATTATCTCCATTATGTTAAAATGTTCATTAATTGTTATTTATATTTCTCCTTTTTTGTAAAATTGTGGATATAAAGGACAAGTTTCCAAATAAAAAGCTGATTTTGAAGCTAAAATGCATTCCTGCATGAGGTCACATGGAGTCACCGAAGGTTCAAATGAATGGAAGCTAAAAGTGGAATCTACACTGTTTCATTTTGTTTATCTTTCGTGACAGACAAAGAACCTTAACTATTTCCGCACTCTGTGGATGTCATGAGCGATTGTAAATGGTAAGCGTTAATCAGTATAAATATGAAGACGGGTGTGGATAGGACTAACTGAGTGAGTTGAAATGAGCAGAGAGTGAGCGTAAACAGCGGCCATCTTGTCGTAAACACAGCGGGTTGCTGGGATTAAACACACATCACTTATCGCTATCTTTGCGACGGGCCTTACAGCAACACCTCCCTCACAAACAGGCCCTGAGCTTCGGTAAGCCCCTGTTGCAGCCTCCCCTGCAAGGAGAAAGATGGTGGCAAGGGGATGGTGGGAGAGGGAGAGTGGTGGATAAGAGAAAATGTGAAGTAATGGATGGGTTCAGGGGAAGAATTTAAACAAACTTAGGCAAACGTCTTCACCCATCATCCTATGCACCACTTAGACTTGTATTCTCATGTGGCGTATTTTACATTTAGTATAAAATGGAGTACAATGTCAAATGTCTCGAGGTGAGTTCTCCAAGTAGGCAGCTTGTCATTAGCTTGTAATCTATCTATAATTCCAGTAATCTCTGTGTGTCTGTGTGTCTGTGTGTCTGTGTGTTTGTCTGTGACCGCTGTTTCTCGACAACCACGGGTCCGATATACTTGAAACTTGCCAGGTATATTGCTGGGGACCCGAGGATGTGCCTTTTCAAGGTTTTAAATTAATCGGAGAAGTACTTACCGAGCTATGTCCAAAAAACGCTTCAACCAATCAGAGAGCAGCGAGCTATCACGTGTGCCGAACGTGGCGATCAGACTCTGCCTCGGACGGCACATTTGACAGCGTATTCATTTATTTCACGTTGGAAAACTATGTTGCCGTTAAACTATGTTTTAAAACGAATTCAAACTGCGATTAAATTAAAACGATTCATCGGAACTGCGATTTGCGAACTTCCGGACAGTGACGACTTCACTTCCGGCAGCCAATCACAGAACGCTTTGTTGCGTAGGCGTGGCCGATGTGAGACGAGCGGAGCTGAGCGCGTTACGAGCTGACCGCCATTACGGTTCGTAATTCGTTTTCTTATGCGCATTATTTTTCCCAATTCAGTCAGAGCGAAGGGCGGAAGCGAAGAGCGTTGTTTTTTTTGTTTACGGGCGTACGGGCGGGGTAGAGCGTACGGGTAGCGTTTTTTTTTTTTTTGGCAAGGAACGGGCACCCACGTACGGGCAATGCCCTAGTTTAAAACAATTCCAGGTCTTGGTGTTTCACCAATTTGTAAACTTGAATTGAAGAAAAACTCTGTGTTGATAATGGTGCAAATGGGTGATCAACACGCTACGTTAATATTCAGGGCCATCAGAGAAGAAAGGTCACCAAGCGGGATCAGGCCTAATCGACCAGGAGCAGTTAATGACCTCACAAAGGTGACATACCGTTGGTACTCCAGGATCACCTTTATTGAAGAATATATTGAAGAATACGAGTCGATAAATGAAACTTATACAATTGATCAATAAAAGTTACCTTGACTTGTTCAGCCTTGGTGTGTCACTTCACGTAGTATATGATCTGACCTCCTGTTGGAGGTTCACCCTTGATGGTGTCACAGCATGGGTCTGTGGCAGCCTTTGTGGACTAGAAAGAGTGATAATGTGGCAAGTGGGTATATCGATTCAAAGATCAACCATCGAATGTCAAAGGTCCATATTCTGTAGACAAGTCAGCCAACTTGTCATCGCCTACGACATACCGTATGACCTTACGATGCAGCATCCCTTTAATGGTATTGCACGAAGCTGAAACTCACGGATTGGAGATGCAGAAGGATGCAAAGATGATGAAAAGATGATGAAAAGCTCAACCAACCTGAGATTTTTTCTGAGAACAAAGCTCAATGGTCAACTTTTGACCGCAGATTGGTGTTAAACTGGAATTATAATCAGGGCACATTCACCAAGCCTTAATATACCTCGTGACTGTGGGAGAAAGAAGGTAAGGTGCAGGATGAACATGATGGCTGCGGAGGGTTGTGGAGGGGAGGGAAAGGGTCTCATGGTATTTTTGTAGGTACTTGCTTCAGTTGAGCCCACCTTGCACTTGAACTCCCACTTCTTTCCCTGAGTACTTTATAGCCCTAAAGGCTTGGAGAATGTGTCTCGTTCAGTCATAGTTGAAGGTCACTCTGCGGTTGAAACGAAGGATCTCTGAGCCTTTCTTCGCAGACAAAACCACTCTTGTAGTTTTCAATCTTCTTGAGATCTCCACACATTCCCAAACACACTTTGTGGTCCCCTGATCGGTGGGTGCAAGGTGGGTTTAAATGAAGCACGCACCGACAAAAAGACCATGAGACCCTTTCCTTCTCCTCCAAGAACATCCGCAGCCATAATGTTCTTCCTGTACCATACCTTCCTCCTCCCACACCCAAGAGGTATCTGTAAGTATTATGAAAGCGTATCACAATTTTGTAGGTAAACCCTAACCGAAATGTACCAGTATGGTAACAAGACTACGTATATAAATCCTGCCAAAGGGAGCACAAGTGTGTGACTGCAGCAGAGAAACCCCAACCATACCCCCTCCCCTCACCGAGCGCTTTTCCTGCTCACGTCACGCCCGAGGTCGTACGCACAGGAAAGACCCGACCTGTCTACACGACCGCTTGACAGAGGCAAAGCACGCGATGGCGCTCCCACGGAGCCTCATGGCGTGCCAACCGTGCCCGCTTGTGGGCACCATTCTCTAAATGACGAGGTGCCACGGTGACACCCCAACTCGTGTCCATCCTTAACATCATCTGCACAATAAAGTTCCCATGGAAACCGATGAGGTACACCATGTTGTCTCTTTGATGCTGTGAAACAAACATGCTTTGAGAAAGATCAGATAATATATGTTCACTGCGTTATTATTCTTAATTGCTATAACCGCAAGTGTTTTATTACGGATTAGGCAATTTGTCTTTGAAGACAAGGCAGCCTGTGTGGTCTGCTTGACAAGTGACTTAAACCTGAGCAACATAAACCCTCCTGTGGGAAGGAATTGAATGTTTGACAATAAGAAGATAACAAACTCAGATCGATATTAGCGCTGCCTTTCACATCCTATATTAAATGTACATCATCTGAAAATTGTGGTCAAACCAAGGCGAAGTTCATTGTTTGTTTCAGTTTATTTGTTTTCTATTTCAATTTGCTTATCTTTGCATCTTTTGGGCGAATTCAGCCTCAGCAAAGAGCTTACTCCATTGAGTTCATGGCCGTATGTTGCTTGGTCTATAGTATGACAGAGAAAGAAAGAGAGAAAGAGAGAAAGAGAGAAAGAGAAAGAGAAAGAGAGAGACAGAGAGCAAGAGAGAGAGAAAGAGGGAGGGAGAGAGAGAGAGAGAGAGAGAGAGAGAGAAAGAGAGCGAGAGAGAGAGAAAGAGGGAGAGAGAAAAAGAGCGAGAGACTGAATGTTTCTTCCTTTTATTACAAGAGTACAGAAAATCAGTTATGTTCAGTCATAAAGAAACAAAACACAATAAAAATGGTCTCAAGGAAAAGTTATCAAATCATCATCATCAAGTGTGCATATGACATCATTAAAAACCCACTTTTCTTTAAAACATGTTAAATTCTTGTTCATTTTAAAAAACCGGTATTCTAGCTTTAGTCTTGCATTTACAAGAGCCTTAAGGGTGAGCAGTACATCATATGACGAGTCAGAAGAATTTCCCATTTTTTTCTTCCTGGATTTATAAATTGCAAACTTGGCCTGGCCAATAAAAAAATTCATTAAAACCACATTCCTAAGGGAAGACGGTCCTAAAACACCATAAATAAAAACATTGTGATTGAAGAGGGAACCAAGCTTCACAAAGCGTTCCTGAAGGAATGTAAAAAGAGGTTGCAATCATTCACACTCAAGGTATATATGCGGTAGGGTTTCAATGGATGCACAGAAAGGGCATAGATTAGAGTTAGCAGTAGAAAACCGGTTCAGTAAAACATTATAAGGTAAAATCCAGTGTACAAGTTTCCATTGAATATCTCCAACATACTTTGGAGTAGGCAAGAGATAAAAACTTCGCCAATTGAGGCAATTGGGGGGTATTGGGGGTAAAACATCCCGCCATCGAAGCCTCGGGTGCTCAGAAAATGTTTTTGCGTATAAAATTTTAACGTACGCGTTGTACAAAGTTTTCTTTGGAAAGGCGAGAAGGGATAATGCAGTATCATCAGGGCTGTTCAGGCCAGGGGACAGATTAAGTGGCGGGCTGAAGACTAGGAGTTTGGGGAAGTCACCCGCTGTTTCCTCGGGGGAAGGGCCAAGTTCCTCGCAGGTATTACGATACGTTGTGGATATCCCTTGAAGGAACCGAGAGATGATCCTGACAGATTTTATTCCGGTTTTTTGTTCCACAGCGGCAGCACTCAGCCGGCAGCTCCCAGACTCTGTCATGAGGTCTTTCACTCGCAGCAGCTTGGCATCAACAAAACGTTGAACGAGTCCCCTATTATTCAAGCTGTTTTCCAGGAAGGGGTTGTAGCATAGGGGCTCATTCAACAACATTTCCATGTTGTATGTTGCCATTTCACGGGAAAAGGACAGGGCTTGCCAGGCGTTCATCACCCCTTGGTAAAAGGTGGGCGGCAAGGATGAATCGATTTGATGAGGGTTCATCAAGGAAAGTTCTCGGTCGTAACCCAGCTTGCATGTAAGCTGCAATATGCAGTTAGCCAGAGGCCTCCAGAGTAGTATAGGGCTTCATCTCCATATACAAGTTGGCGCACGATATGAAGCCGGAAGACCATAATCCGGCTGCGGATATCAATAAGACCTTGGCCACCTTCAGTGAGTGGTAAGTATGCCACGGGGGGTTGGAGCCAGTGTTTCCCGCTCCAGAAAAAGTCGACAATGCTCTTTTGCAGTGTAATAAGAAGGCTCCCGGGCGGTTGTAGGCATATCATCTTATGCCATAGCATAGAGGCGACAAGATTGTTAATGACGAGAGTTCTTCCGCGGTACGAAAGTTGAGAAAGAAGTCCTTTCCAGCGGGCCAGTTTTGCCATTACCTTGTCCGGTAATCCCACCCAGTTCTGCTGCTCAAAGGTGTTGTCTCTGAGGAAAATACCGAGGTATTTAATGCCACTTTTCTGCCAGTTCACTCCTCCTGGTAGGACAATTGGCGGGGAATCTCCAGGTCCTATCCAAAGGGCTTCACTCTTCTTCCAGTTTACCTGGCCTGAACAAGCCTGACAATATGTTTTTAGTGCCTGAGCCACCGCAGTGACGTCAGCACTATTTTTTATATAAATACAGACATCATCTGCATAGGCAGAGACTTTTAGCGGTGTGGTAAGAATTGATCCAGTGAAGCCAGAAATGTGCGTACGTAATTGGAGCAGAAGAGGTTCGATGGCAAGAGTATAAAACTCCAGATAGCGGGCAACCTTGCCGTACTCCCCGTTGTACAGCAATGGGGCTACACAATACTTGATTAATTTTAAGAACACTGGATATATTACAATACAAAAGTTTAACGTACGAGATAAAAATAGGTCCAAACCCAAAATTCTCTAAAACTCTAAAAAGGTACATGTGGTCAATACAGTCAAAGGCTTTTCCTTGGTCAATAAAAAACAGACCAACATTCATATTAAAATTGTTACAAAACCGAATGGTATCACGGATAAGAAAGATATTATTAAAAATAGTATGTCCAGGAATACAAAAGGATTGATGTTCTCCTATTAGTACATTCATAAAAGGTTTCATTCGATTAGACAAGGCTTTGGCTAAAATTTTATAATCCGTACATAAAACAGAAATAGGACGCCAGTTCTCTATAAGTTGAGTGTCCGCTTTCTTAGGAATTAAGGTGGTGACTGCTCTCCGGCAACTCCACGGCAGTTGTCCATCCTCTAAACATTCATTCAATACCCGCAGTAGGTGAGGTCCAATGGCGTCCCAAAAAAACTGGAAAAATTCACTAGTCAGCCCATCCAGTCCAGGGGCTTTATCAGGTTCCAAGGCCTTCAAGGCAGCGGTGAGCTCAGGTAACCTAAGAGGATCCTCCAACTGCTGCTTCTGATCCTCCGCCAATGTTGGAAGGTTAGAAACAAGTTCCGATATTGCATCCTGGTTAATGTCATGCCGCATAAACCGTTGTTTAAAATGTTTCCGGGCACATTCCCTGATTCTGCCATCTTCATAAAGGAGTTCCCCATCATGGAGCAAGCGTGTAATCATTGACGAAGAGGCCCCCCTTTTAAGGCTGAAGAAGAATTTGGTTGGAGCATCAAGGTCGTGTATGTACCTCATCTTCAGGCGCAATAAAGCATTTTGTGCTCGCCTTTCGGATATGGAATTCAGTAAGGCCGTTTTTCCATGGATTTGTTGCCTCATTCCCTGGTAGCTCACACTTACAGTTCCCTGAAGCTGTTCCTGTAATTTCAGGATTTCATCTTCAAGTAAGGTTGTGGTTTTTCTTTCCTCTTGAACACCATACGCACGATATTGTTGGCAGAACAGTCTGATGTGCGTTTTGGCATTATCCCACCATTGTCTGAGGTTTGAGAAATTCCCTTGGGAGGCAACCAGAATATTCCAAATTTCCGGAAAAATGTCCTTAAAGGTACTATCATCAAGTAAGTTGTTATTAAATTTCCAAAAAGCACTCTTGTGTTTCGGGCAGGGGCAGAAATTGAGAAATGTTGCGCTGTGGTCCGAGAATCCTGATGGGCAAATTTTGGATGACAGAACGAGGCGTTCAAGTGGAGGATTAATATAAAACTTGTCCAAGCGAGCAAGTACAATATTACCCTGAATGCATCGACACCATGTGTATTGCCTGATTGATGGGTGCTGTACCCGCCATATATCTGTCAAATTCATTTGTTTTTAAAATTTGGTGAGAGGGATTGTGGAGGCAGGATGGGGCTCTGCACTGTTCCTGTCTAGTTGGGGTTGGAGGGTGCAGTTAAAATCTCCACCAATACAAACATGATTGTCTTGGTTTTTTAGGGCGTTTTGGCTGTCGAGGGACGTTAGGTGTGTCCCAAGGTCATTAAAAAAAACTCGCCGAGCTACAGGCGTACTTGGGGCATAGATATTAAAAATAGTATAGAATTTTCCACAGTAGTGTAATTCTAGGGATGCTAGGGATCCCTTGTGTATTTCGTCGAATTTAAGCGATGAAGGCGAAAAGGAGGGGCTAAGAATTATTGCGACACCGCCTTTGCGGGAGTCACCGTTACTAAAGAAGGACAGGCCGGGGAAGAGCCTACACCACTCTGCGACACAGCAGTCGTTGGCATGGGTCTCTTGTAAGAGGGCAATGTCAACTTTCTTCTGTAATAAAAAATCCCTTACTTGAACTTTACGGACAGAGCTACATCCTCCGTTAATATTCAAGCTACAAATGGAAAAACTCATTACAGCTAAAAGGAGGAGTGACCACCACTCAATTTTTTGATAGCAGTTCATTCTTAGCTTTTAAACAACCACTTCTTTAAACGGTGACGTTGGGAGGAATTGAAATTAAAAACGTGGGGCCGTTTTACCATCAACCTAGCGGCATGTATAAAATCAGGTAGCTCCGGAAAAAAGGTTTCTATAACAACATTCCTTTTTCGGAATGTGTCCTTAAGAAACCTTTTTATCTCGGAGGGAGGGATTGGAGGGGTTTCTTCTTCCTTAAGGCTACCACATTCACTAACAGAGTCATCTATATCAGATGGCTCAGATGGTGTGTCACACTGGTTTTCATCATTTATCTCCTCACCGTCATCACATCCCTCCACGTTATCAGATGGGGCATAGTCCATAGAGGGAGGGGACGGGGAGGGAGAGAAATGAGCCATCTTCAGGGGAGGGGGGGGGGAGGGGGGGGTACTAATTTTTGCGGTTCAACCATATCAGTTTCTAGGTCAGTAGACAAGGGCGAGGATTCATCCACATCTATGTCCTCCAATACCGAGAAACGATTTTCTGTGACGAGGGACAAATCTAGGCCAGAGAGGAGGGGCTGTCGGTTTTCAGTTGTAGGTTTTTTAAAGAGATGACCGTTTTCATCTGTTGTTTGCAGATGTCTTTTTCCTTTTGGGCAGACTAACTGAAACTCGTCCTGGTTAGTGGGAGAGATTGCAAGGGTTTGGGGGGAGGGGGGGGAGGGAGGACGTGATCATCGGGAGGGGATTCCCATCGGCTACCACGGCGAGAGAGGTAGGATCAGTTATAGCAGGCAACAAGCTGCGATTGGACGATGTCGCCTGGGGGGTGAGATCTATCGTTAACAGGAGATGGCTGCAATTAGATCCTTCAGTAGAGGGAGGGGCCCCTGTTTCAAGGGGAGGGGAAGGGGATACGGCGGGGGGGTTTGGATTGGTGGTAAGAGGGCTTGGGTCGGTGGTGGACAGATTGGGATCAGTGGTGGTAAGGCTTGGGTCGATGGTGGGAAGGTTCGGGTCGGTGGTGGGAGGGCTTGGTTCGGCGGCGGGAAGGCTTGGTTCGGTGGTGGGAAGGTTTGGTTCGGTGGTGGGAAGGCTTGGGTCGGTGGTGGGAAGGCTTGGGTCGGTGGTGGAAGGGTTTGGATCGGTGGTGGGAAGGTGGGGGGGTTGCTTATTCCCGGTTCGGAGGAGAGGTTGCACTTGTGGAGAATTCTCTTTTCGGGGGCAGTCATGCTTAACATGCCCAAATTGTCTGCAGCCAAAACATTTTAGAACGTTGGTGGACACGTACACTGTATATTCGTTCTGTTGATGTTTTAATTTTATTACAAGGTTTAAATCCTTCTGGGAATTTTTTAAAATCATAAACACTTGCCGCCGGAATGAAACCACGTGCCTTAAATCGTTGTTTCGTGACCCGAAGGGAATCATGGAGATACGAGACACGATGGTACCGTATCGGGACAATTCTTTAATTAGTACATCGTCGGATACAAATGGGGGGCAATTTGATATCACGACTTTTATCGCTGGGCTATCTAGTGGGGAAATCATTACAAATAAATCTGGATCGATTGTCAAACCCTGTTCGACAATTTGTGGGACACAATCCACGTCGGACAAAAAAATAACGAGCCGCTTGTTCATCCGCGAAGCGGCAACAACCTTGTCGATCCCGACAACACGACCAGTTGCGAGGACAACGTCCTCGACACTAACCTCACGTTCCGGAGGTACACAAAAGAACCCGTGCTTACGGGTCAGGCTCTGAAAGGCCGTAAATCGAGATAGTGCAGCTGCCATGCTGGAACAGCTGCACTTACAACCCCTCCCCAACTCGGGGAGGGTGAATATATAATACAATCTTCCCTACCCGAACTCCGGGAATGGGAAGCAATCAGACCTCTCCGATTTCCCTAACTTCGGAAAAGGGAGGCAACAAAACAAACTGAAGGAAAGATAAACGAAAGGAAAAAAAGGAAATAGAGGTTTAAGATGAAGGAGCAAACACCGATCGGGCGACGCCCAAAAACGGCGAACCCTTACCAGCGATCACCCTGTGCTCTCCGGCTCTCTCTCCCGTCTCAACGTATATGGGAATCACCAGGAAGACTCCACGAACAGGCACAAGGACACAGAGGGGGGAAAACGGGGGGGGGGGGAATGGAGCAACAACACAGAGCACTCACAGGCCTCCACAAGCAGACGCCATGACAGTACAACCAGCATACAAACGGCCAGCAGGTGGCGACAGAGAGAGAGAGAGAGCAAGAGAGGGAGCGAGAGAGAGAGAGAGAGGGAGACTTGACTTTTAAACCCTTTTTATTATAAAAGTATAAAACAAGAGTAAAATCAAAGCATGTTTCAAAGAAATCCAACAAAGTCATAGAAAGCTATAGCGAATCATAGGAAAAAACAATCAGTGCACTGCAATCCAAACAACAAAAAAGGCGAGAAACCAAAAAAAAACCACAAGGAGAAAAGCTAGGCATAATTTCTAATACTTTTCCCGAAAGATGTATTAATTTCATATGTACAAATTTACATTTGCAAAACATGAGGAGAGAAGGAAAAAGAAAGAATAGGTCAAGAGAAGGAGAAAAAGAGAAGGAGAAAAAAAGACAGGCAGGAAGAAGCATAGAACTGTGGCGGACACAAAAGCCCACTGGCGTGGTGACATCATTCCACGCACCAAGTGGGCGGTGGCCACGTCCGAGGGGTAGGCGTGGCCTCATGGTATACACCGGGCGCCCAGCCCGGAGCGGTACAGTGTTACAGTGTAGTCTTACAATAAAGACGTTTGTTTGTTACCGCTTGTCCGCTTCCTCCTTGCTCACAAGCAGCGCGCGTAACGCCGCGTTTTACTGGTGACCCCTCGACGTTGGATCTGCCGTAGCGATCCTTCCGAACACGACGCCATTGCAATGGCCAACGACAAGTCCATGGCGATTAAACTTCCCGAATTTTGGGAGGCCCAGGCCGAGGTCTGGTTCGTTCAAGCCGAAGCCCAATTTCAGCTTCGGCGCCTCACCGATGACAACCTGCGCTACTGCCATGTCGTCGCCTCCCTCGGGCCCGGCACGGCCGCTCGAGTTGTGTCCGTCCTTCGCCACCCACCGGACGGCCACAAGTACGAGGCGCTCAAGCGGCTACTCCTAGCCACGTTCAGCCTCAAGGACGACGCACGGGCCGACCGCCTCCTGGATCTCCCCGAGCTCGGTGAGACGTGCCCGTCGGTCCGTATGGACCATATGCTGTCACTGTTGGGCGACGAAGCCCCCGGTTCGCTATTCCGGGCGCTTTTCCGTCGCCAACTTCCAGCGCAGGTTCGCCTCGCGTTGGCCGGGACCGGGCTAACGGAACCCCGGCAATTGGCGGCCGAGGCGGACAAGTACTTTGCCGCTTCGGACACGCGGGCGAGCGTTGGCGTGGCCGTCGCGGCCTCCGACGCTGCTGCTGTTGTCCCACAGCATCATCTTCTACAGCACGCTGAGTTTCAGCAGCATGCTGATACGCACCTCGTGAACGCCGCCACGCCCCGCCCACCGCCGCGGCGAAAACCGCCACCGCGGGGAAACCCGTCGACTCCACCGGCCTGGCGGAGCCAGCCGCGCTCCTCCGGCTCCACCGCCTGGTGCTGGTTCCACGCCAAGTTCGGCCACGAAGCTCGGCAGTGTCATCCGCCGTGCTCCTTCGACGGGTCGGGAAACGCCCGGGCCGGCGCTCCATTGTGGCGATGAGCGCCGGCCGTTCGAGCAGCCTGCTGTTCATAACGGACACCTTCTCCGGGCGCCGTTACCTGTGCGACACGGGAGCACAGGTGAGTGTCATTCCCGCCGGCACGTCAGACAAGCACGCCGCGGGTGGGGGCCCCGCGCTGCTTGCCGCGAACGGGACGCCCATCCGTACGTACGGAAAACGCTGCCTCTCCCTGCGGTTTGGAGGGCAGGTTTTCCGATGGACGTTCGTCACCGCCGACGTGCCCATGGCACTGCTTGGCGCGGACTTCCTGTGCGCTAATGGGCTCCTGGTCGACGTCAAGCGCAGACGGCTTGTCCAGGCCGAGACGTTCAGCTCGCTCGCATGTGCGTTGCCCAGCTCAACGAGCGGCTTGCCAAGCGGCTTGCCGAATGATTCGGTTCCGGCCACGTTGGTCTGTACGCTTCCGGCAGCGGACGCATTCACCCGCCTCCTCGCCGGCTTCCCGGCCCTCACGCGGCCCACCTTCTCGGCGGGGGCCGTCAAGCACGGGGTGGCCCATCACATCCCCACCGTCGGGCCACCGGTCTACGCCCGGGCACGCCGCCTCGAGCCGACGAAGCTGGCGGTGGCAAAAGCGGAGTTCGCTACCCTGGAGCGACTCGGCATCGTTCGGCGCTCAGAGAGCGCTTGGGCGTCGCCGCTGCACATCGTGCCGAAGCCCGGCGGGGGATGGCGACCGTGCGGGGACTATCGCCGTCTCAATGACGCCACGACTCCCGACCGCTACCCCGTCCCCCACATTCAGGACTTTTCCGCCCGTTTGGCGGGCAGGTCCTTCTTCTCGAAGGTGGACCTCATACGCGGCTACCATCAGGTCCCCGTCAGGCCGGAGGACGTCCCGAAGACGGCGGTCATCACGCCATTCGGACTCTTCGAGTTCCTGCGCATGCCCTTCGGTCTGAAGAATGCGGCTCAGGCGTTCCAGCGACTGATGGACAGCGTCCTGCGCGACTTGGATTTTGTCTACGTCTACCTGGACGATATCCTCGTCGCCAGCGCGTCCCGCGAAGAGCACCTACGCCACCTCCGCACGCTCTTCGAACGCCTGGGCCAGCATGGCCTGATTGTGAACCCCGCAAAGTGCCGGTTCGGCGCCGCCACAATCGATTTTCTGGGGCACCGTGTCACCAGGCACGGAGCCGTCCCCCTGCCGGCCAAGGTGGAGGCGGTGAAGGGGTTTCCGCGCCCCCGCACGATCAGAGGGCTGCAGGAGTTCCTGGGCATGGTGAACTTTTACCATCGGTTCCTGCCCCGTATCGCCCAGCTCCTGCGCCCCCTGCACGAAGCTCTCCGAGGTAAGCCGGGCAAAGGCGACGTTACCTGGACCGAGCAGATGGACACGGCGTTCACGGGCGCGAAGCTCGCCTTGGCTAACGCCACCATGCTCGCGCACCCGGCGCCCGATGCACCGATCGCCCTCACCACCGATGCCTCAGACTACGCGGTGGGCGCGGTGCACGAGCAATGGGTGCGTGGAGCTTGGCAACCGCTGGCGTTCTTTAGCCGGCAGCTTCGCCCGCCCGAACGCCGTTACAGTACCTTCGACCGCGAGTTGCTCGGACTTCACTTGGCGGTCAGGCACTTCCGCCATCTGCTCGAGGGCCGGGCGTTCACTGCCTTCGTCGACCACAAGCCGCTGATCTTCGCGATGGGCAAGGTCACCGAGCCGTGGTCGGCCCGGCAGCAGCGTCACCTCTCGGCCGTGTCCGAGTACACGACGGACATCCAGCACGTCGCGGGGAAGGACAACCCGGTGGCGGATTGCCTTTCCCGGGCCGTCGCCCACGCAGTCCACCTCGGCATCGACTATGCCCGGATGGCAGCGGACCAGGCCGCTGACCCCGACGTCCAGGCCTTGCGGACCGCCGTCACGGGCCTCCGCGTCACCGAGGTGCCGTTCGACGGCGCGGGCGCGGCCCTCTTGTGCGACGTCTCCCTCGGGCGTCCTCGCCCCATTGTGCCCGCGGGCTGGCAGCGCCAGGTGTTTGACGCCATCCACGGCCTGTCCCACCCGGGCGCGAGGGCCTCCCAAAGGCTGATCGCCGACAAGTTCGTCTGGCATGGCCTCCGGAAGGCCGTCCGCGGCTGGGCCAGGACATGCCTCGCGTGCCAGCGCGCCAAGGTGCACCGGCACACCCAGGCCCCGTTGGCCCCGTTCACGGTGCCGGAACGCCGGTTTGACCACGTCCACGTGGACCTGGTGGGACCTCTGCCCCCCTCGCGGGGTTTCACCCACGTCCTCACCATGGTGGACCGCACCACCCGGTGGCCGGAGGCCGTGCCCTTGGCGTCGACAACGGCGGCCGATGTCGCGCAGGCTTTCATCGCCACCTGGGTCGCCCGGTTCGGCGCCCCCTCAGACATCTCATCCGACCGCGGCCCCCAGTTCACCTCGGAGCTCTGGGGGGCGGTTGCGCAGGGGCTCGGGGTCCGGCTGCACCGAACCACGGCCTACCACCCCCAGGCTAACGGCCTGTGTGAGCGCTTTCACCGCTCATTGAAGGCCGCGCTCCGGGCCACCCTCCGCGACGGCGGCTGGGTCGACAGGCTCCCCTGGGTCCTGCTGGGCCTCCGGACGGCGCCCAAGGAGGACCTGCGCGCATCCGCGGCGGAGTTGGTCTTCGGGCAACCGCTGCGGGTGCCGGGCGAGTTCCTCCCCGACTCCACGGCACCATGGTCCGCGGCACAGCAGCGCTCCGCTCTGCAGGAGACCGCCCAGAGGTTCGCCCCGGTGCCAACGGCATGCCACGGGCACCCACCGACGCACGTCGCCCCGGAGCTTCGCACGGCGGAGTACGTCTTCGTCCGCCACGATGCCCATCGGACACCACTGCGGCCCCCGTACGACGGGCCTTTCCGCGTGCTGGAGACCGGGGCGAAGCACTTCACCCTGGACATCGGCGGTACTCCTGACCGCGTTTCGGTAGACCGCCTCAAGCCGGCCCACCTCGATGTGGACCATCCACCGCCAGTGGCCCGACCCCCACGTCGGGGCCGCCCTCCTGCGGGCGGACCCCCGGCACCGCCCAGCTCCGCCGCCACGCCGCCCCCCGATCCTGCACCCATCCCAGGAGCAGCCAGGGGCATCCCACCTGGCATCCCTGCACCCCGGTCGCCGCCGATCGCCAGGGGGCGCTTCGGCCGGGTCATTCGTCGGCCCCGCAAACTGGCCCTCCAGGTGCGCGGGAATTCTGGGGGGGCGCGTGTGGCGGACACAAAAGCCCACTGGCGTGGTGACATCATTCCACGCACCAAGTGGGCGGTGGCCACGTCCGAGGGGTAGGCGTGGCCTCATGGTATACACCGGGCGCCCAGCCCGGAGCGGTACAGTGTTACAGTGTAGTCTTACAATAAAGACGTTTGTTTGTTACCGCTTGTCCGCTTCCTCCTTGCTCACAAGCAGCGCGCGTAACGCCGCGTTTTAGAACAATGTATTGTGAAAACACGAAATCTATTATAAATGAATTATTAATTTGTTCTCTTGGACGGCCTTTTCCTCCATACAAATCCCTCCAACACACCAGGTCACAATACATTTTTCAAGGTCGTTTGTAGTTTGAGCATAGTTAAATTCAGGTTTGAGCCTTGCTGAAACCAAAGAACGAAAAAAACAAACATAATACTACATTATTGCATGGGTTTACCCATGACGTGTCATCGTGGAACCTCATCATTAGATTTTAGAGAATGGTGCCCACAGGCGGGCACGGTTGGCCCAGCTTCGCCTTCTGTGACAGGTATAAGGCAACAAGTTTAGCAGTGGTGATTAGGAAACCGAATACTATCCGCAGCCATTCGGGATGCAGGTGCTCATTTTTGGGAGGAAACCCAAAGATGTAAGCCTTCAAAGAAAAGGTAACCCGCAATTTATGGGAAATAAAATTTAACCAATAAAACAAAGGAGAAAGTCTTTCACAATTAATGAAGACATGAAACAAGTCCTCCCTTTCCGGACAAAAGGGGCAACCCCCGGAAATGGGGGAAAAAATGGATAACAGCATTGGAAGGAACAATCCAGTGTGCCAAATGCCACTGGTGGTCACCTTTTCTTTTAGATACAAGTCCAGCATACATTGTATCCCATAAAGGCTCAGAGAGGGGGACCGGGAGGCAAGAGTCCTTTCCACCGGGTAACCCCAGTTGGAGGTGGGTCCCCGAGAAGTAGTTTAACACAAGACCGATAGATGCTCTTGCTACTCATTGCGTGGAAGGGGGGTGACCCTGTACTCATGGGGGGCAGATCATTTGGGGTAAAACACACAATTAATTCTGGTACTATGGGCACGACCTCTGCATCCTGAGTCCAATGTAGGCCTAGCTGGTGGCCTCTTCGGATCACCGCTCTTAGTACGTTCCCGATTAACCTCTTGGACCGAACACCTGTTAGGTCCACCAGCTCGTTCACAGGTTTCCAACCACATCCAGTCATGCCGGAGATGGCACCCTTTAAAAATGTTGGCCACTATAAAATGTTGGCAGAAATCGCGACTCCTCGGGATATCGGAGAAAAGTGGATTAAAAAAATAAAGGCTCGTGTGCAAACATGTTAATACCATATGAGTCTGTTTGACGACTTATCGAAACGCTCTGCCAGGCGTTCAAGAGGCTCTGATGAAAGACGGGAAGCAGAGATGCATCAACATGTAGTACAGCGCATTCAGAAAGTATTCAGACCCCTTCACTTTTTTCACATTTTGTTATGTTGCAGCCTATTGCTGAAATCGTTTAAATTCATTTTTTCCCCTCATCAATCTACACTCAAAACCCCATAATGACAAAGAGAAAACAGCATTTTAGAAAGTTTTGCAAATTTATTAAAAATAAAAAAGTGAAATATCACATTGGCATAAGTATTCAGACCCTTAACTCAGTACTTAGTTGAAGCACCTTTGGCAGCGATTACAGCCTCGATTCTTCTTGGGTATGATGCTATAAGCTTTGCACACCTGGATTTGGGGATTTTCTGCCATTCTTCTCTGCAGATCCTCTCAAGCTCTGTCAGGTAGGATGGGGACCGTCGGTGGACAGCCATTTTCAGGTCTCTCCAGAGATGTTCGATTGGGTTCAAGTCAGGGCTCTGGCTGGGCCACTCAAGGACCTTCACAGAGTTGTCCCTAAGCCACTCCTGCATTGTCTTGGATGTGTGCTTAGGGTCTTTGTCCTGTTGGAAGGTGAACCTTCGGCCCAGTCTGAGGTCCTGAGCGCTCTGTTTCAGGTTTTCATCAAGGATATCTCTGTACTTTGCTCCGTTCATTGTTCCCTCAACCCTGACCAGTCCCCGAGTCCCTGCTGCTGAAAAACACCCCCACAGCATGATTCTGCCACCACCATGCTTCACCGTTGGGATGGTATTGGGCAGGTGATGAGCGGTGCCTGGTTTCCTCCAGACATGATGCTTATAATTGAGGCCAAACAGTTCAATCTCGGTTTCATCAGACCACAGAATCTTGTTTCTCACAGTCTGAGAGTCCTTTAGGTGCTTTTTTGCAAACTCCAAGCGGGCTTTCATGTGTCTTTCACTGAGGAGAGGCTTCCGTCTGGCCACTCTGCCATAAAGCCCAGCTCGGTGGAGTGTTGCAGTGATGGTTGTCCTTCTGGAAGTTTTTCCCATCTCCACACAGTATCTCTGGCGCTCAGCCAGAGTGACCATCTGGTTCTTGGTCACCTCTCTTACCAAGGCCCTTCTCCCCTGATTGCTCAGTTTATCCGGGCAGCCAGCTCTAGGAAGAGTCCTGGTTGTTCCAAACTTCTTCCATTTAAGAATTATGGAGGCCACTGTGCTCTTGGGAACCTTCAATGCAGCAGAATTTTTTTTTTGTAGGCTTCCCCAGATCTGTGCCTCGACACAATCCTGTCTCTGAGCTCGACAGGCAGTTCCTTCGACCTCATGGCTTGTTTTTTGCTCTAATATGCATTGTCAGCTGTGAGACCTTATAGAGACAGGTGTGTGCCTTTCCAAATCATGTCCAATCAATTGAATTTACCACAGTTGAACTCCAATCAAGGTAGAGAAACATCTCAAAGATGATCAAGAGAAATGGGACGCACCTGAGCTAAATTTCAAGTGTTATAGCAAAGGGTCTGAATACTCATGTCAATGTGATATTTCATTTTTTTCTTTTTAATAAATTTGCAAAACTTTCTAAAATACTGTTTTCTCTTTGTCATTATGGGGGTATTGAGTGTAGATTGATGAGGCAAAAAATGAATTTAAACTATTTCAGTATAAGGCTGCAACATATCAAAATGTGAAAAAAGTGAAGGGGTCCGAATACTTTCTGAATGCACTGTAGGTTGGTCAAAAACAGTTCCTGACCGTAACCGAGCCTCCCAGCTCGTTGAAGAATAGAGCAGCCGAAGGACTTGCCTGGTAAGTGTTCTGCAAAAAGCAAGCGTTAAATGGAGCGGAGGCGGAAGGCCAACAGGCGGCATTTCACGTCAAAGGGACCATAACCACCCTCGGCAGAGGGACAAAATATGGCGCTGGGTCTGGGCCAGTGGTAGCCTCCCCCCAAAAAAAAAAATCCACCAGTTTGCTCTGAATCGCTTGAAGCAAAACCTCAGGTGGTTGCAGGCAGATGAATTTGTGCCACAAAAGGGTAATGACTAGGTTGTTAACAATAAGCACATGACCTTTATAGGAAAGGTGGGGAAGAGATCTTTTCCATCGGCTCAAACACTTATCCACCTGGTCAATGATCCCCTCCCAATTATTTTGGAGATACTGAGGAGGACCAAGGAAAACGCCTAAATACTTAATGCCATCGTTTTCCCACACTAGCTCTGCAGGAAGAGGGGGTGGTGGTAATAACGGTGGCACAGGTAAGTCACTGTTGGGAAAAGGAAACCATAGAACCTTGCTTTTCCTCCAATTGCATCTCGATGATGAGGCAAGGTTGAAGTCCACGGGTTCTACAGTCCACAGCGCACGGGTCCTAAAATCCTGCTCCGCCGCTCTTTCACTCCCTCTCTCTCTGTTCTCTTCACCCTCTCTTTTGCTCAACGTCATCTGCCATCAGCTTGGGAATCCGCCAACATCACCGCTTTACACAAAAAAGGTGCAAAAAACAGATCCTTGCAACTAAAGACCAATCAACCTTCTCCCAATTATCAGCAATGTCATGGAATCCATCATTGCTTCGGATATCAAATGTTTCCTCTTCTCAAATGGCTTGATCTCTGATCATCAATTTTGTTTCAGAACAGGTCACTCTACTCTGGACATGCTGCTTCTACTGTCTAAACAATGGATGGAGGTCCTCAATGCCAAACAGGAAATTAGAGCTCTCTCCCTTGACATATCACATGCCTTCGATACGGTCTGGCACGCCACTCTGCTCACCAAACTCACCTCCAATGGTATCCATGGAAATCTCCACGCATGGCTTGCGGACTTCCTCTTTCATCGTAGTCAACGTGCGGCCCTGAATGGGTTTCTCTCATCTCCCCTTCCTGTTCAGGCTGGAGTTCCCCAAGGCAGTGTTCTGGGCCCTATGCTTTTTCTGGTCTTCATCAATGATCTCTCTGACTCGCTTGAAAATCCTCTCTATCTCTTTGCTGATGACTCCACTCTCTGCCGATCCATTCAACATCCCTCAGATGGGCAGTCTGCAGCCTCCTCACTCTCTGCAGACCTGGACAAAATCACAGACTGGTCAAACAAGTGGAACATGTCTTTCAACCCTGACAAATCTCACACTCTTACAATGTCTCTCCGAAAAGACCGACTGGACAACCCTCCCAACCACTTTCTGAATAATTCTCTCCAAGAAGTTCTGTCACTCAAGATCTTGGGTCGTACTATTTGCCATGATCTTTCCTGGGAAAACCACATTTCAAATCTGGCCTCCAAAGCTAGTCACCGACAGGGCATCCTCCAGCATGCGAAGTCCTTCCTTGGCACACCTGAGCTCCTCACCACATACATGGCTTTCATCCACAGCTCAATGGAATACTGTTCTCCCCTCTGGGCCGGTGCTCTTTCCTCACACCTAGCTCGGCTTCACGCTGTTGAAATCAAAGCTTTCAGAATCATTGGAATCTCCCGCGATGAAGCTAACTCCGAGGGCCTTTCACTTACTCACCACAGGCAGGTTGGTGGTGTTTCTGTCTTCTACCGACTCCTCTCCGGCCTTGCTCCCCCAGCTCTCTCTGGGCTCTGTCCCCCAAATATTCCTGCAGGTCGCACAAGATCTGCCTGCAACCCTCTTATGGTTAAACTGCCAAAATCAAGACTCGCTGCTCACCTTCACTCCTTCATGCCTCTTTTTTCTCGCCTCTGGAACAAACTCCCTCACTCTCTTCAATCCCACTCCTCCCTCCAGGTCTTTAAAACAGCTGTTCACCACCATCTCTTATCTTCCCCCATCCAAAACCTTGATCTTTTCTATCCCTGCTAATTTCACCCCAGATTCACTTTTTTGAAATACCAACTTCCTTCCTGGAAGTCCTTGCAGTGTCCTTGTGTTTTATACTTCTCCCACCCCTCCCCCCCCCCCCTTCCCACGCTTCCTCCCCCCAAGCCCTCTCACTCCCACAGATCTCCCAATGTCCCTGCTCTCAAATGTTGTGTTTGTGTGCTTCCCCTTCTCTCCCCATCTTGTCTACCACTCCCCTTATTATATACTTTGCGTGTCTGTTTGATTTTTTGTGTGATAAATGTTTGCTCTTTCACGAGTCTCGATCCTGTATACAAAAACAAAAAAAAGTCCAACAAGCACTTCACCAAGGCATCAATGTCGCATTTTCTTTTTATGAAGACACATACGTCGTCAACATATGCAGACAGGGTCAAATAGAGGTGTCCTGGAGAAATAACTTTTCTGGATATCTTCTGTGGCAGCTTTCGCCGTTTGGCACATGGCTCTTTGTTGTCGCGTTCTGCATCAAGCTTTGCCTGAAGGTTGTCGTGTCTCTTACTGTCTATGGACTCTTCATCATCGATGGCTTCGAAAGCACACTTTGGGAGCGTCTCGATGACTATGTGTACTACGTACGCTCGACTGGCAGTGTGGTGGAATTCATGGTTGGCGTGGTCATGTTTGGAAACGGCGCATACACCATGTGTTTTGAATACGGAAGCAGCAAGATTCGTGCGCTTATGATGTGCCGTATATCCAGGGATATCTTTTCTGAGAGCGATTAAGAGAGGTTCTAAAGCGAGGGCAAATAATAGACCTGAAAGTGGACCTTACCTAATTAAAGGTAATTGCCTTACCCCTCTCTGAACCTTTATGGGTGGGCAAAATTCGTTGTTAACTTTGATCAAGCTGGAGATGTTTGCATATAACAAAGCTATGTAGGCTCTAAAATTAGCACCGAGCCCGCAAGCTTGCAACACATGACACAAAAACTTATGATCAATACTATCAAAGGCCTTTGCAAGGTCAAGAAACACCAATTCAAAATCCTCTGACACATTTACCGGTTAACAAATCTCTGATTAGGAATATATTATCGTCGATGGATCTGCCAGGGATGCCGCAACTTTGATCAGGTGACACCAGGTCCCCAATAACTGTCTTCAGCTGGTTCGCAAGGACCTTGGAAAACAGTTTGTAATCCGTGCACAACAAAGAGATCGGACGCCAGTTTGACAGGTGTCGGAGATCGCCAGTCTTGGGTAGCAGGCAGAGTACTGCTCTTCTAAAACTGAGCGGTAATTCTCTGGATAAAAGAGACGCATCCAGAACATTGAGCAGCTCTGGGCCCAAAATGTCCCAGAATACCGAAAGAAATTCGGCGGGTAGGCCATCGATGCCAGGGGCCTTTCCCGACTCCATCTCAGCAAGTGCACCGGTTAGCTCTGGAAGGGTAATTGGAGCATCCAGTTCCAGACGTTGGGCCTCAGCCACAGAAGGAAGATGAGAGGTCAAAACATTCATCATTTCGTGAGAAACTGTTTTGGCCTTGAAAAGATCAGAAAAGAAATCGATTACATTTAATCTTATATCACTCGGATTTGTTAGGATGTTCCCACCTGGGTCCAAAACCGAAGATATAAGTCGTGCTGGTTTCTCTACAGTTTCTAGGTGAAAGAAAGACTTAGTTGGGGTATCTGAAACCTTTATATTCTGTATTCTTAGCCGAACCAGTGTGCCCGCTGCTTTTTCATGGATCAAATCCTTTAATTGGGCCTTCTTCTCGAGTAGCAACCGATAGTTCACTGGGTTGCTCTCATTGGCCAACTTGCCCTCTAACCTTAAGATATCTGCTTCCAAGCAAGCCATCGTGATATGTTTTACGTTGGTACAGTGTGAATTAAATTGTTGGCAAAATACTCGAATTTGGGCCTTTAGGTTGTCCCACCAAAGACTAATTGAGGAGAAAGAAGATTTTTTAGTACTCATTTCAGCCCAGAAATCACGAAAGGAATCTGTAAATAAACTATCTTCTAACAGTTTAACGTTAAACTTCCAGTAATTATTCCTGGTTGTGGGTCGAGGAAAAGAAAGATCTAAGGTTACCATATGGTGGTCTGAAAACAATGAAGGAAAACAATCTGAAGAGACTGCGACGTTCCTAAAGGGTACATTAATGTACCAGCGGTCGAGTCTTGCCGAAGACACCCTCCCATTGGCACATCGACACCAGGTATACTGGGCTACATTGGGGTGATGCAAACGCCAAACATCCAGTAGACCGGCCGTCTTAAAGAAACGGGATAGGTCCGCATGGGACTCGGGGTGGGGTTCTGCAGAATTTCTGTCCTTCAAAGGGTCAAAGGTGCAATTAAAGTCACCACCAATGCACACACATTGGTCGAGATCAACTGATTTCAGGTGATTTATCATGGAGGTGAAAAAGGACTTTCGATCCCTGATATCACTGGGTGCGTACACATTGAAAATGGTGCAGCGGAAGTTGTGATTTACTAGTTGAAGGGAAATAAGCCGGCCTTTTATAACTTCTTGAAAATAGCAAGACTCGAAGACTAGACCTGGCTTTAGCAAAAATCCAACCCCAGCAGATGAGGCTGACAGATTGCTAATGATTGTCGAAACACCGACAGAGGTTTTAGATGTCGATGGTACAGTTTTTTTTTTAAGTTACAGGTGATGTTGTCTGCTCGGCTACCGCGGGGGCAATTTGTGGACAAAACCGTTTTATATGGCCAAAGTTCCCACAGCTGAAACATTTTAACGTTTCCGTGGATGCACGCATATACCTCGTACTCGTGATTATCCACACGAAATGTAAACACAGCGTTGAGCACCTTGTCCACATTGGATGTACGCTTGCCGCCGGAAGGACATGATATGTTTGGCCTGCTCGTTGCGACACTCCAGGTGGAGGAGTACAGCAGGGAAAAGGGAAAAGCGCTACTCGGCATACACCAGCATGAGCGAAACTATCGCGAGGAAACACACCTCTCAATGAGGAGAAACCTCGACAACCCGTCAGAGTGCCGATGGAAAAACACTCACCCCCAAGATCTCACCGAAAGGCTTGGGCTCTCTCTCTCTCTCTCTCTGAGGAAAAACGAAAGTGGAGAAAAATGAAATAGAGACAGCAACACAAGTGAGGAGTGCAATGGGGTTGGGGGGGGGGGGGAGATGAGGGGAACAGGTGGGGGGAGGAGTGAGGGGAACGAGTGGGGGGGGGGGAGTGAGGGGAACGAATGGGGGGGTGAGGGGAACGAGTGGGGGGGTGAGGGGAACGAGTGGGGGGTGAGGGGAACGAATGGGGGGGTGAGGGGAACGAGTGGGGGGGTGAGGGGAACGAGTGGGGGGGTGAGGGGAATGAGTGGGGGGGTGAGGGTAACGAGTGGGGGGTGAGGGTAACGAGTGGGGGGTGAGGGTAACGAGTGGGGGGTGAGGGTAACGAGTGGGGGGGGTGAGGGGAACGAGTGGGGGGTGAGGGGAACGAGTGGGGGGTGAGGGGAACGAGTGGGGGGGAGGGGTGAGGGGACGAGTGGGGGGGAGGGGTGAGGGGGACGAGTGGGGGGGAGGGGTGAGGGGGACGAGTGGGGGGGGTGAGGGGAACGAGTGTGGGGGGGGAGGTGAGGGGAATGAGTGAGGAAAGGGGTGAGGGGAACGAGTGTGGGGTGGGGGGGGGAGGTGAGGGGAACGAATGCAGGGGGGGGTGAGGGTTGTGGTACCGGGTTTAATGAAAGGAAGTGGTGGGGGCAGATGGAGAGTAGACAATGTGAAGATAAACACAAAATGGGAAAGAAAAGGTGAAAACGACAAGAAAAGGGAGAGAAAGATCGAAATCAGGGCAGGTCGTACCTCACCACACATGCACAGCCGCCATCTTGCCATGCCCAAAAACACCGACAGCCAGCAGGGGGCGCACGAGACAGAGAGAGTGAGTGAGTGAGAGACAGAGCCAGAGACAACAATAAATAGAGAAAGAGAAAGAGATCCTCATCCTTCGGGATCTTTCTTCCATGTAAGAAACAGGAAAGAAAAATGGAATTAATTAATGGAGAATTGGAACATTCCAATGGAGTTGGTGCACATTTTCCTTCTATATCCCGTCCTAGATTAGCGACCTTATGACAAAGTACAAGATCGCATCTTGTTTGGCTTACTGCCTTACTTGATAGAGACCGTGACATATGCTCTTAATGGTATATAATACAAACAATGATCCACCACCGAGTCGTCGAATGAACTGAGATGGCAACTCTTTGAAGCCACGTGCTTTGGAACTCAGTTGAAACTTCAAAACCTGCCGACAAATCGCTACACTTTCTTCCTACACCTCAAGGGGTATGCAAAAAGAAACAAAGGAGTCTGAACCGACCCTGAAACCGACCTGGGAAGAAAAGGGAAGCTCGTATTAGCACAGACCGGCTATGCAAATAAATAAAATGAGCCTGAAATAGGCCAACATCTGAGAAGATTTGGTGTACATTGTGGTACTCATGTGTTTGCTTAACAAAAGCAAAAATAATGTATGGAAGCAGCAGGAAATTGCGTACTTATCAACAGCTACACAGTATACCTTGTGCGTTACCTGAGAGAATGAACAATGCTCCCAAGGGGACGATGATTGAGTTTTTCTTTTGAAATACGGGTGGCGAGGCTCGTGGCAGAGTACAACAACAGTGGTAAAAAGTCAACACATAAGATGGGGTGCTGCTGATATACAATAACGCATATACAATAACGTCCGTATGCATCACAGCGCGAGAAGGTGAATTGCAAATGAAAGGGGGACAGGGTCTCAGCAGGTGTAGTGGTAAAGCTCCGAGGTAGAAATAGGAGAGATGGTGGTGGGAATGAGCAGACTTTGAAATATTTGAGGGAAGAATATGAGACAACAGACTCAGGAGGTCAGTTCCGTTATGCAAGAGGAGAATTTTGGGGGATGAATGAATGGAGGTGAGGGTTACGTTATGATTTGAGCAGGATAACTAGTAGGTTATTCGTAAAACACGTACTACCTTGTGCAAACTATCTAGCAATAGAGTGAGACTTTTGGCCGAAGTCCAGTCTTATCCAGCAATACAGTGAGACTTTTGGCCTAATTCCAGTATTATCCAGCAATACAGTGAGACTTTTGGCCTAATTCCAGTCTTATCCAGCAATACAGTGAGACTTTTGGCCTAATTCCAGTATTATCCAGCAATACAGTGAGACTTTTGGCCTAATTCCAGTCTTATCCAGCAATACAGTGAGACTTTTGGCTTAATTCCAGTCTTATCCAGCAATACAGTGAGACTTTTGGCTTAATTCCAGTCTTATCCAGCAATACAGTGAGACTTTTGGCTTAATTCCAGTCTTATCCAGCAATACAGTGAGACTTTTGGCTTAATTCCAGTCTTATCCAGCAATACAGTGAGACTTTTGGCTTAATTCCAGTCTTATCCAGCAATACAGTGAGACTTTTGGCTTAATTCCAGTCTTATCCAGCAATACAGTGAGACTTTTGGCTTAATTCCAGTCTTATCCAGCAATACAGTGAGACTTTTGGCTTAATTCCAGTCTTATCCAGCAATACAGTGAGACTTTTGGCTTAATTCCAGTCTTATCCAGCAATACAGTGAGACTTTTGGCATAAATTCCAGTCTTATCCAGCAATACAGTGAGACTTTTGGCCTAATTCCAGTCTTATCCAGCAATAGTGAGACTTTTGGCCTAATTCCAGTCTTATCCAGCAATACAGTAAGACTTTTGGCCTAATTCCAGTCTTATCCAGCAACACAGTGAGACGGCCTAATTCCAGTCTTATACAGCAATACAGTGAGACCTTTGGCCTAATTCCAGTCTTATCCAGCAATACAGTGAGACTTTTGGCCTACTTCCAGTCTTATCCAGCAATACAGTGAGACTTTTGGCCTAATTCTAGTATTATCCAGCAATACAGTGAGACTTTTGGCTTAATTCCAGTCTTATCCAGCAATACAGTGAGACTTTTGGCTTAATTCCAGTCTTATCCAGCAATACAGTGAGACTTTTGGCCTAATTCCAGTCTTATCCAGCAATACAGTGAGACTTTTGGCTTAATTCCAGTCTTATCCAGCAATACAGTGAGAATTTTGGCTTAATTCCAGTCTTATCCAGCAATACAGTGAGACTTTTGGCCTAATTCCAGTCTTATCCAGCAATACAGTGAGACTTTTGGCTTAATTCCAGTCTTATCCAGCAATACAGTGAGACGGCCTAATTCCAGTCTTATCCAGCAATACAGTGAGACTTTTGGCCTACTTCCAGTCTTATCCAGCAATACAGTGAGACTTTTGGCCTAATTCCAGTATTATCCAGCAATACAGTGAGACTTTTGGCTTAATTCCAGTCTTATCCAGCAATACAGTGAGACTTTTGGCCTAATTCCAGTCTTATCCAGCAATACAGTGAGACTTTTGGCCTAATTCCAGTATTATCCAGCAATACAGTGAGACTTTTGGCTTAATTCCAGTCTTATCCAGCAATACAGTGAGACTTTTGGCTTAATTCCAGTCTTATCCAGCAATACAGTGAGACTTTTGGCCTAATTCCAGTCTTATCCAGCAATACAGTAAGACTTTTGGCCTAATTCCAGTCTTATCCAGCAATACAGTAAGACTTTTGGCCTAATTCCAGTCTTATCCAGCAACACAGTGAGACGGCCTAATTCCAGTCTTATACAGCAATACAGTGAGACCTTTGGCCTAATTCCAGTCTTATCCAGCAATACAGTGAGACTTTTGGCCTACTTCCAGTCTTATCCAGCAATACAGTGAGACTTTTGGCTTAATTCCAGTCTTATCCAGCAATACAGTGAGACTTTTGGCTTAATTCCAGTCTTATCCAGCAATACAGTGAGACTTTTGGCTTAATTCCAGTCTTATCCAGCAATACAGTGAGACTTTTGGCTTAATTCCAGTCTTATCCAGCAATACAGTGAGACTTTTGGCATAAATTCCAGTCTTATCCAGCAATACAGTGAGACTTTTGGCCTAATTCCAGTCTTATCCAGCAATAGTGAGACTTTTGGCCTAATTCCAGTCTTATCCAGCAACACAGTGAGACTTTTGGCATAAATTCCAGTCTTATCCAGCAATACAGTGAGACGGCCTAATTCCAGTCTTATCCAGCAATACAGTGAGACGGCCTAATTCCAGTCTTATACAGCAATACAGTGAGACCTTTGGCCTAATTCCAGTCTTATCCAGCAATACAGTGAGACTTTTGGCCTACTTCCAGTCTTATCCAGCAATACAGTGAGACTTTTGGCCTAATTCCAGTCTTATCCAGAAATACAGTGAGACTTTTGGCCTAATTCCAGTCTTATCCAGCAATGCAGTGAGAAGAACCTGGAATGGATGGGGTGCTTATGGTCAAACTCTTGAAATATATCATTCAATTCAAGTTGCCTCTCACATGCTTGCCCTGTCTCTCCAGAAGGGTCGTCAAATCAAAGCAGGCAGCAATCCCGCAATCAACTCCTGGGATAGTCTCTCAAATCTCTGGACCACACCATGAGATAAAGTCTTTCTACGGCTATCAACATATTGTTATGTCGGTGGGGTAGGGATTACCTCAGAACAGGTAGGATGTATAAATTAACATGCTCCGGATGTTGGGTAAAAACCATCACCATGTAGTAAGTTTTGTTAAGTCGGTTGTCGCGTAAGAGTGAATAATTGTGGCCAATACGAGGATGGCCCTTGTGTTAACTAGTTGTAGGGATTATGTTAATTCCCCTGTTCTTCATCGCTTATTCTATAACTACATTGATGCTACATGCCTTGTACCGCTTCCATTTACCCAAGTATTGTCCTTTCAGCTTCCTCAATGTTATGCTATTCCCCTCCTCATCTCAAAAAAATAACGGAAAAAACATATTTCTCACTCCAAAAAAAATAATTCATTAACTCATTCTGCCGGCTCTTCCTTCCTTCATTTATTCAGGATCCCTTCCTTTTCTCAAAGCCTGGTGTGGGCTTAGCGGTTAGGGTGCTCGCTTGGGATCCTAGGATCCTGGGTATCAAATCCTGGTTGATCGCTGAATTAATGCCAGGGGGGTTGACTCAGCCTGTCATCCTTCCGAGGTCGGCAAATTGAGCACCAGCTCACTGGTAATTCCCTGTGTGTCACAAGAGGCGACTAACAGGGATGGCGGCAGGAAGGGCATCCGGCCATAAAACATTGCTTAAAAAAGGGGACGATGGTGCCCAAAAAAGGCCAACCCCTGCTCTGTGGGGAAAAATGGCCTCTAAAGGTGGTTCCTTCCCTGTTCTTCAAACCTCAGTGATCTATCCTTTATCCATTTTGGCACCGCACCATAGACACCAGTCATAATGGCCATTACACCACACTAAATAATAATAATAAAACCAACTGGAAGCCAGTTCTGAGCACTGCCGATGGGCACGGCACCCAGCTACATCACCACAAGGTCGAGCAGGCCGAAGACACACCCTGAGGAGCCGTGATTGGCCAGGGTGCAGTAAGAAGGCACTCACTGATTGGTAGAGAGAAGGGCGAGCAAGAAGCAGCACGCTGATTGGTGAAGAGCTGGACAATGTAGTGGTGGCCTGCGGGCATTGGTGGAGAGGCACAGATGACGTCACGAGACGGTCGTGAAAAGAAGATAGAGACCGACGTTTTCCTCTCTGGCCCCTCACGCCTTCCTCTGCCCGAGACTCTCTCCTCTTGGTTCCGGACTTTGGTGGAAGACAGCTGTGCATGGACATTGCTCTCATTAGGCTTCATCACGGCAGTCGTATTCCGAGATCTTGCCTGTGGTGGTTCTGACGATGCGGAAGAGCTGGTGTTTTGCCAATGTGGTTGGAAAGCAGGTTGTGCGCCTGCCGTTCGAGACGGACCACGAGGCCTTGTTCTCGCCAAGGCAGAAGCCGTGTCCGGATTGCGCGATCGGGGCCTGACGATTGCTGACGACGCACCGAGCGAGTTGAACTAAGTGCCATAATTACACGATTATTTTCCAGTTCTTGAATTCCCCTCTGTCTGTGTGCGGTGTCTGTTCTGGGAGTGCTCCATATAGGAACTTTATTTTTCGTCCCGTTTTTCTTGTTACCAGCATTCCGTTTTAATAAATCTGTTATTTTTTGTGCATTTTAAATCTGGTTTGTTTGAGTTCTTTTCTGCAGGTTCGGAAACTGCCGGAGGACCACAGGTAAGACCCTTCATTACTTCCTTTCCCTTTCTTCCTCCAGCACAGATATATAAAGTCCACATTTGAATTGAACGCCCAGGAGTAATGCTCGATTGCCTTCCGTGACTCTCCCAGTGTTAACTGAGAGCAGTCACACGACAATATCAAAGAAGCCTGCTGCTCTTATACCGTAGACAGGTTGGTGGCCTCTCTGTTCTCTATATTGACTCTCCTTTCATCCCTCCACCCCTTCCTCTTCCTCAACTTGCTCGCATTCTTCAAGGAACCCTCTACTTGGGAAACTCCCAAAAACGCAGCTCGCCTCAAATCCTTTGTTCCTCTCTTCTCCCACTTGTTGAACCTCCTTCATGAGTTTTTTGCATTCCATTCTTCCCTCCAGGATTTCTAGTTGGTATGAGACCACCTGCAACTCAGGTCATCCTCCATCACGACCCATGATCTTATATATCCTCGTTAACCCTCCTCTAACACTTCCAATCGATTTGCAAGTAGTTACTTCTCCCTCCTCCTGTTCATCCATTCCCATGCTTCTTGCGCCCATGTGTTGTCCAAATGCCCCCATTGTCAGTACGTGCCCTTTGTCCCTTTGTTTCTTTGTGGTACATGCCCCTTTGTCACATCACTCTTCCACATGAGCCGATATTTAGTATACGAATAAATATTATCAATAGGCGTTTCACACATGTCATTAATTTCGTCAATAATGTTCAACACATATCAATAAACTGAGGCGCCTTCATGCTCTGTGAGCAGTTAATAAACGCAATAAAAAGGTAGCGACATGCGATGATCTCTTACACCTGCAGCAAGAGGTTATCTAATGCAGGTGGCCTATCTAATCGAATCATTAATACACACTACAGGTTTTACTTTACAAGCTACTTCATCCATGCAGCCCCACTCGATTGAGAGTTAAATTTGAGACAAGCAATTGAAATGTCGATTAAGGTTCATCATTGTCTCAAGCCCGGTGTAACGTCGACTCACTCACGTGGTCCTGGTCCAACAGTGTGTGCAAATGGTGTCCATTATTGTCTGGGACTCTGGGCACTCCCCCAGTCCACTGCCTGCGATACTGCCGGCCACCCCATCCCGCCCCGCAGGTACCATTTATTTACTTATTTATCGTGCAATATGCCCCAAATAACGTATTCCCGGTGTGGACAGCTCGCTCTGTGCTCACTCAATCGAGCGTCATCCGATGCGGAATCACGGAAAGCATTTGGGATGCTCTGAAAAGACCTCGGAAAAGCCCCACAATGGCCGGTGTTAGCAACACTCCTTTTTTTCTTCTTATGATTCAAACAAAAAACTCAAGTCTAACAATCCACCTTTTCGCAAGGAAAAAAAACCCCCACGCCGCTTGTGCGCATTTGCGGAGCGATGCGGTCGTGCACAAAGCTTGGGCGAACCATTGTGGTCCAAGCCGAGAGAGGTCATTGCCTCCCCGGGCTAGAGGCGCTTTGTCGCCGGGCGGCCCGCGGCGGGCTAATGGTCTTGTTTGTGCCGCGGCTCGCAGGGCGGTCTTTTCTCTCCCGAAGCCTTGCGGGAGCACCGGCCGCGCACCACCCCGCCGGCGGGTGCACGGAGAGCGTGGTAACGCTCCTGAGGCCGGCGATCCGCGGCCACAAAGCAGCGAGGAGTCCAACCCGAGCATTTTTAGCACCGGCTTTAATTCCTTCAAGCTGCAACCCTACGCATTGTTAGCCCTTAATATTAACTGCATTCTTGAGCGCGTCTCATACTAATAGAATTAGGGCCCCGGTGCTGAATGGAAGGGGTTTAGTCCGGATAATGCAACAGTTCAGTTTGGCCCCGCTGGGCCACTGCCGTGTGGGACAACTGTGCAGACGACGTTATTGGTCTGTCTGAGATCGTGCAAGAACGAGTCAATTACAAACCCATGCAATTAGTTTTACACTCCGCCATTATGCGCCTTCCACGGCAGATCCTGAAGAGTTTCCCAACAGAAAGAAGTCAAGTTTGACTAAATAGATCCTTTAATTAAAACAGCATTAGAAGCCCTAATGCCGACCATTGTTATTGTCAATGGAGCGAGTTTTCACACCGGAACATTTCACCAAGCAATAAACAGGCTTTTGTAAAGCAGATGATGGTTCGGTCACAGGCTGTTGTCCGCACTGACCAAAACCGACTTCATTCAGGGTAAGAGTGACAGGCCGCGAATTGGAACATTGTGCCGGTGAAACCAAGCCAGAGAGAACGGTCAGGTTAAGGTTGTCACAATTACTCCCAGTCCGTTATGAACCGTCAACTGTCTGCCTTTTTACTAACATTTGCTTCTGTGTGCATCGCTATTTTGTACCCGAAACATATCCGCTGAATCGCCATCTCAATCATTAAATTGATGTAGAGGTTCCACTATCACTATGGTATGTATGTATGTATGTATGTATGTATGTATGTATGTATGTATGTCCATTCATGTACCATGCCCTGTGCACAGTGACGGTGCTGCCGAAACTGTTTCTTGGCAAGAGTTGCAATCCCAGCCAGACAGGTAGCCACTCCGACACAGGAAGTCATGTATGTACAATGTGATGGATTATTCATTGTAAGATCATGTCAAGCCTATTCTACAATATTATTTAGAATCATAATTGAATTCCTTGATCGAAATGTCTAATGCCACCAAAATCCAGCACTTCGCAAGCCTATTTAACATGGAATCGTCATTTTTGAATGTTTCTCAACGCCAGATAAATTTTAAAAAGCAACCTGCATACATGTTGCAATACAGGTAGGTACTGTATACCTGCAGGTGTCACAAATGACACACGTGACGTGGTGCATTGACTTCACACATCCATGTGTAGTGGTCATTTTTCCAAAAAAATGTTATAAGGTTGGTGTAAATAAAAGAAAATTTGGTGTTACCATCTTAATGATGACGTCATCAGTCACGTGGTTCGGCCGCCATCTTGGAAAAACCGAAAAACTTTGCACCTCCATATCTCCAAAAGTGCTGCATCGAAAAAAGGGACATGGCTCATTGTAAAGAACTCTCCATGGGGAATAAAATATGTTAATGATGACGTCATCGGTCACGTGGTTCGGCCGCCATATTTGTCCTAAATGTCCGATAAAAAAGTAAACTCCGGCAAATCCTCGGTCTCTGACCGATTTTTAATCTGTCTGTCTGTCTGTCTGTTTGCAGCACTACGTCTACACCGTTGCACATAGAATCGCCAAACTTTGCACATGTATTTGCCTTGCCCTCTAATATACTGTGCCCAAATGATGACGTCATCGGTCACGTGGTTCGGCCGCCATCTTGGAAAAACCGAAAAAATTTGCACCTCAATATCTCCGAAAGTGCTTCAGAGAAAAAATTGAGACATGGCTCATTGCAAAGAACTCTCCATGGGGAATAAAATATGTTAATGATGACGTCATCAGTCACGTGGTTCGGCCGCCATCTTGGAAAACCGAAAAATTTTGCACCTCCATATCTCCGAAACTGCGAAATAGTAAAAATTGAGACATGGCTCATTGCAAAGAACTCTCCATGGGGAATAAAATATGTTAATGATGACGTCATCAGTCACGTGGTTCGGCCGCCATCTTGGAAAATCCGAAAAACTTGGCACCTCCATATCTCCAAAAGTGCTGAATAGAAAAAATTGAGATATGGCTTTTGTAAAGAACTCTCCATGGGGAATAAAATATGTTAATGATGACGTCATCTGTCACATGTTTCGGCCGCCATATTTGTCATAAAATGGCCGATAAAAAAGTAAATTCCGGCAAGTCCTCGGTCTCTGACCGATTTTTCATGCCTATTTGTCTTTTTGCAGCACTACGTCTACACCGTTGCACGTAGAATCGCCAAACTTTGCACACGTTTTTGACTTGCCCTCTAATATACTGTGCCCAATTGATGACGTCATCGGTCACGTGGTTCGGCCGCCATCTTGGAAAAACTTTGCACCTATATATCTCCTAAAGTGCTGAATAGAAAAAATTGACACATGGCTCATTGCAAAGAACTCTCCATGGGGAATAAAATATGTTAATGATGATGCCATCGGTCATGTGGTTCGGCCGCCATCTTGGAAAAGCGGGAAAACTTTGCACCACTATATCTCCAAAAGTGCAGAATGGAAAAAATTGAGACATGGCTCATTGTAAAGAACTCCCCATGGGGAATAAAATATGTTAATGATGACGTCATCCATCACGTGGTTCGGCCGCCATATTTGTTCTAAATGGCCGATAAAAAAAGTACATTCCGGCAAGTCCTCGGTCTCTGACCGATTTTTCATCTGTTTATCTGTCTGTCTGTTTGAAGCAGTATGTCTATACCGTTGCACTTAGAATCGCCAAACTTTGCACACGTATTTGTCTTGCCCTGGAATAGACTGTGCCCAATTGATGACTTCATCGGTCATGTGGTTTTCCGAAAAACCGAAAACATTTGCACCTCTATATCTCCGAAAGTGCTGAACAGAAAAAATTGAGACATGGCTCATTGTAAAGAACTATATTTGGGGAATAAAATATGTTAATGATGACATCATCAGTCACGTGGTTTGGCCGCCCTCTTGGAAAAACCGAAAAAATTTGCACCTCCATATCTCCGAAAGTGCTGAATAGAAAAAATTGAGACATGGCTCATTGTAAAGAACTCTCCATGGGGAATAAAATATGTTAATGATGACGTCACAGGTCACGTGGTTCGGCCGCCATCTTGGAAAAACCGAAAAAATTAGCACCTCTATATCTCCAAAAGTGCTGAACAGAAAAAATTTAGACATGGCTCATTGTAAAGAACTCTCCATGGGGAATAAAATATGTTAATGATGACGTCATCAGTCACGTGGTTCGGCCGCCATCTTGGAAAAACCGAAAAATCTTGCAACTCCATATCTCCAAAAGTGCTGACTAGAAAAAATAGAGACATGGCTCATTGTAAAGAACTCTCCATGGGGAATAAAACATGTTAATGATGACGTCATCGGTCACGTGGTTCGGCCGCCATCTTGGAAAAACCGAAAAACTTTGCACCTCCACATCTTCGAAAGTGCTGAATAGAAAAAATTGAGACATGGCTCATTGTAAAGAACGCTCCATGGGGAATAAAACATGTTAATGATGACGTCATCGGTCACGTGGTTCGGCCGCCATCTTGGAAAAACCGAAAAAAATTACACCTCCGTGTCTCCGAAAGTGCTGAAGAGAAAAAATTGAGACATGGCTCATTGTAAAGAACTCTCCATGTGGAATAAAATATGTTAATGATGACGTCATAGGTCACGTGGTTCAGGCGCCATCTTGGAAAACCCGAAAAAATTAGCACCTCTGCATCTCCAAAAGTGCTGAATAGAAAAAATTGAGACATGGCTCATTGTAAAGAACTCTCCATGGGGAATATAATATGTTAATGATGACGTCATCGGTCACGTGGTTCGGCCACCATATTTGTCCTAAATGTCCGATAAAAAAGTAAACTCCGGCAAGTCCTCGGTCTCTGACCGATTTTTAAACTGTCTGTCTGTCTGTCTGTTTGTCTGTTTGCTTCACTACGTCTACACCGTTGCACGTAGAATCGCCAAGCTTTGCACATGTATTTGTCTTGCCCTCTAATATACTGTGCCCAAATGGTGACGTCATCGGTCACGTGGTTCGGCCGCCATCTTGGAAAAACCGAAAAACTTTGCACCTCTATATCTCCGAAAGTGCTGCACAGAAAAAATTGAGACATGGCTCATTGTAAAGAACTCTCCATGGGGAATAAAATATGTTAATGATGACGTCATCAGACACGTGGTTCTGCCGCCATCTTGGAAAAACCGAAAAATTTGCACCTCCATATCTCCGAAAGTGCTAAATAGAAAAAATTGAGGCATGGCTCATTGCAAAGAACTCTCCATGCGGAATAAAATATGTTAATGATGACGTCATAGGTCACGTGGTTCGGCCGCCATCTTGGAAAAACCGAAAAGCTTTGCACCTCTATATCTCCAAAAGTGCTGAATAGAAAAAATTGAGACATGGCTTTTGTAAAGAACTCTCCATGGGGAATAAAATATGTTAATTATGGCGTCACCTGTCACGTGTTTCGGCCGCCATATTTGTCCTAAATGGCCGATAAAAAAGTAAATTCCGGCAGGTCCTCGGTCTCTGACCGATTTTTCATGTCTGTTTGTCTTTTTGCAGCACTACGTCTACACCGTTGCACGTAGAATCGCCAAACTTTGCACACTTATTTGACTTGCCCTCTAATATACTGTGCACAATTGATGACGTCATCGGTCACGTGGTTCGGCCGCCATCTTGGAAAAACTTTGCACCTCTATATCTCCGAAAGTGCTGAATAGAAAAAATTGACACATTGCTCATTGTAAAGAACTCTCCATGGGGAATAAAACCTGTTAATGATGATGTCATCGGTCACGTGGTTCGGCCACCATGATGGAAAAAACGAAAATATTTGCACCTCTATATCTCCGAAAGTGCTGAATAGAAAAAATTGAGACATGGCTCATTGTAAAGAACTCTCCATGGGAAATAAAATATGTTAATGATGATGTCATTGGTCACGTGGTTCGGCCGCCATCTTGGAAAAACCGAAAAAACTTTGCACCTCTATATCTCCAAAAGTGCTGAATAGAAAAAATTGAGACATGGCTCATTTTAAAGAACTCTCCATGGGGGATAAAATATGTTAATGATGACGTCATCGGTCACATGGTTCAACCGCCATATTTGTCCTAAATGGCCGATAAAAAAGTAAATTCCGACAAGTCCTCGGTCGCTGACCGGTTTTTTCATTTGTCTGTCTGTTTGTCCGCACAGAATAAATATGATTTTCTCTGCAACCCTTGGTCCGATTGACAGGTCCGATTTTCAACAATAGGTGCAACTCCACCTGTATAATTTTTTATGATAATTATGACGTCATAGGTCACTTGGATCGGCCGCCATCTTGCAAAAACCAAAAAAATTGCATCTCTATATCTCTGAAAGCACTGAATAGAAAAAATTGAGAAATGGCTCATTGTAAAGAACTCTCCATTGGGAATAAAATATGTTAATGATGATGTCATAGGTGCCTCCATTATGACGTCATAATTCGACAAGTACAAAACTTAATCCGCTCAAGATGAAATTTCTTGAGCATAATCCAGGAATAAATTAGTGGAGGAAAAAAAATATTGATGACGTCATCGGCCACGTGGTTCGACCGCCATATTTGTTTTAACACAAAAGCCTTAAAAAACGCTGAAAATACATCCTGGCGAGGATTTGCAATCTCAGATTGCTCTTGTTAATATTTGCATTAACGAGACTATAGTGCCTCTTCTTACCTAAAACTGCATTATAGACATTTTAAAATTCTTCCAGTAACTAGCCATTTGTGACCACATTCTCGACGTTAAATTGTACTACTACTGTAAAATGGCCACAATTAATCCAATCTTCTTATCGGGTCGACCAGGGAAGGTTTTGACCCATTCCAGCACTTCAGTATCGGTGATCTTATCTTTCCATTCCATGCATGCCAAGGATCTTCCAGAAGCAATGCACACAAGATGAGTTCAATCGTCTATCCTGTCGTGCACCGCATGCTCATCTTTCAGTGACATATATAGGAGAATGTTTAAGATGCAGGTGTAATAGCCAGCCATCTTGGTAACAACTGTCAGTGTGCTGTTCGACCAAACATGATCAGTCGGGTGACCAAAAGTAGTAGCTGCCTTTCCAATATGATGCTCAGCTGTCAAGGTCCAAGATGCTGGTCACTGTTGATCCCAAGTATCAGTATTTGTCTGTGACTCTCAAGCAGGAACTACTGTCATCAGATCTCATCATATCCTGGTGCCATGGCGACAGACATTTTCAGGCTGATGGTAACCGCGAAATTGCTACAGGCTAATGAAAGGTTGTCAAACAGTTGTTGGAGTTCAGTATCACCTTAGAGGAGATGTCATTGGAATATAGAAGCTTATGCGTTTTCAACTGGCATACTTTGGTCTTGGCATGCATCCCCATTGAAATTGAACATCGAGTTGAGTTGAACAAACCACCATCTGATTTGGAAAGTGATAGCACACCATGGTGGTCCTCACAAATAAGCTCTCTGCAAGAGAAGATGCCAAAGCGTGTTGCGGTGAACATGCATACCTGTTTTGTACACCTCTTTATGTGGAAACTCTTTGATTAGACACCATCTCAGGTAACACAGCCTGTAGGCCATCATGAAATGAACGCATGAGACTGTGGAGTTTTGGAGGATATTTATTTTAATGAACTGGAGGAAGCCAAATCAGCCGACTTGATAAACGCTTTTATTAAATCAAGGAAGGCGATGCACATTGGTCTGCTCCTTCATTGTTGCTTCCTCATGAAGATCATGCATAACTGGCAGCCTTGCGTTGTAACATTAAATACATTTGTATTCACCAAGGTTTCCTGAGGATTTGTTTTATTTGTACACATAATCGAGGCTCTTGGAAGAGCTAGTACACTCAGGACGTAACAGATAAAAAGAACAGTAGAGAGGGAGGACGGGACACCAACAGCAGAGTTAAAGGCCAAGATATAGGGAGACTTGGAAGTGCTCAAGCCAACATTCCATTTGTTTGATCTGATCTGTGATTATGGAGCCACCTGCATGAGTGGGAGGTGATTTATTTTTCGATAGGCCAAGTCCTTCAAGGATGGTTTTGCATCCTCCAAAAGCAAAAAAACCACTCGGCACAGTGTTTTACTCGTTCACAGAGTGTTCAATCCAGGACTTTTGGAGAGATCAGTGAGACTCCCTCTCGATAGCTTGACTTGAGATCCTCCATGTGTCTTTAGTCCTTCGTTTTGTTTGGTTGAGTATGCTAAATAAGCAATTCACACAAAGTTAACCACTGAAGCCATGGCCTGATAAGATGCTGAAAGCCAGTGGAGTGCTTTGAATAAACTGTTGGCCATAAAGATGGAATTTTTTTTTTCAACAAATTTTCATAGCATCATTATTTCAATCTAAATTACCATTGGCATTTATGGTGCATATAACCACTTTTCTTTATTATTCTGTCTCTTACGCACATTTGACAATGATTTTTATTAATTATCAGTCCTAATCGGTTGGTGTCTTGAGCGTAAAACGACAATGACGACAATAGACAGTAAATTAAGGATCATGACACATTTCTTTTTAATCTCTGTCAGTTTTCCAGATAACATTTTTGGGGGTGATTTCATGGATCAATTTGCATCATAGTAGAGTCCTTGTTGTTACTCAGTCACTAATAGCGGGTATGTCCACCCCTGGCACGAATCAGGGCATGCAGACGTCGTGGCATGCTGTCCACGAGCTTGTTGACGACATCAACAGGCATAGCATCCCATTCTTCCCTCAGAGCGTTGGCCAACTCCTGCAAAGTTTGAGGAATAACATCTCTGTCGTTGATGGCTCGGCCTAGCGCATCCCATGCATGCTCTATGGGGTTCATATCCGGCGAGCAAGCTGGGCATGGCAACTGCTCCACGCCCTCTGCCTCAAGAATTCCCTTACTGCAGCGGCCCTGTGCGGTCTAGCGTTGTAGTCATGCAGTCGGAAATTGTGTCCATACACTCGTCTTGCATGTGGAAGGCAGTGGTACTCCAAGATATCCCGGTACACGACGGCGTTGACGTTTCCGTCCGGAACCACCAGTGGCGTTTTCCCTCCATAATGGATGCCAGCCCATATCATCACTGAGCCGCCACCACCTTGAGTCGTCTCGTGGATGCAGTCATCACGAAGGTTCTCCCCGGGTAATCGACGAACTCGTTGTCTCCCATCTGTACGGTCAAGGATGTAGCGGCTCTCGTCCGTGAAGACAACATGTCGCCAGTGTCCAGGATGAAGCCTTCTGTGCTCCCTAGCCCAGCGAAGACGAGCAACTCTGTGGCGAACAGCCAGGCGTGGACATTTAGTCAACCGTCGTGCTCGGTAACCATGTTAGAGCAATCTCCGATTAACGGTTGACCGGGAAACGTGGATCCCATGATGTCTCCTCCACATGCGACGAAGACGACTCGTCGGCATTTTCCTGTTTCTGCGGCAGAGATTCAACAGTTGGCGATCATCTCGTCTCGTGGTTAATCTTGGACGTCCTGGAGGTTTCCGCGGCCGCACATTCCGCCTCACGTTGACGTTTCATGATCTTACAGACTGTACTCTGTGATATCCTGACGACATCTGCGATATCACTCTGTTTGTAGCCCTCCTGCCGCAGTGCTACCACTCTCTCGCGTATTGCTGGTTCCGTTGGACCAGGCATAGCCCAGGGAACGTCTCTACCGGTTTTTCTTGCAAACGGTACAAGGAACTCGAAAAAAAACCAGCCTCGTTTAACACAGTGTTGAATCAGGGAAAGGGACAGAATATCACATGCATGGGCTTTTATAGTCCCTAACAAAAAAATTTATTACGTAATACACATTTTTTTAATGTTATCATATCACCTGTGTAATGGGGAAACGTTATGTAATCACTCAATTACCCATTTGTTTACACGTAGACTGTCAATACCAAAGAAACTGTGGAATAATGTCAAAAATATTTTATTCAATCTTCATGGCCAACAGTGTATATCCTTGCCAATAGACGAGTGAGCAGAAAAGTAGAGATTATTTCTAAAATGTCTACTGTCTACCGATACTTGCATTTAGTGTCTTACAAAAGAGATTTAATTATGTCTCATGGAAGTGACCACACCTGGTGAGATCACTCATGTTCTTCACAGTGAGCTGAGTGTGATGAACACCATTGCATGAAGTGTGATGAACCTTTATCAGATTCATTTGGGTTTATGTACATATAAGAACATGGTTTGAGTCGAAACCTGTGCTGTGTATAGCACAGGTATGCCAAAAACCCTGCAGATCACTGTGTTATGTCGAAACATGATCTAGTTGATGCCAGTGTCCTGACCGAGGGTGTCTCCAAGTTGAATGAAGAACTAGACCTGCACCTCTCACAGACGATGACGCTCTCACTAGATGTGATGGTTAGTAAGAAATGGGAGAGCATTTGATGAGCGACATTCTTGGTTTAGTCAGGATGAGCCATGATATGGGCCTACATACAGAGTAGGTTTAAGTAGTTGAGATTTCTTAACAGGTACATCCTCATTAACCTCTCTGATATTGCTATGGGAGGTTCACAACAGCTTTTCAAATAGATGTTCACAGTGAAACCGACATCGTGCTCATGTCCTTCAGCCTCTGCTGTTCAACGCCAACAAAAAGGGTAATTGACTTCATGAAGAGATCCACTGCCAGCGAGTCTGGTCTCCCTGTTCATCACCATATCTATCCCCAATCGGAGAAGTTCCCTGTCAAGGATACCAAGCTTTCTCTGGCAATCCAAAAATTGTAGGTCAGTATCTCGTCCAGTGGTCAAGGTCCAAGTAGTCCAAGAGGCAAAGGTTTGTTTAGAGCAAGGTTTCTTTTTGACAAACTTTTTGGGACCCTCTCCATGTTGGACAAACAGTTCATCTCAAAGTAGTGCTGATCTGTTATCCAGGCTACTGCAGAACTGTCATTTTGCTCCATATGGACGAGAGTGACCATAAACATCAAGACCTTCAGCTGGAATGCCTAGACAACAAATAAACATACGGGGGCTTTGCTTTTTACGGCGTAGCCCATAAGGCAAAGTCGTCTAGAACAGTGTTTGTCTGTCCATATGTATGTATGTCCCCTCAAACGTACACCAGTCAGAGCTGAGGATCTGCACATGACAGGGGTGATGTGATGTCATTATGGCGATACGACGGCTGACTCCACACACCGCAATTTTGATCCCTATGCCGTTCAGGCCAGACATATGGTTTTTTAGTACAGTAGTATTGTTCTCGTAATAATAACAAGAATAATAATAAGAATAATAATGCCAATAACAATTTAGTAAATATAATCGTAACACTGCGATCCCGTTTTCGTTACTGCAAGGTTACTGGATTGAAGCGGTGTATGGTTGGTTCATTATTGATTCAATGTGTGGCGGGTGTACTAATTATCGCGAAAGTATGGAATTAGCCTTGGTTTAGTAATATAGTAGCATCGTCTTCGTTATAATAATAACGTTAATAACTAGATGGTATTCATAGAATACTTACCCTGCACAGTCAACTTGCTGCGAGCCAGCTCTTCTGTTTTTGAACATTTTTTTTCTTTGATCCAATATGGCTGCCAGACGACGTGAGCGATGACATCATATATTTATATTCTCTAATATAATTGTTGCATAGATCACGCTTAATACATTTTAAACTGATCAGACTAAGCGTTGTCCCTGTCAAATTATGACGTCATAATTATGGCACCAATGACATTATCGTTAACAACACTTATTCCCCATATGGAGTTCTTTACAATGAGCCATGTTTCAATTTTTTCCCATGCAGCGGTTTTGGGAGATATAGAGGGGCAACATTTTTCGTTTTTTCCAAGATGGCGCCTGTACCACGTGACCAATGACGTCATAATTATCATTAAAATATTCTAAAGGAGGAAGCGCTCCTTTGGTGAAAATTTCGTGTCCATCAGACCAACAGTAGCTGAAAATTTTAAAATAATGATTGGATGGATAAGTGTTGTATTTGTCGAATTATGACGTCATAAAGAAGGCACCGATGATATCATTATTAACATATCTTATTCCACATGGGGATTAGTTGACAATGAGCTAGGTCTCATTTTTTTCCATGGAGTGGTTTCAGAGATATAGAGGTGGAAAGTTTTTCCAAGATGGCGCCTGTACCACGTGATCTATGATGTCATAATAATAATTAAAATATTTTACAGGAGGAGCCCCTCCTATGGTGAAAATTTCATGTCAATCGGACCAACGGTTGCCGAGAAAATGAATTTTCTTAATGCAGACACGGCACACGGCACACGTACACACATGAATGCTTAACCATGCTCTTCGCTTCTCAAGCGCAGGGTAATAATAATATAGTGAATATAATTGTAACACTGTGAGCCCTTTGTCGTGATTGCAAGGTGAGTGAATTGAAGCGGTGTATGGTTGGTTCATTGTTGACTCGAAACATGTTGAATAAACCAGTGTCTCAATGCAATCTCTTCACTTCCATGGTGACAAACAGCTTAGAGACTTAGAGTAGGCCTACTTCAACAAAAAAAAACGTACATTATTTGTTAACTGGTATCCCCTCCCAGGTTACTATCCTCTTCAACTAAAGTATCAAACAAGCCCGGCTACACCGCTGTGAGACTTTCGGTCTTGTTTTTTTTAGCTGCGACGAGCAGCTCTATGAGAGGACCGCGTTGTTGTTCTTGTTGTTGGGGTGCCTTTTTGAATAGCGCATGCGCATACATTTTAATACGCATATTGCAACAGATATCCTCATGATTCTACACGTCGCAGCTGGTGACCACACTGTGGTCATTTTTCTCTTGTTTTAATCCAAAGTCGAGGCTCGTGAAGGAGCTAGAACACAGAATGGTCACGATGCAACAGCACCAAAGGAAAAGCATAAACAGAGGGAGAAAACAACAATAGTGGGATTGAGGGACAAAATAAATGGAGACGGACAAAAAGGGATGTGGGTTAGGATAAGTGGTAGGGGAGAATGTGCAGTGGGTGGACAAGATAGATACAGAAGATGGGCCTTGGGCCTATTTGTTCCTTTTTCAGTAAAATTTAAGCAACCCAAAGGCAGGACGAAGTTGAGAAGTTTGGAGCACAACTCGGTTGCAGTGGCTGCCGGAAACTGTTAGATTACTGCAGCACACCATCTGTCACATTAGTCCATGGGCCAGGATCCCAAATTTCCAGTATCTGTACCACCCGGGGTGACTAATTCTCTTTGGTGTTTTTAACTTGCTATATGTCTCTAGTTTGCATTTTGATATGATAGCCCTTGCAGACTCACAGCTTTTAGAGTTTATCACTTCTTGTAATGGACACTGGATGAGGGGTTCCCTTGTATTGTGTCCTTTTAGGTATCTGCTCGACTTGTTGCAGAAAATGCAGATTTTATCATACACTCTTGATGTACCTGGCGCATCCCTAGCTGATCTTCTTGAACTGACCTCTCCAGGTTCATCTTTGGGGTCTTTGGAAAGGAGAGAGTCAAGAGACTTCTTCATGGTGAAAATGCTACGGCATTTGCGATGATACCGCAATTGTGGTATTTGTCCTTCTTCAATGCCTTTGGCTATATCCAGAGGTGGAGCATGCTGTCTGATCTCTGCAGCCCTGAGCAAAGTGTTCCATGAGTCCAGATCTTGTGGTGACACCAGGGAGTCGGAGTCTTCATTAGAGCAATGAATGATACAGTCAGTGCGTGCTCGCTTCCTTGGCAGGGTGGCACCTTCATCTCTACTTGGTGGATCCATCATGTACACCTCAGGACGTCAGCACACTACAGTAGACACCTGCAATGTACAAGCAGCAATCCGTGTTCCAGCAATCCAATGCATTCTTTGTTCTGACAGTACCATTGAAAGCAAAACAAAATCTTATCTAAGATCTGCCACATCTTGACCTCACTGGTAAGTTAATCCTAGAAAAGGAAAGGATATTACCATAGTTAACTGATCTTAACTAATCAAACTTAATTAACCTTAGTTAGAACTGCAAAAGATAACTTACATAGCCAAATATCTCACCAGTTCCATCAAAGGAGCTGAAAAAAAAGCTTACATCTATCCGCAATTAACTCTTCCTAGAAAAAAAGCTGAACGCGAGTACACAATTATCCAATAAGAAAGTACAGACAAATAGGAAATGCATTTATTTTGCTCTGATGTTTAATAATTACAATATAGTAGCATTTCTCACATGGTTTTAGTTCTGTATTGACTGAAATTAGATGTGATCTTTGCATACCGCAAGATTTAAATGAATCACGCAATGCCGCTATTGGGTGAATTTGAAGTTTTTACAAAAAACTGACAAAGCTGCCAGTGTGGAAAGGCTATCACATCTTAATGTACTTATATTGACCCAATAAACATTTTAGTACCACTTAGGTTTGGTCACCCCAGGTGGTACCGATATCTGGCCTGGCCCATGGACTACATGCCAGGTAACGGTTTTTCTGTCGAGGTTACACTCCCTTATCCTGTCTTCTCGAACAGCACACTCAACTCACAAGGCAATGAGAATTTTAGAGTCTCAGTGTTGCCTTCTCCTCGGGAGACTGCCCTCCAAGGTTGTCGAGCGATACCTACATGTTAATATTATTAGGGGAACTTTCTTCGTCTTGTTCTTAAATTCCTACTCCTTTATCATTCACCAAGGACCAATGCTGGCAGACTGGGTTGGGTTTGGGTCCTTCGGTTTAATGTCCATCTGATGGGCAGCTCACACATTCATGCCTCTTCCTTCAGGCAAAACATTACGGTGACACTTTATAGCTGGCTCAAGATTAAAATCCATGTTAGACAGCTGAAAGGTAATAATAATATAGTAATAATTGCATACCTCCATAATAGTAATAATTGCATAATATAGTGAGTGTGCATACCTCCCTCCCTTGCTATCTTGCCAGGCTTTGAATGGTCCACTCTATACATTTGGCCAATACATGTAATTTGACTCTGAACTGACCCAAGCTTGCTATCTTTATATGAAGGTACGAAAACATAACATAACCTTTATCAAACACATTTTAGACACCCCTTAATGTCCCCCAACCAATTTCGGACAGCAGCTATCATACCGGAAGGATTCCTCACATAAAGCTGTGTTCACTATATAGACAGCTCTTTTGTTTGAAACCTGTTCTACTGCGAATCAATACAATAGATGCAGATGATTTATAATTATAATATTTAATTACTAGTACCCGACTGCAAAGCCGCAATGAGCCGGCGAAGCCAAAGCCTCTTGCCACTATTTTATCCATTACTATGGCATCAGTCGGTTAGGTAGTTGGTAGTAGGTAGGTGTAGTAGGTACCGTACCTGGTAAGACTTGGTAAAAGAGAAGAGCAGATAGTCCTCCCCAATACCTACATACAATAAATGTCACAAGAAGCTTAAGGAAGTAACTATACGATGTGCTAGCTTAAGGCCTATTTTAAGAAATTTTAACTGGGCTTAACATACGTTTTCACAGTATGTGTGTAGTCTTCTAACTTCAGTCGCTGTCAGGACACGGTTCTCTCTGGGCACTGCGGCTTCCTCCACCAGAAGAAGTTAGCTTGCAGTAAGATCAGTGCCGACAGATCAGACGATAGCGCCGTTTCAACGGCAATGTGTGACTGTCGTTAATCAAACCGTGTCGATGGCGCTGATTGGCTGACCTAAGCTGATCGCTGATTGGTCAGCTCACAAAATTTCGCAAATGCAGACCTAAAATGACACCATTTGCATTCTGGATGAGATTAAAATTGATAAAATTTACTTCTTGATTAATTCGGTGAATTCCGTCTCAACTTCGGATATTTCCGGCCATGAAAAACTATCCCCTACAGCCGCGAGATTTCTAAAAAATAATTCTTCATCAATTTTAGAATATTTGACGCCGTTTTCACCCTCCGAAACACGTAATAAGCTTTTCAAAAATATTTTTTCAAATGCTTGAATCTCATTGGTTCCGGTGTTTGGTGACGATTTTCGTTGAAGATAACGAGGATGGTCTTAAAGTATTTTAATTACAAATTAGAGGTGCATAAGATTGTGAATCAAACAAAGATGGGTGAAACAAACTACTATTGAACTTTTCGCAATTTTTTTATGCATACTTCCGCATCCGAAAGATGGCGGCCTTCATTGAGTGATTTGGTTTCTGAAATATTTTTTCAAATGCTCGCATCTCATTGGTTCCGGTGTTTGGTGATGATTTTCGTTGAAGATAACCAGGCCCTTGCGGGCCGAGGTTGGTCTTAAAGTATTTTAATTACAAATTAGAGGTGCATAAGATGTGAATCAAACAAAGACGGGTGAAACAAACTCCTATTGAACGTTTTTCAATTTGTTATGCATACTTCCGCATCCGCAAGATGGCGGCCTCCATTGAGCGATTTGGTGCGTCACAGCTTCGGAATTATAAAGCCATGGGATCCAGCATAATCTGGTTTTCAACATAATACGTACGCGTTTATTCACAACACCGGCTTCGCCGGCTAATATGAAGGTACGAAATCATAACATAACCTTTATCAAACACATTTTAGACGCCCCTTAATGTCCCCAACCAATTTCGGACAGCAGCTATCATACCGCAAGGATTCCTCACATAAAGCTGTGTTCACTATATAGACAGCTCTTTTGTTTGAAACCTGTTCTACTGCGAATCAATACAATAGATGCAGTTGAGTTATAATTATAATATTTAATTATAATGATAATAGTAATAACACTGATAAGTTCAGCGAACACCTTAGCCCACATAGCCTTGAGAAAAAGGACATGGGAAGGGTCTTTTAAACTCTTGCTTTGCTTTTCAGAGCACGACCTGTATTAGCTTTGTTGAATAACTTTAAATAACAGGTGTGATGACAATTGACAACCATACGAAGTTGATTGGTCAAACAGAACAGTTCCGAGCTGAACCTTCTGCCAACTCTTAGAGAAACTGACGATTTGGGAATGATCTTTGAGAAAAAGATGCACTTAAACAAACAGATCTTTTAGACAAAGTTAGCTCTGTCGTTGCATTGCTAGGTGCCACCATTTAGTCTGAATCTCGCTGTTACTCCACCCTAATATCTTGCATCACATTTGATTCATCGAAACAGCATAATACTTTGCTCAATTACTGACATCCTGAAGGTTTTTGGAAGTGCAAACAATGTGATTTGCGTTCTACAGTGTTCAAATATATAATTTAACTGAAATTAAATAAACATTTAAAGGATGAAGAAAAAGAAAAACGCCATTGAATCGGAAGTTTACCGCCATTGATGCACCCTCTATTACACCACCTTACTTAACATGTTAAACGAGTTATTTGTGCCTTTTGTTTGTGTCTTTTGTGACATCCCTAAAAACAGTGATTTTCCTGTTTGGAATGTTTTTCACTTTTGTTTGACTGCCAGACAGACAGACCGAATCGATTGTTTTTAACATGCTGTGCACATTTGCGCTCGGGTCGAGACACCATACAATACGGAACTTTCAAAATGACATAATCACAATAGAATTCTCAGTGCGCTGAGGGAAAGAAGCCCGGTGAAGAAGATCCACAGAATGAAACACGGATAATTGACAGGAGAGTGGTGTGGAGCGTCTGGAAGCGCCCAATAAGGATGCTCTGTGGAGGACCAGGCTCGGCCCCACATCAGCAGGTATAAAGGCGCAAAATCAAGGGTTTTGCCACCTTGGAACCAGCCAGAGATCTGCTGTGGGGGAGGATCGCCTGCCTGTCGTCGGAGAAGAAACCATCGTTATGCTGAGGGAAAGGCTGTTGCCCTGTGGGAGCGACCTGTGTTGCAAGTGTTGCAGGTGGTGAAAGGAAGGCAGGCCAAGCAGAGATCTCCGGTGGAGGACGAGACTGCACTATTGACTACACTGCACAACACCGCACCACATTACCACACTGACCTTCCCTCCCCTTCCCCTTTACCCAAGCGTATCATGATCAGTACCCGTCCATCGGCGGTGCCCAAGTGAACACAAGGGTCGAAACAAGCCCTGCACTACATACCCCCCTCTTCTTTTCTTTCTATATACTTTCCTCAGTGTGATTCAGATGGGCCAATGTCATATGTGTTAGGTAATTCAGTCAGACTGGAGTAAGACTGGTTAAGTCAGTAAGACTGGTTAAGTGGGATGAAGCTTTTAGGGATTCTGTATTTGTTAATTGTGCCTTTATTTTAGGGCATTGTAAATAGTAAATTTGTTGTTTTTGATAATTGCTTGTAAATACTAGTATGAATCCTTTTGGTAAACAGTTGTTTCCAACCTGCCCATTTTGTCGCTTTTCCTATTGACTCAGCGAAGGAGCAGTAATGATAGCAGTGACAGTCTTTCTCAACCAATTATCTCCATAACATTAGCTCGAACATACTCGGCAGTTCGCTTGACTGCCCCTCATTAGATAATTAATATAACACGAGTGCGGACCAAAGGTGCGAGCCCCCCGTGATATTTCCCAGCCACCGGAAAGGTAACGTGGAGTGCAGTAGTGAGAACCCTGCCAGGTTCGGCATTATCAATAGGCATTCGTGGTTGACTAGCAATCCGTTGGACCACCGAGCTATCCACAAACGGTGGCCTTAGAACCAGAGGTTCAGGTGGAGTCTGAGAAGTTCCCAAGTGGTAAAACCCCGAAAGCCGGATCTGTAACATTATATACAGTATATATACAGTATATATACAGTCACGTGAAAAAGTAAGTACAGTGGTACACCCCATGTAAAGTTTTGACTTTTTCAACATATCTCAACATACAGCTATTTGATCTTCATTTCAACAATATTGATAGATAAAGGTGATATAATAAAACAAATATCATGAAACATTTACATTTTGTAGTCCATTGTATAATTTAAATAAACATAAATGCAAATTTCGCATGTGGAAAAAATAAGTACACCCCTACTTTTATCACTACTTCAAATACCTAAAATTACAATCAGGTGCACCAGCTCAGGTGCAAATGATTAGAACATCGTTAGAGAGGATCTTGGAGGAACCTGTCTTATTTAAACCTTAGACATTTCGTTTGCTTTGCTCTTTATTGTTCAAGTGTGCGGCGTCACCATGCCGAGATCAAAAAAGCTCTCTGAGGCCTTCAGAAAGAAGGTTGTAGATGCCTACAAGTCTGGGAAGGGATTTAAATAGATCTCCAAACAATTTGAAATCAATCATTCGACTGTCCGGAAGATCATCTACAAGTGGAGAAGATTCCAAACAACTGCCAACTTGTTCAGGCCAGGCCGCCCCAGCAAGTTCAGCCCGAGAGCAGACCACAAGATGCTGAAAGAAGTCTCGAAGAACCCCCAGAATGTCATCACGGGACCTACAGGTAGCTCTTGCCACTGTTGATGTCAAAGTGCACAAGTCTACCATTAGAAAGAGGCTGCACAAATTTGATCTACATGGGAGGTGTGCCAGGAGGAAACCTTTGCTGTCCAGAAAGAACATCAGGGCAAGACTAAAGTTTGCCAATGAACACCCAGGCAAAGACCAGCACTTCTGGAGCAATGTGCTCTGGACAGATGAGTCAAAGGTAGAGCTATTTGGCCACAGTACCAGAAGACATGTTTGGCGAAAACCAAAGACAGCATTTGACCACAAGAACCTGATACCAACTGCAAAGCATGGTGGTGGAAATATTATGGTTTGGGGCAGCTTTGCTGCATCAGGGCCTGGGCAGCTCACCATCATAGAATCCACTATGAATTCTTCATTGTACCAGAGGGTGCTTGAGGATAATGTGAGGCCATCTGTCGGAAAGTTGAAGCTCAACCGACGGTGGATGCAACATGACAATGACCCTAAACATACCAGTAAATCCACCAAGGAATGGCTGTAAAGAAAGAAATGGATGGTCTGGAATGGCCAAGTCAAAGCCCGGATCTAAATCCCAACGAGATGTTGTGGGGGGATTTGAAACGAGCTGTGCATGCAAGAAACCCCTCAAACATCGCACAGCTGAAAGAATTCTGCACGAAGGAGTGGGCAAAAGTTTCTCCCAGTCGATGTCAGAGACTCGTAGACAGTTATAAGAAACGCCTACTTGAGGTTGTTTCTGCCAAAGGGGCCAATACCACCTATGAGAGCCAAGGGTGTACTTACTTTTTCCACATGCAAAATTTGCATTTATGTGTATTTAAATTATACAATGGACTACAAAATGTAAATGTTTCATGATATTTGTTGTATTATATCACCTTTATCTATCAATATTGTTGAAATGAAGATCAAATAGCTGTATGTTGAAATATGTTGAAAAAGTCAAAACTTTACATGGGGTGTACTTAATTTTTCACGTGAAGGTGTGTATATATATATATATATATATATATATATATATATATATATATATATATATATATATATATATATATATATATATATATATCTTCTACTATATATAAGAGATGTCTGTCTGTCTGTGTCACCATTTTTCTCAGAGATGGCTGAACGGTTCTTCGTCAAACTTTCAGAGGTTCATCAGTGAGTGCCTGGGAGTGTTTTAGTCCAAAAAAATATGAAAAAAAGATCGTTTTTTGGATTAAAAAAAAAATTTCTTGTATTCCTATATTTCCATGAGTCCGATTTTCATTTAGGAACAGAACAATTATGGTTAACCATATCGAAATGGACACTTTCATAAAATAAAATAAAAAAACATGTTGAAAATCGTTGAGTAATCATTTCGTAATTATTCAATCAAGGCAAAGTCATTCGATATAATTATTGTCGTGTAATCTTTTTCATAACGAGGTATATGGGAGTTCGATGTCAAGATTCGCTGGACCCCCTCTCACACTTCTTTTGAATAAGAATGACATTTGCTGATTTTGATGATGATGGGAAAGTTTGTTCACTCGTACCGTTCCTTTATGAAATGGGCCATCCTGGGCCAGGCCATACCTGGCCAGCTCAAGTGAAACACTAAATATTTTCATTCCGAAATCTATATGTTCTCCGCTAGCGCTCATTCTTCCCTACAGCTCTTACTTTCCCAAGTCTCCCTCTATTTTGTCACTCATCCCTGCTATTGCTGTTCTTGCTGCTGTTCCTTTTGTTCTGTTACGTCCTGATCCATTCTATGTTCTAGCTCCTCCACAAGCCTTGCCGTTGTGTTAAAAAATAAAGAAAATAAAAGAAATTCGTTTCGAGGTAAAGCTTTGCAGATAAAGGGAAAAATATAAATTAAAGAACATGAAGATTCGAGGTGGATTTGCGTGGGGCAGATTCTTCTCGAGTCTCAAAGCAAGGACGGGTTGAGTAATCTCCTAAGTGAGTCCCGAGGCTGTGGCTTGCGTTAGAGGTCCGGGATCCACCGTTATCAGGCGGGACATCTCGGAAAAAGGGCCTGTTTTCCCTGCCATTTCAGCTCGCCGATCCGGGTGCGCAGGTTGGAGGTGCTTACCTGCGGTCAAGGCAAGGCTGGACAGGCTTGTTTGCCTCCAGCACCTCTGGCCCACCACCGGTGTTGATTATACGAAGTGCTTTTCAAAGCGAGTTCCTTTTATGACGTCATTTTAAATTTCCGTCTCACCTGCATTTATACTCAGTGCCATCGGACCTACACCTGCAAATTTGGTCGTTTCGACAGCAATTCATCAACAACTTACTATATTACGTCTTTATCGGTCCCAATTATTTCCGCTTTCATGAAAGTTTGATGAACCAGCTCGTGACAGGTTCGTGGTCATTTTTAGGTTTCTAAAAGAGTTGATGATCGAGTTTAAGCAATTCTTTGTAGAAGGTTTGGCACTTTATTTGCGTTGAAGAAACTGGTCCGGTAAGAAATGCTTGCCGTAAGGTGTACGCACCTACCTGGAAGGTGCGCCTTCAGGAGGGATGTGAGTGTTTAGGTCACTCCTCGTGCTGTTTAGTCTGGGTGAGGATTACTTCCTCGAGGGGAAAAGGGATGCAGCAAGAGGAGGATAATGCTATTATGGGATTACACTTAACAACTACATATATATATATATATATATATATATATATATATATATATATATATATATCTATATCTATAGATATATATATCTATATCTATAGATATATCGCAAATGGTGCGAAGAAGTATAGATAGATATATCTATAGATGCAAATGGTATAGATGGTATAGATATATATATAGATAGATATATATATATATATATATATATATATATATATATATATATATATATATATATATATATATATATAGACGCATCCTGTTTCAAACATTTTTGAAATACCTGCCGAACAAAAAACGACTCCTGCGAACAATTGACGACGCTTCCGAACCCCCGCGCATGTTTGGCGAACTTTTGGAGCCTAAAATACGAATGTTGGACTTTGCCATTTTTTCGACATTCGCATCCTTCGCGAACCGTTCGCGTGTCCCATGAAAACCCACCTTAAACAAGTGCTCAGGCTTTTATTAACTTGTCACAACATTCATGATAATCTCCTTATGTGACTGCAGGAAACCCTTTTTGCTGCTTCTTATTCTTGAGATCCATTTTGTTTTCGGAATTGGAGTTTACTTACGAGTGGTTTTGGGAACATCTTTGATTGTTGGTATCTGCAATGGCAGTTGAGTGGAATCTCAGGGTTCTGTGCAAACCGAAAATACCATCTTGAAAACCCTCCCATCTACTTTCTCAACAACCCTCTCAAAGAAGTTCTATCACTCAAGCTTTTCGGTCTCACAATCTGCCATGATTTTACCTGGGAAAACCACAATTTCAAGCTGGCCTCCGAAGCCAGTTGCCGACTTGGCATCCTCCATTGTGCAAAGTTCTTTCTTGGCACTTCTGAGCTCCTCACCACATACAAAGCTTTCATCCGCAGCTCAATGGAATACTGCTCTCCCCTCTGGGCCGGTGCTCCTGCCTCACACCTAGCTCGGCTTCACGCTGTAGAAACTAAAGCTTTCAGAATCATTGGAATCTCCCACGATGAAGCTGATTCTGAGGGCCTTTCATTCTCACCACAGCAGGTTGGTGGTCTTTCTGTCTTATACCGACCCCTTTCGACTTTGCACTCTGTCTGTGCTCTGTCCCCCAAATATGCCTGCAGTACGCACAAGATCTGTCATCAACCCTCTTCTGGTGAAACTACCAAAATAAAGACTGTACTCATCTTCACTCCTTCATTCCTCTTTTTTCGCACCTCTGGTACAAACTCCCATACAAATGTTGAGGTGGACAGTCAGCCTGGATTTTTGCTAGTAGGGATTACTCAAGCATCCTGGAGTAGCTGTATTTGGTTGGAGGGTAGATTGAGAGAGAGAGAGAGAGAGAGAGAGAGAGAGAGAGAGAGAGAGAGAGAGAGGGTGGGGGGGGGGGGGCACACAGCCACAATATATTTGTAATGTGAAAGCAAAAGACCTTGTGTTGGGATGCATCTGCATGGGACATTCCAATAATACCGAGAGCACAGAATCTAAGAGAGACAGATGTGATGCTGGAGTACCAGCACATATTGGAGAGCAGTCCTGCATTGACATATGGACAAGGGCCTTGTAATATTGTTGTTCTTGTAATATGGGCAAGAGATTGTTTTTTTTACCAAACTAAGACTCATGGAGGAGCTTTTCACTTCCTCTTCTTGCTGTATTACATTCAGCTTGTTCACCCCCAACTTGATCTCACTCTCACTCTGTTGTTGGTGTTCCCTCTTTACATTTCATTCCTTCCCATTCTGCTAACTCTTCTATGAGCCTCGATCTTGTATAAAAAGCATAATCTCTTGTGGTGGTGTTGTTGTTGCTGTTGTTGTTGTTTAGCCTCGGACAGTTTTCTGAAACAAGCCCGCGGCATGGAGACAGCTGATGGATCTTGCAGGAGTAACCCATGCAGAGATCCCCCTCATCCAGGATGGTGTACCTCCTCCTTCACGAAGTCAGGGATACGACAGAGTTAGAGAGAGTTAGAGAGAGTTAGAGTTAGAGTTAGAGTTAGAGTTAGAGTCAGAGTGAGAGTGAGAGTGAGAGTGAGAGTGAGAGTGAGAGAGAGAGTGAGAGAGAGAGACTTGACTTTTGTGTCCTTTTATTATAAAAAAGTAAAACCATTTCACAAAGCAGTTGTAAAAACAAAGCAACCAGTTTAAGGAAATTGCATAAGGATCATGAATACACCACAAAAAGAGCAAAGGGTATTTAAAACCCAGCAAATATACAAAAATATATATTTTACAAACCAAAGGTGAAGACACAAACAAAACCACAACCAATTTTAAAGGAAATGCTCATGCAAGAGCTATGAATACATCAAGAGCAAATTAAGCGAAAAACTAAGCGAGAGAGAGAGAAATGTATTCAAGGACACAGGAAGAAACATATATGCAAGCAATCAGTTCCAAAGAAAAAAAGTCAAATCGATCAGGAATTATAAAGTAATTACCACTTTTGAATCATCGACTGAGCACAGAACATTGCCAATACACCACTTTCTCTCAAAAAGTTGGACGTTTCCATTACTGACAAAGAAATCAAATTCTAGCTTGAGTCGTGTTGAGACAAACCCTTTAAAAATAGAAATAGCATCAGAGCCATAGCCGTTATCTATTCTAATTTTTCGAGATTTATATATTGCATATTTTGCAACAACAACCAAAAAATTGAGAAGAACACCCACGTCTCTACACGTGGGCCTGAAAGACACACCAAATATAAACATATGCATATTGAAAGGGAAGGACAGTTGGTGAAAAAGATATTCAAGGAACAAGAAAAGCGATGTCAGTCTACGACACTGTACATAAGCATGAAACAAATCCTCCTTCTGATCACAGAACGGACAAGTTTCCGGCAGTGAGCTGTTAATACGGTGAACAAAAATATTGGAGGGGAGCGCCCAGTGTGCTAACCTCCATTGTATATCCGCTAACACACCATGTATTGGTAAGGTGTACATGTGAGGCCAAAGGGGAGTAGACGGAGACCCCGACCCTAACCGCTCTGACCACAAAGCTACTCGTGTTCTCCCAGAGAGGGGTACATTCTTATTTTGTCGAGAGAGATCACGGATTCCAATCTTAGTTACAAGATGAAAAGGGGGGGTATGTTCAATCTCCGGCTGAAGAGAAGAAGAAAGGAGCACTTTGATTTCAGGGAAACCTAACCGAAAATCCTCAATGTTACCAACACCTTCCCAGCCGATGTTTAGCTGTCTAAATTTTCTAATGACTATACGTACAACTTGGTCTACAAGTCGGACAGACCGAGATCCAACTGAGGTTGCCACCAAACCAGCAGGTTTCCACTTAACTCCAGATAAATCTCTCAGATCACATACTTTGTTAATCCCTCCTTGGATACATTTTTTAATCAGGGCATGGCTATGAGGGATACCAGGAAAAAGGTTATTGAAGAAAAGGGGCCTTTGAAGGAACATTCGACAATTATAGCCCTAAAGGAAGCGGTGGACGTCAACACCTTTTCCAAGTGTCCAACAAACTCTGATAGAATCTCGGAAGAGAGGCAAAATTTATATGCTCGAGGTCTATCAAAAGGAGCTGCCGATCATATCTCAGTTTACCAGCCTGTTGTAACAGAAAAAATGAAAAAGGCCGCCAGGGCAGCTGTTCAGCGAACAGTAGTCTCTGCAGAGACTGCAGCCGAAAGGCCACAACCCGGCCAGAGATATCAACAATGCCCTGGCCACCTTCCTTCCGGGGGTAGTACAATATCTCAGGCCTCAGCCAATGGTAGCCACTCCAAAAGAAGTTTACCAACATTCGCTGAGCAGCCATAATTAGTTGGTTTGATGGATGTAAAGCAATAATTCTGTGCCATAATTTTGTTGCAACCAGATTGTTTATGACAAGGGTACAACCTCGATAGGAGATGGACCTCAGCAGTCCTTCCCATGCTTTCAATCTGTGCATAATTTGTTCCAGCACTCCTTCCCAATTTTTCATTTCTGTTTCACGATTACCAATATGCACTCCAAGATATTTAACCCCATCCGTTCTCCAGACCAGGTTGTGTGGGAGTGAGGGTGGTGATACACAAGAGAGATTGCCTTTGCCACACCATAATGCTGTACTTTTATTCCAATTGATCCCACAGGAAGAGGCTGCAGAGAAATCTCGCATACAACGTTGTAAAGCAGAGACATCATTGGAGCTTCTAATCAAAACACGGACATCAGCATAAGCCATCTGCACAAATTCTGCTCCTTCTATACTTCTCATTCCCTGAGGTATTTGCTGTCTAATAGACCGAAGGAGTGGTTCAAGGGCGACTATATATAAAAGCCCAGAGAGGGGCACCCTTGGCAAATACCCCATTGGAAAGGAAAGGGAGGACATAACCTATTGTTGATCTTTATCATACATTGAGTATTAGTATACATGAGTTTCGCATAAGAGGTGAAAGTTTCACCAAACCCCATTCCTCTCAGGACAGAAAAAAGGTACTTGTGGTCAACACGATCGAAGGCCTTAGTTTGATCAAGAAACAGCAATCCAAAATCGTCGCGCAGGAAATTATTGCATGAAATAACATCTCTTACCAAAAAAACATTATCATAAATAGATTTTCCAGGCACACAGTAGGTCTGGTCCGGGTGTATAACTGAAATGATCACAGTCTTCATTCGATTAGCAAGTACTTTAGAGAGAATCTTGTAATCAACACACAATAAGGAGACAGCTCTCCAGTGCCAGTGCCAGTGCCGGTGCCAGTTATCAACCAGTTGAAGATTCCCAGCTTTTGGTAGCAAACAAACGACTGCTCGTCTCCAAGACATTGGAAGTTCTCCGGCACGTATGGTTTCATCAAGTACATCGAGTAAGTCAGGTCCCACAAGGGCACAGAAGGTCTTGTAGAATTCTGCAGGCAGGCCATCTATTCCACAAGCTTTCCCATCTTTCAGGCTCCGCACAGCTGCTTCAAGTTCATCAGCCGAAATTGGGGAATCGAGCATGCATCGCTCATCCTCCTCGACACTCGGAAGCCCAGCAGTTAACTCTCGTATCACCTCATTGTCCACGTTCTGAGGAGAATACAAGTTAGAATAGAACCCTTTCAGAGTACACCTGATCGCCTGCTGGGAGGTCACCAGAGACCCATTGGGAGTGAGTAAAGTATGAATTTGTTGTGACCTTTTGAGGGAAGACTAACTTAAATAACTCTTTGTTTGGCATGTCCAGAGTTAAATAGCTCATTCGCATTCGGACCAAGGCACCCATCGCCCGTTGCCGTACCGCTTGCTCCAGCACTGCTTTCTTTGCCCATATTAGTTGGTCACGTGCACCTCTCCCAACCTCGTCAACATCGTGTTCTAACGATATAATTTCTGATTTTAACTGATCGATTGATATTGATTGGATTTTAGTGGTGTATGCACTATACTGTTGACAGAAATTCTTAATTTGGGATTTTGCAATGTCCCACCACAGCAGGAGACTATCATACTCAGGTTTGGAGGAGCGAATTTTCTCCCACACGACGTGAAAGGCCTCATTAAATTATTGTCATGTAAGAGACGAGTATTCAAAGACCAGTAAGCACTACCACCCGGTGGAAAGGGTAACTTAAAGGACATCGAGATTAAACTGTGGTCTGTGAATCCAGTTGGTAAAATTTTGGAGACAGACACCACATTCAACATTGCCTTGTTCACATAAAATCTGTCCAGCCTTGCCATTGACATAGTACCATCATTGCATCTACACCATGTATAACAGCATGAGAGTGGGTGTTGTGATCTCCACACATCCTTAAACCGAAATATGTTGACGGTGTCCTCTAGAGCTTTCGTAGAGGCAACATGAGGCTCATGACCATTCCTATCAATCGACGGACAAATTGTGCAGTTAAAATCTCCCGCGATACAAATAAAAGCTGTTGCATCCAGAGTTTTTACAAAATCCCGCAGAGTGGAAAAGAAAATTTTCCTCTCCATTGGGTCACACGGTGCACAAACATTCACTACTATAATCTTTTGGGTATTATAAAGAAATTCTATGGAGATCAAATGCCCTTTATAGATTTCTTTAAATGAAACCTGTTGAGCACAAATCTTATGACTTGGGCAAATGGCAACACCAGCCCGAGGTGTAGGGAACCCACTTAGCCACCATTGCCCCTTAAAAAGTTTCCCCCAATCCGCTACTTGAGCACTAGTAGCGTGGGTCTCTTGTAAGAGAATAACGTCAGCCTTTTCTTTTCCAACCACTTGAATGGTTTGCACCCTCCGTAAGGGGGTACGACCCCCATTTATATTTAAGGATACAACATTTAGTTCCATAGTTGATTCTTCTGGGGGTGGGGGGGGGGGAAGTCCTCTTCCTCATTTAATTCCTTGTTTGCCTTCGTGATGGCTTTCCTCAGCCGCTGAAATTCAGGTTCGGAGATTTTACACATAATCGCTCCTTTGCAGCAAAGGTTTGGCGGCTGCAAGGAAGGCCTGGAAACTAGGAAAATGATCCTTAATTCGTACATGCCGTTGTCTGAAAGTTTCCTTCAAAAATCCAACAATATTTTCTTTTGAGATCTCCAAAGACTGTTTCTCCTCCTGAGGGGGCTGGGGGGGGGGGGGAAGCCCTGTCAACCATTGCCACTGGCTCCTCATGGCCGATCAGTGTCCCGGTAGTTAGAATTCCCTTAGTAACGCTTGTCATGAGTTCCTCCTGAACCTGCACAGAAACACCTGTTCCATCCCCATCTACTTTAGGTTCTTCGTCCTTTTATCCTCATTGCAATGGGGGAGGGGGGGGGGGGGGCGTTATTCGCGGTAATGGGTATTTTGCATTCCCCATTAGAATTGATATGGTCATCAGTAGGCTGTTCGGTTTCACAGGTTGATTTACAACCTTCAGGAAAAAATTCCTCTTCATCCTGAGCAGGTGGTATCATGTCAGCCATAGTTTCACCACCTGGCTGACCTTCATGTGAAGGACTATCTGGACCGTTTAAACTGCTTTCTGTCTGCACCACCAACACTTTAACACCTTTGTCCTCATTCCTCGTACCTAAAAGTGACCGTTTCAAATTTTTCCGAGACGCCGCATCTACAATCTGCTGCTCCTCACAAATCATTCCCTCTACAGGTAGAGGCTTCTCCCTTACATTTGCTGACTCATCGGTTGCACGATGGCCAGCTGTACTGGATGACTCATCGCTTACACGAAGCACATCCGTATGTGTCTCATCAGCACCACTCTTAGCCGTACCTTGATGGTCCGACGTAGATTCCTGCACTGAAGGCGAATCATCTGTAGAATCCTTCGTAATGGTCACGGGGGGAGCTGGTCCGGCTGCTGTGGCATACGTTTTCTCCCCATCAGGACAATACTGCCGAGTGTGTCCATGTACACCACACCCATAACAAATCAACCTCTCCGTTGCCGCAAAAATCCTGTGCTCACGTTTTGACGACTTAAAAACAAGTAAAGGTGGGCGCGATTCGGAAAATTTTAAGTCCGCTTACCGCTTATCCGCTCCGCCAGCCCGTGTAGTCCGATTCGCTTATCCGCTTCAGCGGCCGAAAATCTTAGTCCGCTTACCGCTTATCCGCTTCGATTCGATTTTTTAAAAGCGCTTCGACGTTTTTAAAGCGATTTTTGACGTTTCTAAAGAGAATTTAATGCTTTTTAAGCCTAAATAGCCATTTCTAACTACTACAAAGACAAACAAAGCTTTCAAGATCGAAAATATACATTTTTATTTAAATAAAATTTATTCAAAATGTATTGAAATAAAGTTTTCCACTCGACTCTACTCTACTCTACAGTTAATTTAAATATAATTTTAATATATGCAAGTTACATTAAAGAAAAATCAATTTGCCCGTCCTTTCTTTGACAAGAGAGTCTACTAGTCAACAGACTAGCAGTCTGTTGACTAGTCCTCGTCTTCCTCCTCCACCTCGTGGGCCTTCTTCAGGATTTGGAGGTTGCCCTTCATGAAGACGAGGGCCTCGAAGTTCGGTGCAGCCAGGGCCGACCTCTTAGGCCTGAGGATGTCCGACCCGTAGCTGAACACGCGCTCGACCGAGGCAGAGCTCGGGAGCGGCGTGTTATGCCTGAGAAACAGAGTTACCCAAGCATCACGGAACTCGAGCGGGAAGAGATTGGGCGAGAGCCGAGTTGTTAGGGTTTCACTTATTATTCACTTAAATAAATATTCACAATTCTAGAGTAACGGCTCAGGCTAACAGCTGATTTGGCGAATCGCGATGCGCTTTAATTTTTCGGTAGTCCGCTTACGCTTATCCGCTTCGGTTTCCGGGGGTTGTTCCGATTCGCTTATCCGCTTCGAAAACGTTAGTCCGCTGCAGCGGATAAGCGGATAAGCGGACTTTCGAAGCGGACCGCCCACCTTTGATTAAACAAGAGACATTCAATTGCGTCAAACCATCCTTCAAAACAACATAACAAAACCGTCTAAACGTTTCGATATGCTTAAGCTTCCCGTCTGTGGTGCGAATGGAGGCTTGGATAATTCTCGACACCACAGTACCGTACTGACCGAGCTTCTGAAGAACCTCCTCATTAGACAGCGTCGGTAGAACGTTTGATAGTATTACCTTCGAGGCCGGAGTGTTCCATGGCGAAACCGGAACAAACTGGTCATTACCCAAGGTGAGTCCGTTCTGTACGGCGATGCGCGCGAAACGGACACGTGAAACGAAAACAACCACCTTGTGGTGCATTCGGGACGCTGCCCGGATGTTCTCACAACCGATCAATTCTCCGATTGCGAGGAGCGTCTCCTCCAGCGAGACATCTTCCGGTGGGACAAAACACATGCCGTGTTCATCTGTTAACACCTCATCGGCATTACGACCGGCATTACTTCGACTATTCTTGCTAGCCATTGGAAGTAACGAAACGAAAAATAACCAATAAATGGTACAAAGGTTTATAAAGCCTAAATAAATGAAAAAAACAACAACAACAATAACTGGGAAATAAATAAATAAATAAATCCCGTTAACCACCTAAAGTGGCTAACTTTAACTGCGCTGTCTCTCCCTCTCTCACTCAGTAGACAAGACGATAGAAAGGGACACCGACACTCGGACAGCAGAAAGGACCAAAAGGTAGGAAGAACTAAAAGGCAACAAGAGACACAGCACGTACCTCCAGTGACTGAGCAACAGACCTGGCGCTCGCACGTGCGTGATAAGCGAGCGGAAGCTGGAGAGAGAGAGAGAGAGAGAGAGAGAGAGACAGAGAGAGACAGAGACAGAGAGACAGAGACTTTTGACGTCCTTTTATTCCAAAAATATAAAGTGCATGGATGTACAGTGTATAAAATCAAAAAAGCCAAAATCAAAAGAAAACGATGAAAGCGAGGAAACAATACAGATACAAGCGTTAATCAGTTCAAATTTTACAAAAAAATCAAATGAAATCTTCTGCAACAATACTACGAAGTGTAGAAATTATGATCAATTAAGAAAAAAATAATACAAACTCATTTTGGCGGACTTCACAGACACTTTCCAAACACCATTTTTCTACAAATCCATCAATTTCACCCATGATCCTGGAAAACTCAAACTCATGTTTTAGCCTTGCAGCACAAAGTGCATTGAAAAGTGTCATGACATTGCATTGATGAATGGGCTTACCATTACGCTTCTCCTTTCTGGACAAGTAAGTTGCAAGCTTTGCTGTAGCTACAAAAAAGCACAACAGTTCGTATTCTTTGTTGTGTTGCCGTCTCTTTTTGATCCCAAAAATAAAGGATCGAAAAGTAAATCTGAAATTCATTTTGATCGACACAAAGTCTAACCATTTAAATAATGAAAAAAGTCTTTCACAACCAATAAAAAAATGAAAAACATCCTCATTTACAGAACAAAAGGGGCAACATGCAGATATTGGGGCAAAATTCCATACATATGTATTGCATGGGATGATCCAGTGGGCAAGGCGCCACTGAAGATCTCCTGTTCTTTTGTTAATCAGCTTACAATACATTGATTCCCATACAGGTTCATTGGGGGGCCTGGCAGGGAGTAGCCTCTTCCAACGTGCTACTCCATTTAACGGAGAAATACCAAGAACCTGAGATAAGCACCACTTATACAGGCTCTTGCTGCTCTCAGCATGTAATTCACTTGTCCCTGTGCTAACAGGTGGAAGTTCCTTGGGAAAGCAGTCAAAAATCAGTTTCGGGAAAGGGGACTCGTTGGGGTGTCCAAAAGTATTCCGAGTCCAAAGTTTCTGTAACTGATGACGTTTTTGAACAACTTTCCTTAAAATCATTCCAATTGTCCTCTTGGACCGAATCGCCGTCATGGTTGAAATTTCCTCCACATTCCTCCACCCGACACCGGAGTTTGGCCGAAGGTGCCATACTTTGTTTATGCCTACATCAATGAAGCGTTGGCACAAATGACGACTCTTGAGTACATCAGGGAAGAGAGGATTGAAGAACAGAGGTTCAACCTCGAACATCCCTGGGGAGTAAGTGTCCGCTTTACGGCTCACGGAAAGTCTTTCCCAGGCACTGAGAAGGCTCTGGTAAAATATGGGGAGCATTGATGTATTCACATACTTAAGGTGAGTCAGGAATACTTCGAGACCATAGCCAAGTCTACCCGCCTGCTGCAAAATATGACAAGCCAAGGCATGGTTTGGCAGGTTTTCAACAAATAGGAGGCGTTGAATTTGAAACACAGGCGAAAGGCCATGAGACGGGATTTCACGTGAACGAGGCTCTGACCACCTTCAGATGAAGTATGGCATATTACGTTTGGCCGCAGCCAATGATGGCCTCCCCAAAAAAAGTCCACAAGTTTGGCCTGTATCCTGCCCAGCAGCACTTCTGGTGGTTGCAGGCAAATGAAGCGATGCCACAACGTTGTAGCAACCAAGTTATCTGCCACTAAGCCACGGCCCTTAAATGAGAGGTGCGGTAGGGTTCTTTTCCACAGGTTCAGCCTCCTCTCTATTTCTCCAGTCACACCTTCCCAATTCCTTTTCTCAAATTGTGTAGAGCCCAGGAACACACCAAGGTAATCAACACCATCTGCTTTCCACTCTAAGTTTTCTGGAAGAGCAGGTAGATGTGTTGAGACAGGTAGGCAACTATTAAGGTATGGCACCCAAAGAGCTTTGCTTTTCATCCAATTAACCTTCAGAGACGAAGCCATGAAAAAGGTTCTTAAGGACTTTACAAGAGCAACAATGTCTTGGTGGTTTTTTATAATGACGCAAACATCATCTGCATAGGCCGATATAGTCAATAGTGGGCTTCCAGGAAAACAGGTCAGGCCAGAGATATTCTTTCTCAGTGTACAAAGTAACGGTTCCATTGCTAACGCAAAAAGCAAACCTGAGACTGGGCAACCCTGCCGTACCCTCCTCTGAACCTTTATGGGGGGAACCAGTTCATTGTTCACCTTAGTTATACTGGAGATGTCATTGTACAATAGAGTTATAAAGGCCCTGAAATTTACCCCAAACCCGCATGCTTCAAGAACATCGCACAAGAAAACATGGTCAATGCTGTCAAAGGCTTTTTCAAAGTCTAGAAAGAATATTCCAAAATCGTTTTGGTCATGGTAAGCATACATTAAATCCCGCACGAAAAAAATGTTGTCGTAAATCGAATGACTGGGGATGCAGAAAGTCTGATCAGGTAAAACCAGATCACCAATGACTTTCTTCAAACGATTTGCCATTGCTTTCGAAAACAATTTATAGTCAGTGCACATTATTGAAACCGGTCTCCAATTCTCCATCCGCCGGAGATCTCCTGACTTTGGGAGAAGACTCACCACTGCTCTCCTTAGACTTAGTGGCATTACACCTTTTCGCAAGGATTCTTGGAATACATTCAAAAGTTCCAGGACCAAAATGTCCCAAAATTCCAAGTAAAACTCAGCTGGTCGGCCATCAATTCCCGGAGCCTTTCCAGATTCCATTTCAACCAGGGCACGCTGTAACTCATCAAGGCTTAAAGGCACATCCAGCTCCAGGCGCTGAGTCTCAGTCAGGGATGGGAGATGGGAGGTAAAACATTTTATTTTATCCTCATATTATATATCTTTTTTTGCAAATAGTTCAGAATAGTACTTTCTAATAGTGATTTTTACCCACATCAGAATTTGTAATTTCATTCCCACTGGGGTCCTTAACTGATAAAATAAGCCGAGGAGGCTTCGTTTCAGATTCTAAGTGAAAGAAGGATTTGCTAGGGCTATCTGATACTTTAATGCTTTTTACTCTCAGTCTAACTAATAGTCCTGCGGCCTTCTCCTGTAATAGGTCCCGAAGTTGGGTCCTTTTTTCAATGAGCAATTTATAATTTGTCTCATTTTCTTGTTCTGCCATTTTAGGTTACAATATTCCTTAATCGTGGGTGATATACCATCGGTCAAGCCTCGCTAAGGATACTTGGCCATTTGAGCATCGGCACCATGTGAACTGCCGGTCATTTGGGTGCATCAATCGCCATACATCAAGAAAAGCCCCACCTGAAAGAAACTGGGAGAGGTCACCATGGGCCTCGGGATGTGGTTCCGGTGAATTTCTGTCCATTTTGGGCTCTTGCGTACAATTGAAATCTCCCCCCATGCATATGCACTGATTGAGGTCAAACAAATTTAAATGGTTTATCACTTCAGTAAAGAAGACTTTACGGTCAGTACTCTCACTTGGTGCATATACATTAAAAAATAATAAGCTTCAGGCTATTGATCACCAATTCTAGGGAGGCAAAACGTCCCCGAATCACCTCCTGAAAGAGGCAAGATTCAGGTACAAGCCCTGGTTTTAACAAAAACCCAACTCCAGCAGATACAGATGACACATTACTGAAGAAACATTTACTTTTGAACATGCTGCACCAGTCATGTTCAACCTTCTCAATAATATGAGTTTCTTGCAGTAATATTACATCAACTTGTTTCCGTTTGAATAAACTATTCACTTGGATCTGGCGGACGTGACTAGGCCCACCACCATTTATATTGAGTGTTGCAAGATTAAGCGTCTTCATCACTCATGATTAAATTTTGTCTGACGCTGTGAGTACTCATTCTTTGCCTTTGTTATGATTTTCTTTAGTCGATGAAACTGTGATTTTGTTAGGTTTAGTTCCTCAGATTTTTTTATGACTAGTTTTGCAGCCTGAATAAAGGGAGCCAAATCAGGGAAATGATCCCCAATGATGACATTTCTCTGTCTACACGTTTCATTGAGAAATGAGAGAACAAGATGGGGAGGGATTGGGGGGGTGATCTGCCATTAATTGTGATAACGCTGTTACCTCTACCTCCTCTTCCGATTCTGATAAATCAGAAAATGGTCCAATGAGGTCTGGGTCAATACCGTTTTCTTCTCCTGCTATGCAAACTAGTCTTCCCTTGTCTGGGGGGTCCGCACAGTGTTGGGTTTGGGAAACATCAGCACATTGATTACTGATTTCCTCAGATGGCATGAAATCATTATTCCCACATTCCTGTGGATTTATGTTTCCACCCTTATCTGCTATATTGGCAAATTTATTATGGATGTCAGCCTGTTCGACGACATTCGTTTGGATCAATGATGCACCATTCACAGACTCGTGGCCTGATTTATTTACATCATTAACGTCGTCTGTGTGAGTTATGGAAGCGCGTTGTTTTAGAGGCTGAATCCTGATACTCTTTTCTGGGTTTTCCTCTTTATTTATTTGGTCCACACTTTGCAGAGAGATTCCATGTGCATCCTGAAGAGTTTTCCCACCAACAGTCTGCAAATCGAGCACGACCTTTTTACCTGCTCCAGATGAGTCATTATCATCCGGAGCCCTTCGTTTATTCGTCCCCAATTTAATATCAGTGTCCATTTCAACATTTTACTGAGGAGGAATAAATACATTCGTGCATGAAACACTGGATTCAGCCTCATTAGGAATTTTAAGCGGTGGAATAGCGTTAACCTCCCCCTCCCCTCCCCCCCCCCCCCTACTGGGAATATTAGTTAGTGGAGCAACGTTAACCTCCCTCCCACTGGGAATATTAATTAGCGGAGTAACCTCCTCCTTACAAACTATGACGGTGTAACCCGTCTTGCCACACCTGACACACGAGGCTTTGGGACAAAAACGTTTTAAATGTCCATACGCTCCACACTGAAAACATGTTAAGGTGGTGGATGATGCGTATAGCTGGAAATTTGCCTCTTCAAAATTAATTTTGAAGGTGATGTTGAGGCCTGTGTCGTCCCCATGTTCTGGAAGGACCATATACACCTGTCTGCGGAAGCTCATTACATGCTTAACACGTACATTCCGACAACCAACAGGGATTGTTGAAATCCTTGATACTATTTTACCGTACCGTGATAGCACGGTCATTAACTTGTCATTTGGGATAAATGGTGGTACGTTGGAAATAACCACTCTCGTCGCGGGAGTTAATAGCGGCGACGCCATCATAAAGTGACCACTTTTCGTGGTTATCCCCGCACTTACCACGTCATGGACGAGTTCCTCGTCCGAAACGAACACCACCACTTCCTGGTTCATACGCGAAGCTGCACGTATATTTTCATCCCCAATAATGCTCCCTACAGCGAGGATGATGTCCTCAACAGGGACTCCATCCGGAGGCACGCACACAAACGCATGCTTCCTGGTTAAGCTTTCAAAGCCATCGCAACGAGAGCGTGCATTCGCCATACCGGCGATATTACCTTCGCCTTCTTGTCCGAACCGGCCAAGAAGGTATCAAACCAAAAAAATCACACAAAAAAGAAAAACAAAACACGCATTATGAGCAATACGAAAAAAACGCCCACAACGCATCGTTAAAGCGGATAGGCTGCACCCAAAATGGGCCTGCTCTCATTCTCTCTTTCTTGTGGATAGAGGAGAGGAAAAATGGGAAAAAGCCAGTGCACAAAACACGTAGGGTGGAAAAGGAAAGAGGGAGAGGGGCAGATGGGAGAAAGGAATACTCGGACGACTCACCACAACACACAGCAGCTGCACACGGCGGCCAGGACACCACACTCAACTCACCAACGGCCAGCAGGGGGTGAGAGAGAGATAGATAGAGAGAGAGACTTTGACTTTTGAAGCTCTTTTATTATAAAGGTAAGAAAACCATACAAGTCATGCAAATAATAGTCACCACAATTCAAAACATGTGCAGCCAAACAACAACAATAAAAACACCAAGCACTAAAATAAAAAACTTAACAAACTATGATCAAGTTTACAAAACCCACCCTTTGCACACCATTTTTCCACAAAGGTTTGTAAATCATCTTTCATTTGGCAAAAAGAAAATTCCAAGTGTAACCTTGCCATGACTAGAGCCTTAAACACAATTACCACATCACATAAAATATCAGCATTTGCCAGGAGCTTTGCTTTTCTTGTTTTGTAGATTGCTAATTTTCCAATAGAAATTAAGAAATTAGCAAGAGCAGTCTCAGAGCGTTTTTTATAACTAAGTGGTGTTCCAAAGATAAAAACACGTGTAGAAAAAGAAAAGTTCATACGATTAAAAAAAGTTGATAAAAAACCAAAGAAGGGAGAGAGTCTTGCACAATCTACGTAAGCATGGAAAAGGTCTTCAGAAATCATACAAAAGGGGCATTCCACTGAATTATCCTCATTAAAACGATGTAATAAAACATTGGAGGGCAACACCATATGGGCGAGTCTCCAAGCAATATCACCAGTCCTTTTAACAATCGGTGAAACATACATTGCAGACCATTGCGGATGGGAGGGAGACCCAGAAGGCAGTTTCTCTTTCCATCGAGCCCCAAAAGAAAGAGGCTGTAACGAGGGAAACCGAACTGAGATACACAAACGATAGAGTCTCTTTTTATCCTTGCTGGAAAGTGGCGATGAGGATAGCAAGATAGATGTTGTGGCGCTATCAGCTGGCAGGCTAGAGCTAGCACAGATCTGTGGTGGTGTATGGTGGTCACCAATGTTGGCGGTTGAGCTCAGGCCCAGGTGCCTAAAAACACACAGGATTTCCTGTAGGACCTTGGCTACGCTCCTCAAAGATCTGATGCCAGTTCTTACTTGAAGATGTCCTGCGGAGAACCAACTGTTCCTGTTACAGTCACGAAGGTCCCGAGTCGTTTTCACGCCAGCACTCACAAAACGTTGCACAAAGGCACGTGAGCGAGGAATAGCAGGAAAGAGGGCATTGTAGAAAAGGGGTTCCCGGAGGAACCTTTCACTGTTGTATGTCCCCATTTGGCGAGTTATTGAAATGGACCGCCAGACGTTCAAGACATCTTGGTAAAAGTCAGGGAGCAGCGAAACATCGACATGTTGCAGCTCCATGAAGAAGAGTTCACAATTGTACCCAAGCATGCCGGCTTGTTTTAGTATACAGTTTGCAGTAGATTTCCAGGGCAAGGCCTCCAGAAATATAAAACGACGAGCTGTGGAGACTCGGAAGGCCATCACCCGACAAAGAATGTCCACAAGCCCATGACCACCTTCTGCCAGTGGGAGGCAAATAGTCTCTGGCTTTAGCCAGTGTTTGCCATCCCAAAAGAGGTCAAGTAAACATTTTTGGATTGACGACACCAACGTTGCAGGTGGCTGCAAGGCAATCATTTTATGCCATAAGAGAGGGGCCACCAGGTTGTTAATGACCAGAGAGAGAGAGAGAGAGAGAGAGAGAAAGAGAGAGAAAGATACTTTTTGACTTTTTATGTCCTTCTATTACAAAAGTAAAAAAAACAAGTACAGATACATTCAAAGTACACCGTCCCCATGCCAAATAATTAAATATCCTCTAGCGCGGCATTGCAGGGGCGCCTCCGGCGCCCGGCAATACCACCATGCAACTCAAAGAGTCTGTATTTGGAGGGAGAGGTGCACAGTATTTGATTGATTAATTGCATCATTAAAATCAATAAAACATTGTCATAAAATATTTTCTTAATCAATTGGCAAATAGCATAACTAAACCACGTTTGCTTCATCCAAAGATGTCACTTTTAGAAATTGCATTAAATAAGTCATTAATGAAAAAACTAAATAATTAATTTATTAATCAATAAATAATTAATCAATTAATTGATTATCCAATAAATCAAAAATACCCTTCACAGACAAATCACTTGGTCATTGTCATGTCCAAATATCAGCCTCCTAGCTCAAAAGGTGCCTGAGAGAATGCCCAGAAGAGAAAGAAAATAAATAAATGATTAATAATGGAAATAAATAAATAAATAATAATCGTTAAAAAAAAAAAATCAATTGCCGAAAAGAACACATAAACCACCACCATTTCATCTGAATCTGTAAATAAAAATATATATATTTAGTCATTAATCGAATAACAAAATAATTAATCGATTAATTGATTAATCAATAAATCAAAAATATCCCAGACAGCCAAATCACTTGGTCATTGTCGTGTCCAAATATCAGCTTCCTAACTCAAACGGCGCCTGAGATAATGGACAGAAGAGAAAGGAAATGTATAATTACTTAATTAATCGCTAATAATTAAACAACTAATCAACTAATTGATTAATAAAAAAACAAAAATACTGTTTTTGACAAAGTACTTGCTCACTATTGTGCCAAAATTTCAGCTTCCTAGCTCAAGGGATGGCTGAGATATCGCCCGGACAAACAAACAAGAAAACAAGAAAACAAACAAGTACAGATGCATTCAAAGTGCACCGCCCCCATGCCAAATAATTAAATATCCAACAGCGCGGCTCATAGAGACTGCATTGGGAGGAGAGGTGTACAATATTTGATTGATTAATTGCATAAATAAAATCAATAAAAGACTGTCATAAAATATTTTCTTAATCAATAATTGGCAAAAAGCATAACTAAACCACAAGTGCTTCATCCAAAGATGTAACTTTTAGAAATTTAATTAAATAAGTCATTCATAAAAAATTAAAAAATTTATTGATTAATCAATAAATAATTAATGGATTAAATGATTAATCAATAAATCAAAAACATCCTTTATAGCCAAACCACTTGGTCACTGTCATGTCCAAATATTAGCTTCCCAGCTCAAAAGGTGCCTGAGATATTGCCCAGATGAGAAAGAAAATAAATAAATGATTAATAATGAAAATAAATAAATTATAATCATTAAAAAAATGAAATAATTAATCAATTCGTTAATAGAACACATAAACCACCACCATTTCATCAGAATCTGTAACTTAATTTTTTTTTATTAATCAAGTCATTCATTGAATAATTAAATAATTAATCGATTAATTAATTGATCAATAAATCAAAAATACCACTTACAGCCAAATCACTTGGTCATTGTCATGTCCAAATATCAGCTTCCGAGCTCAAAAGGTGCCTGAGATATTGCCCAGATGAGAAAGAAAATAAATAAATCATTAATAATGAAAATAAATAAATAATAATCATTTAAAAAATGAAATAATTAATCAATTCGCTAATAGAACACATAAACCACCACCATTTCATCTGAATCTGTAACTTTAAAAAAAATTTTTTAGTCATTAATCGAATAATGAAATAATTAATCGATTAATTGATTAATCAATAAATCAAAAACACCATTTGCAGCCAAATCACTTGGTCGTTGTCATGTCCAAATATCAACTTCCTAACTCAAAAGGTGCCTGAGATAATACCCAGAAGAGAAAGAAAATGTACAAGTACTTAATTAATTGCTAATAATTAAATATCTCATGAATTAATTGATTAAACAAAAAACAAAAAAGGCAGTTTTTTAAAAAGTACTTTTTCACTATTGTGCCGAAATTTCAGCTTCCGAACTCAAAGGATGGCTGAGATATCGCCCAGAAAAAAACAAACAAGAAAGCAAGAAAACAAGTACAGATACATTCAAAGTACACCGCCCCCATGCCAAATAATTAAATATCCTACAGCGCGGCATTACCACAGTGCAGCTCACAGAGACTGCATTGGGAGGGAGAGGTGCACAATAATTGATTAATTGTATAATTAAAATCAATAAAAGATTGTCATAAAAATTTTCTTAATCAATTGGTTAATAGCATAACTAAACCACTGGTGCTTCATCCGAAGATGTATCTTTTAGAAATGTAATTAAATAAGTCATTAATAAAAAATTTAATAATTAATTTATTAATCAACAAATAATTAATTTCTCGATTAATTGATTAATCAATAAATCAAAAACACCCTTTACAGACAAATCACTTGATCATTGTCATGTCCAAATATTAGCTTCCTAGCTCAAAAGGTGCCTGAGATATTGGCCAAATGAGAAAGAAAATAAATAAATAATTGATAATGAAAAGAAAGAAATAATAATCGTAAAAAAATTCAATAATTAATCAATCGCCTAACAGAATACATAAACCACCACCATTTCATCCAAATCTGTAACTTAAAAAAAAAAAATTGTCATTAATCAAATAAGTAAATAATTAATCGATTAATTGATTAATCAATTCATCAAAAATAGCCTTGACAGCCAAATCACTTTGTCATTGTCATGTCCAAATATCAGCTACCCAGCTCAAAAGGTGCCTGAGGTAATGACCAGAAGAGAAAGGAAATATTTAGTCACGTGAAAAAGTAAGTACACCCCATGTAAAGTTTTAAGTTTTTCAACATATTTCAACATACAGCTATTTGATCTTCATTTCAACAATATTGAAAGATAAAGGTGATATAATATAACAAATATCATGAAACATTTACATTTTGTAGTCCATTGTATAATTTAAATAAACATAAATGCAAATTTTGCATGTGGAAAAAGTAAGTACACCCCTACATTTATCACTACTTCAATTACCTAAAATTAGAATCAGGTGCACCAGCTCAGGTGCAAATGATTATAACATTGTTAGAGTGGATCTTGGAGGAACCTGTCTTATTTAAACCTCAGACATTTAGTTTGGATTGCTCTTTTTGTCGAAGTGTGCGGCGTCACCATGCCGAGATCAAAAGAGCTCTCTGAGGCCTTCAGAAAGAAAATTATAGATGCCTACGAGTCTGGGAAGGGATTTAGAAAGATCTCCAAACAATTTGAAGTTAATCATTCGACTGTCTGGAAGATCATCTACAAGTGGAGAAGATTCCAAACAACTGCCAACTTGTTCAGGCCAGGCCGCCCCAGTAAGATCAGCCCGAGAGCAGACCGCAAAATGCTGAAAGAACTCTCTAAGAACCACAGAATGTCATCACGGGGCCTACATGTAGCTCTTGCCACTGTTGAAGTCAAAGTGCACGAGTCTACCATTAGAAAGAGGCTGCACAAATTTGTTCTACATGGGAGGTGTGCCAGGAGAAAACCTTTGCTGTCCAGAAAGAACACAGGGCAAGACTAAAGTTTGCCAATGAACACCGAGGCAAAGACCAGCACTTCTGGAACAATGTGCTCTGGACAGATGAGTCAAAGGTAGAGCTATTTGGCCACAGTACCAGAAGACATGCTTGGCGAAAACCAAAGACAGCATTTGACCACAATAACCTGATACCAACTGTAAAGCATGGTGGTGGAAATATCATGGTTTGGGCAGCTTCGCTGCATCAGGGCCTGGGCAGCTCACCATCATAGAATCCACTATGAATTCTTCATTGTACCAGAGGGTGCTTGAGGATAATGTGAGGCCATCTGTCGGAGTGTTGAAGCTCAACCGAAGGTGGACCTTGCAACATGACAATGACCCTAAACATACCAGTAAATCCACCAAGGAATGGCTGAACAGAAAGAAATGGAGGGTTCTGGAATGGCCAAGTCAAAGCCCGGATCTAAATCCCATCGAGATGTTGTGGGGGGATTTGAAACGAGCTGTGCATGCAAGAAACCCCACAAACATCACACAGCTGAAAGAATTCTGCATGGAGGAGTGGGCAAAAATTTCTCCCAGTCGATGTCAGAGACTGGTAGACAGTTATAAGAAATGCCTACCTGAGGTTGTTTCTGCCAAAGGGGGCAATACCACCTATGAGAGCCAAGGGTGTACTTACTTTTTCCACATGCGAAATATGCATTTATGTTTATTTAAATTATACAATGGACTACAAAATGTAAATGTTTCATGACATTTGTTATATTATATCACCTTTATCTATCAATATTGTTGAAATGAAGACTAAATAGCGGTATGTTGAAATATGTTGAAAAAGTCAAACCTTTACATGGGGTGTACTTACTTTTTCATGTGACTGTAAATATATATATATATATATTGTTGCGGATCTCGCCGCCAGCCTTCTCCCCTTACCAAGGGGGGATTATTCCCCTTGTCTTTGACTGGCGACGGGACCCTTGACCTTTGACGTCCTTCCTGGACAGCGCAAAATAGGGTTGTAGGACTAGAATCACGATTACCTAATTACTCACGCTGCCCTGAAACGAGGAAATATGTCCCGCATGAATCACACGTGCTGAGACGCCGAGCGGTGCGTACACGAGATCCGTGCTGTTTATATGGTGACCCCGGTTCTAGCGATCTCGTTCGTACCACGCTTAGCCAATGGAGAAATCACACAGGTGATCGAATTGGGAAGAAAGGAATAACAAGATTTATTTACACTATTTACAATGATTCCAGAAAAGAGGACACAGTGCAGCCTTAAAAACAGTCTTAACTAAATCCCCAGGACAAACGGGCCCGTCTCACACATCGACACACTCACACGGGGCTTGCAGCTGCAGGGTGATGGTCTGCGTCCAAGGATGGCTCTCATGCAGCTCCCTCCGGTCTCCGGCTCGTCCCGTGCAGATGGTAAGTAGAGGGGTAGGAGCTCTCCGCGTGTCGTTTGGCGCACAACGGTTAATACGGGGCGATTTGGTAGGGTCTGGGCTCTGGCGGTTGGTGGTTATCACTGGCGGCTATTGCCGCATTCACTCACATGGCTGAGCAGGGGATATTCGCCACCGGCGCGTCTGGCTGTCTTTCCTTCATTGCGTACGTTATACTTGAGATATAGTGCAATGACTCCAAAGCGAGCGCTGCGAGTCAAGTTCTCCAAAGTCCTCTTGGTCAACAAGTCCTCTCACGTGCGCTCTCTCCTTGCGAGTCCTCCGCTTCAGTCCTTTTCATGCGCGTCCTGCTGGTAAGCCCTGTTCAAGGGCTTTGTGCAAAGACTTTTATAGGCACGCCCCGCGAACCTTCTAGCACTTACCAGACGCGCCTTACCACGCCCTGTCACGCCATGCCGTTAGAGCCCTGGTTAGCTGGTGGCTCTGGTGACCGTCATCGCCTCTGATGCGCTGCCTTGACGCCGACCCACCCCGACCCCGCGCTCCTCCTCCTTCTCAGGCCTACCTCGTGTTACTCGACTAGTGAGCGAGCAAAGGGCAGCAAATGCTGCTGGCAGCCAAAGCGTAACAAATGCTGCGGGCAGCCAAAGCGTAGCAAATGCTGCGAGCAGCCAAAGTGTAATAAACTGAGTGGGTCAGCCAAATGGGGCACGGGATCAATTATGCCCATAGAGGTGGACTTGGAGGGTGGATGCAAAATGACCGGGACCTAAACTAATGTGTTTACACAACACAGATATTACGAGGGGAAATGGCCTATTCTTACATATACTATGACATAACTAATACTACAAGGTGGCCTACGTGTTGCTCGTGGACTAACTATGGGGGGCACCCTTTAACCTTTAATGGTCAATATGTGCCAATCTCAAAACCGTAGCAATATATATATTGTTGTGGATTTGAGAATGGTTTTTTTTTTTTGTTGTTATTGTGTAAATTGTTGTTAAAATATCGCCCTCCTTACTCCAGTTATGTATAAAGGTCAAAGTGCGTCCCGTAATTAGTTCATAAACACCACACGTTAGCCAATCATAGATTTCCCCCCTTGTTGACAGTTATTTCCTTATTATGTGTATTAGGGTAAGGCCTTGTCTTCCATTAACTTAATACTCCATTGCACCGAATTCAAATAGATAGATCCCCTTTCATTCCCATTCCCAAAACTTCTAATGCCAACTGCAATTGCCGCCATTACGGCGTGGTCAGCTCGGGGAAGAAGGGCGTGCCCGCCCATCGTCATCAAGGGTGGAGTCAGAGGGCCTGTGCCCACCAATCAGGGCCGAAGTGAGCTCACCGAGGGGCGTGTCCTAAAGGCCGGCGGCTTGATCGCCCGAGGCATAATATAAGTGCGCGCGGACGCCGTTGCGAGAGAGAGAGAGAGAGAGAAGAGAGAGAGAAGGTTCGAGAGAGAAGGTTCGCGGTCAATTATAAGAGTTGCACGAAAGGTCTATTACAAGAGTTGCGCCAAAGAGAGGTGAATGAGAAGCGTTGCGCAAAATGTACCAAGACAGAGTTGTGCAAAAAGGGTCCAAGAAAGAGTTGCGCCAAAGACGGCAGATGCGTCCTGAGGTGAGCCAGAGAAGCAGCTTTGGCTCCACCAGCAGCGTTGACTCCACCAGGCAGCTTCAACCCGTTACCCCGCGGGAACCAGATAGCGGTGGCATCGTTGGCCGTCGAGGTCCAGCCGACGTCCCGTGCGGGATCAAACCCGAACCATCTGCCCCAGCTGAACCTTCCCATTCCTCCTTCCAGCATCCATTCCTGCCATTCCATCCTTCTTGTGTACGTGAGTTTGTTTTGTTTGTCTTGTCCCAGGGTTAATTAAGCTGGTATAGTTAAGCTAGTATTTTCACTGTGTCACCTGCTTTTTCCATTTTCCCTGTATATAACCTTGACTGCTCCTTTTGCTTAGTGTGTGTAAATAATAAATCCTGTTACTCGTCTGTACGTCTTCTTCTTCCTCTTTACATTCGGTCGCTTTAGAGGTTTCCAAATTGAATACCTGTGGCGTGATTTTGGCCAACGTCCAGGAATCGGGTTAGTTGGGGTAACTGTTCGGCCGCGGCGCCATCCGCTCGGCAAAACAACATCTTATCCGCGGTCCGTAACAATATATATATATATACATATATATATATACTAGCAAAAGTATCCGGTATTATCGGATACTACCTGATCTGGTATTAACTGAAAGGCGGCTCACAGGACAACAGCTTCAAGCACAGCTTAACACTAGTCGAAGTAAGCAAGTCTCAGTTTCAACTGTGAAGAGAAGACTTTGAGCTGCAGGTTTGACAAGTCGATTGGCAGTAAGAAAGCCATTGCTAAGATGGCACAATAAGAAAAAGAGGCTTGCTTGGGCCATGAAGCACCGCCAGTGGACTAATGAAGACTGAAAGAAGGTCTTATGGACCGATTAATCAAAATTTGAAATCTTTGGTTCATCACGCAGGGTTTTTGTATGCCGTCGAGTAGGCGAAAGGATGGTTCCTCAGTGTGTGACACAAACTGTTCATCCTACAGCAAGATAATGACCCAAAACACACCTCCAAGCTATGTCAAAACTACCTTCGAGGAAAAGAACAAGACGGTAGGCTTCAAATCATGGAATGGCCAGCACAGTCTCCAGACGTAAACCCCATCGAGCTATTTTTTTGTTGTTGTTTTTTTTTTGTATACTGAATCGAGGCTCGTGAAAGAGCTAACATTTACTTCACAAACAAATCAACCAGACAAACAAAATATATAAAAAGAGGGAGCGGAAGACAAGATGGGGAGAGAAGGGGAAGCACACAAACACAACATTTGAGAGCAGGGAGATGTGTGGAAGGGAGAGGGCTTGGGGGGAGGAGGCGTGGGAAGGGGGGGGGGAGGGAGAAGTATAAAACACAAGGACACCAAGGACTTCCAGGACAGAAGTTGGTATTTCAAAAGATTGGAATTGGGGTGAAATTAGCGGGGGTAGAAAAGATCAAGGTTTTGGATTGGGGAAGATAAGAGATGGTGGTGAACAGTTGTTTTAAAGACCTGGAGGGTGGAGTGGGATTGAAGAGAGTGAGGGAGTTTGTTCCAGAGGTGGGAGAAAAGAGGAATGAAGGAGTGAAGGTGAGCAGAGAGACTTGATTTTGGCAGTTTAACCATAAGAGGGTTGCAGGCAGATCTTGTGCGACCTGTAGAAATATTTGTGGGACAGAGCCCAGAGAGAGCTGGGGGGGGCAAGGCCAGAGAGGAGTTGGTAGAAGACGGAAAGACCACCAACCTGCCTGCGGTGAGTGAGTGAGAGGCCCTTGGAGTTAGCTTCATCGCGGGAGATTCCAATGATTCTGAATGCTTTGGTTTCAACAGCGTGAAGACGAGCTAGGTGTGAGGCAGGAGCACCAGCCCAGAGGGGAGAGCAGTATTCCATTGAGCTGCGGATGAAAGCCTTGTATGTGGTGAGGAGCTCAGGTGTGCCAAGGAAGGACTTCGCACGACGGAGGATGCCCAGTCGGCGACTGGCTTTGGAGGCCAGATTTGAAATGTGGTTTCCCAGGAAAGATCATGGCAGATAGTGAGACCCAAAAGCTTGAATGACAGAACTTCTTGGAGAGGATTATTCAGAAAGTGGATGGGAGGGTTGTCCAGTCGGTCTTTTCGGAGAGACATCGTAAGAGTATGAGATTTGTCAGGATTGAAAGACATGTTCCACTTGTTTGCCCAGTCTGTGATTTTGTCCAGGTCTGCAGAGAGTGAGGAGGCTGCAGACTGCCGATCTGAGGGATGAAGAATAGAGCGACAGAGAGTAGAGTCATCAGCAAAGAGATAGAGAGGATTTTCAAGAGAGTCGGAGAGATCATTGATGAAGACCAGAAAAAGCACAGGGCCCAGAACACTGCCTTTGGGATCTCCAGCCTGAACAGGAAGAGGAGATGAGAGAAACCCATTCAGGGCCACACGTTGACTATGACTGGAGAGGAAGTCCGCCAGACATGCGTGGAGATTTCCATGGATACCAAAAGAGGAGAGTTTGGTGAGCAAAGGTGGTTTGGGATGAACTGGACAGAAGGGTGAAAGCAAAGCAACCTACAAGTGCAACACATTTGTGGGAACCTCTGCAACAGTGTTGGGAAGAACTTCCGAACAATATTTGATTTCCATTGTAGAAAGAATGCCACGAGTGTGTTCGGCAGTTATATCTGCAAAAGGTGGCTACTTTGCTGAGTCAAAAATTAAAATTAAATTTTGATTAACAAAATGATTCTATGATTTCTTTTTTATCTCCAATTGTTTATTTGTTCTATGATTAATTTCAGAGTACATTGAGACATTAAACTGCGTAAATTTCAACAAAAACTGGAAAAATTGAGGTGTTCTAAAACTTTGACCGGTATAGTAAGGGAAACATATGAAAATCTGTTAACTAAATTGTTACCAAAAAATTTCTTCACCAATATGTTTGTAAAGGTGTGTAATAACATGTGTTAAAATGTTGAAGGTCAACTCCCGTGGGAAACCCAGAAAAAAAGCTGTTGAATTCGGGTACCGAAAAGTTATTTTCGAGAATTTTTTATTTTTTTTAATCGGCCCTTAAGTAACTTATGAGGGGTCAAATAAGGGTTTTTCATGATTCTGAGTTGATTGTTAACATTTATATTTCACCACAGACACTCCTTTGTGGAAAAATAATTTCTAAAAATATCTCATTTTCTACTTTGCAGGACATGGAGTCTAGCAATATGGATGAAGACGTTACTCCACCTGTGCTCAATTGCTTCATCTGTGCACGCTCGGATACACCAGCTGAAAGGCTCATACAGGCAACTCCAAAGGGATACTCAACTTTATTGAAACAAGCAGAAACTGTCGAAAATGTTACTGTTGTGGAACGTATGAAGGAGGCTCAAAAGGAAGGAAAACTGAGGTACCACCAGAAGTGTAAAAATGATCTGTACAACAACTTTGTTGCAACCACCAATAAGTCAGCTCAAGCATCAAAGGCAGAGAAAGAGTCATTAAAGTTGAAGAGAAGACGCACTACTTGTGAGTTCAGTTCATCAACTGGCTGCAGTTCTAGAAGATCACAGTCAGTTGACCTCCTGTATAAGGATGTATGCATTCTTTGCAACCAACCAGCCCAGCTCTACAAAAATAATCCAGCACAAGCTAGAAAGAAATACAGAGTGCCAGATAATTTGACTGCAGATACACTGAAGGCAAGCTTGCTGAAGACAGCACGGAGTCGCGGGGATGACTGGGGCACTGAAGTCACTGGACGCCTGGAAGGGATCAACGACTTGGTAGCAGAAGAAACACTGTACCATCTGCGATGCAAACTTATGTTTGCGAGAGGTGACAGTTTGTCCAAGACTGATGAGGAAGGAAAAAGGAAGAGAGGACAGAGGAGTATTGATGAGGAGCGAGAGGCAGTTTTTATTGAATTCTGCGAATGGTTAGACTCAGAATTAGAGCATGGGGTAATGAACATGGACCAAGTCCATGAAAAGCTGCAGGAGTTTGATCAGTCACCAGAGAAGAGCCTTTCTTATTCAAAGCATTGGCTAAAGATAAAACTTCTAGAGAAATACGAAGACACCTTGTATTTCACAACACAGGAAAGAAGGGCAGATGTACTCTGTCTCAAAGATGGCACCGACAATATTCTGCGAGGGCATCATGCTAATCTTGACCATGGAGATGAGAAGACTCAGATCATAAAGACGGCACTCAAGTTCATATCCAATGATATTGCCTTGATTGATTTAGGTCCAAAGTCATACCCCACCACACACAGTATGACTGACATCGATAGTCAGCTGACACTTGTTCCTGCAAGCCTTCAGATGTTCTTGAGACCGATTGTCAAGACAGACGAAAGAGTTGCCGTTTGGGGGCAGAATTTTATTAAGGCCTGTCGACCTCGGTCTGGAGTATTGCCACACCAAATGGGGCTTGCCATACAACTTGATCATAGATTTGGGTTAAAATGGATGCTCAACAAGTTCCACCGGCTGGGATACACTGAGTCTTACACGGAGACACAAAACTACAAATACTGCTTCCTTAATAGTAGGAGTGGAGATGATGTTCCAGATACTTCTGGCACTCTTGACACCATTGTGGAGGAAACCGATGAACAGATCAATGATGAGGTCGCGGTTGATGCTGCGCTTGAGGATCAATCAGTGATGACAGCCAAAGTGCCAGCCAGTGAAAGTGAATTGTCAAGTAATATGGATGGTGGTCTTTATGGAGGTTGGGGAAACAAACAATGCAGTCACTCAGTTTGTTGGAGACAATATAGATTTAAACATTGTCTCTATTCACGGAAACACTCCCTTTCACTCAATGGGTTGGATCGAAGTCACCTCTCCGGCACCACCTTTGCCAGATCCACAGACAACAGCAGCTTTCCCCCGGGTGAAGTTGAAGGCACTCGACAAAGCTAAGATCCTGAGAGGAACTGAAGTAAAGATTATTCCATTTACGAACAGGAAACAGATAGGAACGAACGCGATCATGTTTCTCCCCCTCGCTGAGCTTTCCTCCTCCCTGGCTCATGATCAGCCACTCCTCACTCCAGGTGACACACTCTGGGCAGCGGGGTGGGTGATCAAAGCCAACGATCCTGAGTTCCCACACTCCAACTGGAATGGCTGGATGAAGAGAATCCATGCTAATGATGCAAAGCAGAGCACACAGATCGAGTTCCTCCCAGTTATTGAAGGAGACCCTAATGACCTCAACACCATCTTCACCACTCTGAAAGAGTGCATACGGCACGCTGGGGTCGCTATAGTGACCTTTGATCTTCCGATTTGGCTGAAGGCTGTGAATATAATAAAGCAGGCAAATATACCTGTCTCGGCCTGTGGAGTCTGTAATGGCATTACATGCAGAAACTGCAGTCATGATGTTGTTGAGTCTGAAGAAGACATAGACAATGACTGTTGAAACTTCTGACATTGTGAATGAGAAATAACTCGAGTATTATATATGTATGTGAAATAAAAGCTACTTTGTGTGTAAATGTAAAAGTGAAAATATAAATGTTAACAATCAACTCAGAATCATGAACAACCCTTATTTGACCCCTCATAAGTTACTTAAGGGCCGATTAAAAAAAATAAAAATTCTCGAAAATAATTTTTCGGTACCCGAATTCAACAGCTTTTTTTCTGGGTTTCCCACGGGAGTTGAACTTCAACATTTTAACACATGTTATTACACACCTTTACAAACATATTGGTGAAGAAATGTTTTGGTAACAATTTAGTTAACAGATTTGTGAAATATCTCATAAAATGCCCTTACTAGTAGTGTATATACAGACTTGGCATTTAATATGGAATATTTTTTGTGGGGGTGAACTTACTTTTCAAGATGACTTAGAACCAAAAGTTCATTGGAATTATGTTGAAATTATTCGAGATTTTGTTAATGTGACCTTTAAAAGAAACAAAAACCACATTTGACATTTCGAAGCAAATAAATTGATCCTTGAAAGTGATGTAAACTGATATCGAACTCAATTCACAGACAGTACTGTGTTAAACTTCTGTACGTTTTCCAGATGTATCTCTTTCTTTTGCACATTAGCCAAAAAAAATTCAACAAAAACAAAAGCTAAATGATGACTGGGATTACGGACAGTAAAATTACAGTTCAGTACTTTGTGTAACCCCCACGAGCATTCAGGAGACCACGTACACATCGAGGCATGCTGTTCACGAGATTTGCCAAGGTTTGGACAGGAATCGCTTGCCATGCAGTGACAATAGTCTGCTGCAATTCACGCACAGAGGTAGGCTGCTGGTCCAAGTTGTCGATTTGACGCGTTAATTCTGCCCACAAGTTCTCTATCGGATTCATATCCGGGGACATGGCAGGCCACTCCATATGCTCTACACCACGGTCAGCAAGAAAGTGTTGGATCATGCGAGCACGATCAGGCCATGCATTGTCATCTTGGAAGACAAAGTTTCCTCGAAAGGCTGCACGAGCAAATGGAAGCAATGTTTCTTCCAGAATGGCCCTGGACTTGAACTGGTTCAGGTTTCCATTCAGAACAACCAGGTCAGTTTTGCCCCCTGCATGAAAAGCAGCCCAAACGGTCACCCCACCACCTCCAGCTTGGACTCTTGGCACTATACAATCTTTGTTGTAGGCTTCATGCACTTGTCTGTGCACTCAGACGCGGCCACCTTGACAATAGACCAGAAATCTAGATTCGTCACTGAAGGTCACGTGATTCCAGTGTCCTGGCTGCCATTGACGGTGCTCTCTGGCCCACTGCAATCGGCGCTGGCAGTGTTGTCTGGTCAGGCGTGGCTTTCTCAGGGGACGCCTGGCACGATAGCAGGCTTGAACCAGTCGTTGGTTGACTAGCCTTCTGGATACAGGCACATTTGTCAGTTGCTGCCACTCAGCCCTAAGCCGATTAGCTGACTTGGTACGGCCATTGCGGACTAACCGGTGCAGCTGGTGATGATGCCTCCTTGTGGTTCTGCGGGGACGTCCTGGCCTCGGTATTGGAGTTGGTACACCCCTCTGAGCATTTCATTTCAGGATCTTTGACACCTGACCTTGAGTGATGCCATACTGCCGAGCAATAGCACGCTGTTTCATGCCGTAATTTCTTAAAGCCACCACTCCATAACAAACAGCATTGTCGAGTTGACGGATCATCTCCAGAGGAAGCGGCAATAACTTTTGGAGACGTGCAGAAGTTGTTTTCCACTAATACAGAACGCAACAACCCTTGTATACCCGACTGTGAAGCCAATCATCAAATGCACCTGTCCGTACATTTTGCCACGCCACCTGTGATATAATCCTGTTGTTGACTTCTTGCTGCGACAGACAATCAGTGACATGGTTCTTTTAACAAATAAATCACCAAAGTGTAAAAGAAACTCACCAGATTGATATACTGAGTTAAGAAAGTAAACCCAAATCAAGAAAAAATATATATTCCATATTAAATGCCAAGTCTGTATATATATATATATATATATATATATATATATATATATATATATATATATATATATATATATATATATATATATAATGGTATCTGTAATCTGGTTCTCCAACCTAATGAGCGGACAATATGACGTCATCGCCATGCGATTTCTGTATCGCCATGTATTTCTGTATCGCAATATCGCCATCGCCATGCGTCATCTGTATTTATAATCCGTAATGACGCACTGCTAGATGGTTCCTCTGGAACTTTGCAGGCAAGGCGGACGTGCATGGCGATGACATCATGTTGTCCGCTCATTAGGTTGGAGAACCAGATTACAGATACCATTATTAGTAACTCCCAACCGCAACCAGGTCGACTCCATATGATGAGTGGATACCAGAGATAACGTCACCGCATGGCAGGCGGTGCGTATCGCTCCCAGCAAGGTGCAGCAGCAGCTGTATGGGACACCTTGCTGGCGGTTCTCCACTGATGATATGAAGGTCGCATAGTGACTGATATATATATATATATATATATATATATATATATATATATATATATATATATATATATATATATATATATATATATATATATATATATATATAGACTTTGCATTTAATATGGAATTTTTTTTTGTGGGGGTGAACTTACTTTTCAAGTTGACTTAGAACCAAAAGTTCTTTGGAATTATGTTGAAATTATTCTAGATTTTGTTAATGTGACCTTTAAAAGAAACAAAAACCACATTTGACATTTCGAAGCCAATAAATTGATCCTTGAAAGTGATGTAAACTGATATTGAACTCAATTCATGGACAGTACTGTGTTAAACCTCTGTACGTTTTCCAGAAGTATTTCTTTATTTTGCACATTAGCCAAATTTTTTTTAAACAAAAACAAAAGTTAAATTACAACTGGGATTACGGACAGTAAAATTACAGTTCAGTACTTCGTGTAACCCCTACGAGCATTCAGGAGAGCACGTACACGTTGAGGCATGCTGTTCACGAGATTTGCCAAGGTTTGGACAGTAATCGCTTGCCATGCAGTGACAATAGCCTGCTGCAATTCACGCACAGAGGTAGGCTGCTGGTCCAAGTGGTCGATTTGACGCGTTAATTCTGCCCACAAGTTCTCTATCGGATTCATATCCAGGGACATGGCAGGCCACTCCATATGCTCTTCACCACGGTCAGCAAGAAAGTGTTCGTTCATGCGAGCATGATGAGGCCATGCATTGTCATCTTGGAAGACAAAGTTTCCTCGAAAGGCTACACGAGCAAATGGAAGCAATGTTTCTACCAGAATGGCCCTGTACTTGAACTGGTTCAGGTTTCCATTCAGAACAACCAGGTCAGTTTTGCCCCCTGCATGAAAAGCAGCTCAAACGGTCACCCCACCACCTCCAGCTTGGACTATTGGCACTATACAATCTTCGTTGTAGGCTTCATGCACTTGTCTACGCACTCGGACATGGCCATCTTGACGATAGACCAGAATTCAAGACTCGTCACTGAAGATCACGTGATTCCAGTGTCCTGGCTGCCATTGACGGTGCTCTCTGGCCCACTGCAATCGGCGCTGGCGGTGTTGTCTTGTCAGGCGTGGCTTTCTCAGGGGACGCCTGGCACGATAGCCTGCTTGAACCAGTCGTTGGTTGACTAGCCTTCTGGATACAGGCACATTTGTCAGTTGCTGCCACTCAGCCCTAAGCCAATTAGCTGACTTGGTACGGCCATTGCGGACTAACCTGTGCAGCTGGCGATCATCCCTCCTTGTGGTTCTGCAGGGACGTCCTGGCCTCGATATTGGAGGAGGGACACCCCTCTGAGCATTTCGTTTCGGGATCTTTGACACCTGACGTTGAGTGATGCCATACTGCCGAGCAATTGCACACTGTTTCATGCTGGAATTTCGTAAAGCCACCACTCCATAACAAACAGCATTGTTATTGACTTCTTGCTGCAACAGACAATCAGTGACATGGTTATTTTAACAAAGAAATCACCGAAGCGTAAAATAAACTCACCAGATTGATATTCTGAGTTCAGAAAGGAAATCCAAGTCAAGAAAAAAAAAATATTCCATATTAAATGCCAAGTCTGTATATATATATATACATATATATATATATATATATATATATATATATATATATATATATATATATATATATATATATATATATATATATCAAGTAATGAACGGCGGTTGGAAATTATATCCACGACATCCATTTTTCCGTTCTCCAACCTATAGCTTTGTCTTTGAAAAACTCAACGTTTCGGCCAGCAACCCAGCGTGCGCTGGGCCCCCACTAGCCTTCATCAAGAGAAGTTCCCTTGTTCACCTCCTCCCAGATATACCTGGGGGGAGGGGTGGGCCTATTCTATCAACCAATCACAAAGCTGTGTTGCGAGACCTCGTGACCATAGACCCATGAACGGCTTATGTTGCAAGTGTTTTGTGTGTGTTTGAGCGGTGTATTGTATTTTGTTGTCCCTGTTGCCTGTGTCGGCTATGTCCCACTTTGTCTTTGTCCTCCTCCCAGCATCGGTGTCTCTCTGGTTTATTTATGCAGGAGAGGTCCGTATGCCTGTGGTAACGCACAGTCTCCTCTGTCAATGGTGCCCTCGTTTGGCCAGTCTGCCAGGCCTCCAGTATTCGCCTCCTGGCCCGGTTCGGGGATGCCGCCAGCACATTCACATTGTCCCATAGAGGAACATGGCCCCGGCCCGCCCTTATTCCATGCTTGGCGATAGCAGATCTTTCTGGGTGATTACACTCAAAGGCCTTGTGGTGTTCATTAATGCGCTGGCCTAAGGTTCTTCCAGTCTCGCCTATGTATTCTCACCACAGTCACATGGAATGGTGTATACCACACCTGTGCAATCACTCTTTAGTCTTTTGTCTTTGACCTTGGTCAGTGCACGTCTCAAGGTGTACATAGGTTGGTAGTTAACCCTCACCCCGACCGGTCTCAAAATCCTGCCAATCCTTTGAGCTACTCGTGGCACAAATGGTAGCACGCAGAAGCCCTTAGGTGGTTCCTGTGGCACGTCCTGGGTTCTTGGAGCTGCCAGTACCATTTCATTTTTGGGGCAGAGGTGGTCTGGGTAGCCATTGGCTTTCAATACCCATTTGAGATGCTTGATCTCTCTCCTTTTGCCCTTTAAGGTGGACGGTATATTCTTTGCCCTTTTTACGAGTGTATTCACAACAGCTCTTTTATGGTGCAGTGGATGGCAAGACGTGAAATCGAGGTAACGCTCGGTCTGGGTGGGTTTCCTATACACTGCGGTACTTAAGCGTCCATTGATGTTCCTCCTCACCAAGACGTCCAAAAACGGAAGCGACCCATCCTGTTCTTCCTCACAGGTGAATTTGATGGAAGGAAACGTTCCACTGATGCCCTCCTGGATTGCATTAACAGCCGTGCTGGGGCAGATGACAAAAGTGTCATCGACATAGCGGTACCAGACACGTGGCTGTGTTGGGAGGGATGGGATGGTGCGTGTCTCCAGCTCTTCCATCACCATGTTGGCAACCACCACAGACCCCGGGGAGCCAATCGCAGTGCCGAACACCTGTTTGTAAAATGTGCTGTCAAAGACGAAATAGGTGGAAGAAAGACAAGTGCTGAGGAGGTCACATACGTCATCAACATTCAACCTGTCGGCGGCCTGTTTCCAGCAATCATCCTCCATTAGCCTCTGTCTCGCCACATCAACCACCAGGGTTGTGGGCACTTTTGTGAATAACGAAATGACGTCAAAGGACACCATGGATTCGTGTGGATGGATCGTGGTGTGTGTTATTTTATCCACAAACTCGGAGCTGTTGCGCAATCCTCGGTCGGTTTTTCCCCCGAGGTACTTTAGTTTATCGGCCACGAACTACAGACTTGGCATTTAATATGGAATTTTTTTTTTTTCTTGACTTGGGTTTACTTTCTTAACTCAGTATATCAATCTGGTGAGTTTCTTTTACACTTTGGTGATTTATTTGTTAAAAGAACATGTCACTGATTGTCTGTCGCAGCAAGAAGTCAACAACAGGATTATATCACAGGTGGCGTGGCAAAATGTACGGACAGGTGCATTTGATGATTGGCTTCACAGTCAGGTATACAAGGGTTGTTGCGTTCTGTATTAGTGGAAAACAACTGCTGCACGTCTCCAAAAGTTATTGCCGCTTCTTCTGGAGATGGTCCGTCAACTCGACAATGCTGTTTGTCATGGAGTGGTGGCTTTACGAAATTACGGCATGAAACAGTGTGCTATTGCTCGGCAGTATGGCATCACTCAAGGTCAGGTGTCAATGATCCTGAAACGAAATGCTAAGGGAGGTCTCCCTACTCCAATACCGAGGCCAGGACGTCCCCGCAGAACCACAAGGAGGGATGATCACCAGCTGCACCGGTTAGTCTGCAATGGCCGTACCAAGTCAGCTAATCAGCTTAGGGCTGAGTGGCAGCAACTGACAAATGTGCCTGTATCCAGAAGGCTAGTCAACCAACGACTGGTTCAAGCAGGCTATCGTGCCAGGCGTCCCCTGAGGAAGCCACGCCTGACCAGACAACACCGCCAGCGCCGATTGCAGTGGGCCAGAGAGCACCATCAATGGCAGCCAGGACAATGGAATCATGTGATATTCAGTGACGAGTCTAGATTTCTGGTCTATCGTCAAGATGGCCACGTCCGAGTGCGCAGACAAGTGCATGAAGCCTACAACAAAGATTGTATAGTGCCAAGAGTCCAAGCTGGAGGTGGTGGGGTGACCGTTTGGGCTGCTTTTCATGCAGGGGGCAAAATTGACCTGGTTGTTCTGAATGGAAACCTGAACCAGTTCAAGTACAGGGCCATTCTGGAAGAAACATTGCTTCCATTTGCTCGTGCAGCCTTTCCAGGAAACTTTGTCTTCCAAGGTGACAATGCACGGCCTCATCGTGCTCGCATGATCCAACACTTTCTTGCTGACCGTGGTGTAGAGCATATGGAGTGGCCTGCCATGTCCCCGGATATGAATCCGATAGAGAACTTGTGGGCAGAATTAACGCGTCAAATCGACCACTTGGACCAGCAGCCGACCTCTGTGCGTGAATTGCAGCAGGCTATTGTCACTGCATGGCAAGCGATTCCTGTACAAACCTTGGCAAATCTTGTGAACAGAATGCCTCAACGTGTACGTGCTCTCCTGAATGCTCGTGGGGGTTACACGAAGTACTGAACTGTAATTTTACTGTCCGTAATCCCAGTCGTAATTTAACTTTTGTTTTTGTTAATTTTGTTAATTTTTTAATTTTGTTAATAATAACAAAACAAAAATTTGTTAATTTTTTGGCTAATGTGCAAAATAAAGAGA
>NC_136266.1:73344789-73362289 GCF_964187855.1 Myxine glutinosa | reverse complement strand
CCATATAATCACATTCTGGTGCAACGAAGAGTCATAATTAATGGAGACGAGGCCTTAACTGACATAGAATAAGAATAACTAGGAAGATGTCCGAAAGTTGTCTACGTGTGGTGCGGTGGACCTGGGCACGACATTTAATGGGGGAATAAGGGGAAGGTCGGCTCTACTGATTGTTATTTACATGCAATGGGACTAGGGAATGGGGGATTGGGGAAAGTTGGGGAGTATTGGAGAAAATAGGGGAATATTTACAAGCGGATATGGAGGCCAAATTCCATATTCGCAACATTGCACCCTTCTCTACCCTCGGGGCGTCCCGACCCGATAAATTTTTACCTACTTTAGTGTGGCACGCAATGTAGTTCCCTCTACTATTAACTCTACCCTGAGTGCGACAGTTTTACAGATATTCACAAATGAGTAAATATGTCCCCCTGCGACGTTGCACCCTTCTCCTCACAGAAACACACCCACAGGATAACCGAATCCGGAAAGAATTCGCAAACTAAACATACAGCCGGTAGGGAGCATTATTTACAAGACTACGCTGCTATTTACACTACGATCCAGGACCTGTCTTTGGAGGAACACATGCAGATGTTATGCATAGAGAGAGCGCGCTTGCCAGCATCGATACACCAACCCACGAGTGCTCTGTGGCCGACGGCCTTTAATAACGTGCAGAGCACCCTTTCCCAGCATCAAAAGCACCACCCCACCACACAGTCAGCACCATCCGGTGCAGTCACCATTGTTCATTGGTATAAAAATAAATTCGACAACCCCTAACCCTGCAGGTGTCTCTTGCTCTTCTTGTGGTGCACTTGGTGGTAACTAAAAGTGGTTCACCTGTATGGCATAGGTGCCACGTTGACCCATAGGTCCATCCCCGGGTGGTGCTTGGCCGCAAACGAACTGCGGTCCATTGTGGGTGGCCACAAACATTGCGGTCCATATGGTGTATCGATCCCGGCAGCAAACAGCGAAAGTGCAGGCCCACAACTGCGCAGCCAGCACCTCTCTCTCCTCTCTCTCTACCCCAAAGCCAGATCCTCGGAGGTGGGAGACAAAAGAAGAAACAAGTGAGTAAGGTGGTAAGGGCGCAAAAGTGCACGCAATGTAAGGTGATGCACACTGGGGGCACATGGGAACCAGGTGAGACAGGTACGTTCCTATCGTACGCCCCCCCCCACCAGGTAACCTACATGGCCCCTCCCTTACCCCTTACTGCATCCACAAAACACAACACTACCCATAAACATCTACTTTACAAATCAACAAACATCCCTACTGTCTTCCCCGTTCCTCCCATATACCAAATTCGTCTTCTCTCCCTCCTAACCAATCAAATTTGCCATTTTCAACTCTCATCAAAATTTGCCATTTTCAACTCAACATCAAAATTTGCCATTACCAATTCAACATCAGTCCCTCCTAGGGAGGGAGAGATGGAATCACCCCAATGTCTCATCCACGTCGTGATGCGTCTCACAAATCCTCACAGCAATTCTCATTTCCTGCACAAAACAAAGAAAACACAGGTGTGGAGTCATCATCATCACAGGTAAGTGGCTGCGTATGGTGCGACAGGTTCTTCAATCCTAACTATTTCCTAAATGACTTTAACAACTTTACACTACCCGGGGTCTTCCTCCGGCCAAACCATTGGCCCTCTTACACTATGGGTTCTAAAAACCAATTCCCATTGGCCAAACTGTGGTGCTCTTCAATTTGGGGTCTCACTCCCCCGATTCATCTCCCGGTGCCCTCGTACAATTTCTGGGCTGTGGCGTGTACCTCTCCCAGTGGGTCTACCCACCTGCACACCTCCACCACTGCAGTTGCCTCCGAGCTTACCTGCTCCTTACCCTAACCTAACTACCTGGGGAAGGCCCTCTGGCACTCTCCCCACTCGGTGCCCTCTCTGGCACTGGGCTACCCGGGTCCATCCTCCGGATCCTCGGGCCCCATCCACAACTCTACCGGCTCCCAGAGCCCACCTGCGGCCTCACCTGGCCGACATCCTCACAGTGGTGGAGTGCCCAACCAACTACACACACTAACAGGCTACACGCCCCGCCATTTCCACAACACTAATGCACCCATTCACAACACCATTCTGCAACCGCACCACAAATGCCAATATCCAACCACAACTTACCTATACCCTCTACCTAACACTTACACTACCCGCCCCGGGTATTCGTGAAAGGGGTCCACTCTTCCCCCATCCACATCTTCGCACCATGCACACCACTCCGTACCACTTACTCCAACTCTCTCCACACACCTGTACTTGCACACCTGTGCTCTCACACTTGGTGCCACCTGCACCCTTCTCTCCCCAAGCGCATTCGCGCTGATCCACACACTCACTACTCATACACTGCTCCACTAGGGCGGGTCATACTCAGGTGCCAAAATCAATCTGAAGGAAATCCTAACATCAGGGGTGTCTATATTATGTCTTTTTTTATGGGGAATTCAAATATGAGTTTATTTTTTGGATAGGATAACTCTAACCTACATCAATTTGTATTTCTAAATTGCCAATTTTACCCTTTCGAACCCCTTTATAAGATATTAAAAGATATAAGGGAAATCATTCATATTGACACAGCCAAATCAAATGTACATATTTATTAACAGGTGAACTGTATGTATATCACTGGTTACAATTACAAAGATCAATCTCCTTACTTCTTGAACTTTACCAGGTTGCACAAGTCCTGCTTTGACTCATTCTTGGACATCAGCCTCCTGCTGGTCTCCTGAGCCCTGATGCCTCCATCCCTCTTTTCCTGTGAGAAGTACTTAGCAGAAGCCCCAGTCACCATTTTAACAACCCTCTCAATGCTTTGTGTGTGGCAAAGCCAGTTGAGCACCTCCATGGGGGTGTTGATGAAGTTCTTCACCTCCGAGGTGCTTAGGGAGCAGGTGAGAGGTGGCTCTGACACACCTTCTGACCAGCTGATCAAGTTACCAATGCTGAAGCATCACAGTTGATGTCAGGTGTCTTTCTGGTCCTGACAGAGGAGTCCCCCAGCTGAGTGTCTGGGTCCCCCTCTCCCCTGATGGCCAGGATTCTCTCCACCCCCTCAGTCCTCTCCTTCTGATCCTCAGAGCACAGCAGTGTTTGGAGGATGGCTTCACTGTGGGCATACCAAGCAGATCTTCTCACAGTCGGCATCACAAGGTCCAGCACCTCCTTCCTCTGGGACTTGAGGCAGTCCAGCTGAAACAAGATGTGCCTAGGCCCTTCGATCCAGGAGTGCTTGACTTTCACGTTGAACCAACATGGATAATACACTCCAATGATGAATTCCACAATGAATTGCAGATTCTTCTGGTTCTTTCCTGTCAGTCCATGCTTTGACACCCAGAGCCTGAGAAGTCTGTTCGCTGTGGTGAGCCAGCGGCTGTGGTTTACTGGTCCAATCTCCACTAGAGCCAGCCTTGCAGGAAGCACTCCATCCCTGATTGCACAGACAATTTTATAGCCATAGTGTTGATCAGTTGAGAGATCTTCAATGGCCTTGTCAGACAGCTTCATCAGTGGAGGGCCAACAAAGATCCGGGTGAAGTTTGGATTGATATCCAAGTCTGTAGCAGAACCAAGGAGCTTTCCTATTGGCCCGGAAAATGTGTTGTCTGACAGAGTAGGGCCATCAAGGTGAACAATGAGATGGCGCAGGGGAAGTTCACCAGTGTGCAGGTTGCACACGAACCAGACCAGCTTTCTCCCCAGGTGCAGCTCCAGCTTCCGCATTACTCCAGCTTTCACACCAGTGTTGACATTTGTTGAGTCTCCTCCAATGGCCCACAAGGTCTTATCAAAACCCCTCTCTTTCAGCCAGGCAAACAGGACCTTAGCAATCTGCTCTGCATGTGACTCCTCTTTAGTTGCTTTCTCTGGGGTAAAGTGGAACAGATAGTAGCTACCAGGCTCACTAACAACAGTATAGTGTTCTTGCTTGATCTTTGCAGGAAAAGATTGGTCATTGCCCTCAGCTTCCATCATCACATTGGTCAGGTCAATCCACCCATCAAAGAGGATGCAGGAGATCCCCCCCTACTCCCTGCACTTCTCATCAAACTCTTCCCCCAGCTCTGTCATCAACTTCTCCTGTGCTCTATTGACCTTGTTCTTATCAATCACTTTACTTGTATTGTCTTCTGTGATGATTCCTGCATCAATCAGAGCTGCAGTTGCTATCGCTGCAGTTGGCCTCAGCCCTATGCCATACCTTACACTAGCAAGGGCAATGTTTGGAATCTCATCATAGTTTTTCTGGACCTTTGCTGAAGCTGCAGGCTCAGTGTCAGTTTCAGGGAAGAGCTCAACTTCAGTGACAAACTCATCTTCAGCACCACTTCTCTCCAATTCCAGATCCTCATCACCATCTGACAAAAATCTCTCAACATCCTTCCTGGCTGCCTTCTCTGCTGCTGCAGCATTTTCCTCCTTGCTCCTTCTCCTTTTCTCTGCATTTTTTTAATTTTCCTGCCTTTCCAATGTCCTCACCTGTCTCTTGTGCTCTGGCAGATCAGGGCTCCCCATTTGGTGGGGTCCTTTACTTCCAACCTTCTCTTGCTGTCCCTTAATGTAGGCAAGATCTTTCACAGGAATCATTTTCTCTCTGCTGCAGGAACAGTTAATGTGGGTTTGGATCACACAGCCCTCACCTGCCTCACAGCCTCCCCCCTCACAACTGGTAATCTGACACTTGCAAGTCAAAATATCAAATAACTTGTCTAACTTGACAATGAACCTCTCTTTGGCATCAAGTTTGCCCTTCCCAAGAGAAAACTTCACTGCCTGATTCCAGACCTCCTTGTGCTTGGACATGATGGTCACCTTTTCATTGATAACAGGAGGCTTGAAAAGAGCATTAGCTTTGCTCCACTGACAAATCAGACCAGGGTAGATGTCAGACACGAGCTGGTCCACTGGGTAGTTCCTCCTGTCATCTTCACTTTGCTCCCTCAAGTAGATGCCATACCTCAGGATATCCCTCACAGTTGGCAGTTCAGACACCAACAGCTCCTGCCCAGTGCCAACAAGATTACTTAAATGAGAACTTGATTTCATCCTTGTTCTGACTTGAGCCATTTTTAGTAGTTCACACTGAAATAAAACAATAATACACAGGTAAGTATCCACTACAGACAGATATTAAGGTATTACACAGGTATTACAGAAAACCATCAAAATATTCACTTCACAGGTCACTATTTTCCTTCACATGTAACTCAGGCTGGCAATAGGTAAGTACACAAATCAATTAACAAATATAATATAAAACAAGGTAATTTACAACTAAAATTATTATCTATTTGTTCCTCAGGTTCCTTATCAAAAACGTACTTACTGGCAATGCCATAAGAAGAGAAGAGAAGACGGACGGATAAGGATTGCCAACCTCCTCAACATCGAGCTTTCAGCAACAAGATGGCTACAACTGCCGTCCCAACAGGAAGTTACCAAAATAAAAGCCCGAACTTCAAAATAAAAAACTTCTCTTTTTTCCAGAAGATTAGCAAAATAATCAAAAATTTAATAATAATCAACTGCAAATTGATGTAGGTTAGGGTTATCAGAATTTTAAAAAATCTCAGATTTGTGTTCTACACACCAAAATACGTAATATGAACACCCCTCTCGATTGATTTCCAAAAAAAAAAAAGTATGGCCCGCCCTACTGCTCCACACACCTGTCCAATTGCACACCTGTGCAATCACACCTGTTCCATCCTCACACACACGGCATCATCTCAGCTAACTACTCCCTTCTGAAACTTGCGCTTCCCAGTCGTCCCTTTAAACTATTGCGCTCCCACGTCATTATCATCCACACTAATCTACCTGCGTCCCCACTACAGGTATCAGTCACTAACTAACCTTAACGTTACCTAAGGTCATCTTCTCTAGATCCCTACACACAATATCCTAACCCACCCGGGCTAGTTTTCACTGCCATACACCCCATAAGCTATTGCTCCTTTGCCCCCCCCCCCCCGTGAGGGATGGTGGATTTGCCATCCCACCACATCGGGGGTCTCTCACTACCAATTTTGCACATCAAATTTCAACAAATTAAAAATTTGCCAATCACTGCCCATCATCTGCCAATCACTGTACCATTACCAATCATCACTCTGCCAATCCTTTGCCAATCATTAAATTTTGCTTTTCTCTAATTTTGGGTCCAAAACACTAACCTCATCACCCAGTCGACTCACTAATACCTCTCGGTGCGCCAATTCCTGTCCAAAGCCCGGCTTCGTAAAGCCAAGCAATGGATGCTGGTTGTTTTGTGCCAGCGGCTGGATGCGTCCCGCATTCGGTGCAGGGACGAGGGCTTACCCGGGCCGAGATCCCACGCATCACCTCGGCGTGGAGCCATCCAATGCCCCGATCTCGACCTGCCGGCACGTCTCACCAAAAAGTGGTCGCCATGACGACCCTTTCTATCGGGCTGCCAGCTCCGCCTAGTGGAGCCTGGACGCGGCCGTTCAAAGCGAGGCCCGGCACGCACCGAGGGCCCGCTTCGGCTAAAAGTCGCTCTAACCTCTAACCCGTGTAACGTCGATGCTTCACCTGCATGCTTACACCCCGCAGCCCGTTCCTTGCTCACACATCCAGCCGTGCCCATGCTCCTCGTACCTTTCCTTACACACCCAGGTACACCCATTCCACTCACAGCCTTGGTCACACACCTGACCACCGAACACCTTGGCACACATTCGTTGCTCGCACACCTCACCAAAACACCTCTTCGCGCCCCCTCCTCAGTCACCTCCTCTGTGACAATCACAGGTGTGCTCTCATTCGCACACCCAACCACGTGCCTCACCACCAACTCCAGCGTGCATTCCCACTCACGCTCTACCATTCCAGGTGTGCATCCTTCCATCCCAGGTGTACATCCTCGCTCACCTGTCACATCTAACTCACGCTCCATGTCACTCTCACTACTTTCACCTCCATTCCTGACAGCGCACTCACCCTTACTCTTGACAGCACACTCTTTCCCCATGCACCTGTCCGTCACACACCTTTCTCGCGCACACTCTCCCGTTACACCCTCTGTAACACTCACCACAGGTGGACACTCTTCCTTACTTCTGACAGCGCACTCTTTCCTCATGCACCTGTCCGTCACACACCTTTCTCGCGCACACTCTCCCGTTACACCCTCTGTAACACTCACCACAGGTGGACACTCTTCCTTACTTCTGACAGCGCACTCTTTCCTCATGCACCTGTCCGTCACACACCTTTCTCGCGCACACTCTCCCGTTACACCCTCTGTAACACTCACCACACCGCGCTTCCACGTGCTCCCTCGCACACGCGCTACGACCGACTCACTCTCGCCAGCACACTCACTCCTTGGCACGCACTTTTTCCTCACACACCCCAGAGTCGGATTTTCTCGCACACCTCCTTTTTCGCACACCAGACTTGTCGCACACTTCACCAACGGCCTCTCACGAACACCCGGGTCCATCTCGACCCCCAAGCTCCTTAAATCCCCTGGCGCATCATACGCACGACCATATTGGTCACCACTTACACCGGGTCCTCTTCCTCTTCGCTTCTCCTCCATCACCTGCGAATCCCTCATCCGGTTAATGAGCACATCATCACGATCCAAACACAGACTTTGGACCAATTCTTTTATCTCCTCTTTTATCTCTTTCTTATCCCCTCTCCGTCGCTTCTTAATTTCGCTCATCCCTTCTTCCACTTCTTCTAATTTCTGCTTCACCTCTTTTATTCCCCGGTACGTATCCTCAAGCTCATCCTCTAAGGCTACCTTGACCGTTTCCAGGTGCGTCCTCACCTGCCGGTCCTTCGTCTCCATTACCTCTATCACCTCGTCCAACCTCGTTGTCAGTCCCTCACGTACCATCTGACATTCCCTCTTTGTCGCTATTAAGTCGTTTTTTATGTCGTTTTGTGTCGCTTTTAAACCTCCTAATACCGCAGTGTTCCTTTGAACCTGCTCCACTAACTCCGTCTGTCCCACCGTCAGCTGCTCCACCTCCTGCGTCAGGTCCTCTATGCCCCCTTGTAACTTTACAGTCCCCTTTCTCACCTCCTTTTCCATGTGCTCCTCACAGTGCCTCACCTCCTCGCGCACTCCTCCGACCTCCTCACTCACTCCTCCTCTGATCTCCTCTCCCATCACTTGCATCTCCTGCCCAGATGCCACCCTCATCTGCTCCATTTCCTCCCTGTGAGCATCCAGTTTGGTTTCTACCCCCATTCTGACCCCCTCTATCTGCTGCTCCATTTGTTTAACTTCCCTTTCCGCTTGGTCCCTCATGTCCCTCAATTTGCCTTCCATACTGTTTTCTAACCCCTCTAACCCTTTTTGCATCCCTTCCATTTGATTCTCTTGAGCGGCCATTCTGTTTTCTACCCCCGTTAACCCCTTTTTCACCTCTTTTATCCCGTTGTCTAACCCTTCAAAATTATTGTCGAACTTCCCAAATTTCTTGTCTAACTCCTCACCGGTACCCCTCGCTTCGTCCCTCATTACCCCCATTTGGTTTCCCATTACCCCCAATTGCTCATTCTGAGCCTCCATCCGGTTCCCCATTACCCCCAATTGCTCATTCTGAGCCTCCATCCGGTTCCCCATTACCCCCAATTGGCCCTCCAATTTTCCCCGATCACACCTTGTTTTGTCTATCATGGCATCCATTTTTGCATTCATCTGGATTAGCAATAGTTTAATGCTCACCCAGTCTTGCACAGGGACCCCGGCTTGTAGCAACCAAAGGTTCGAATCCACCGGCGGCGCTGCTACGGTCGCGGGCGCCGTAGTCATGTGCGAGGCGCCATTTTGCGTGCCTGCTACCCTCGCTGTTTCGCTCTCCTCATGTCCCTCATGTCCCTCAATTTGGTCCTGGACCGACCCTGCCTCACTCTCCGCCACCGGACCCCAGCCGTCCCGATCCGCCATAGCGCGACCCGCAAAACTCGAGTCTCGTAAAACAAATCCAAATTTATTTTTTTTTTCGTTATAATTTCGGCGAGCGCAGCAACCGCGGGACCGCGCTCCGGCTCGATTCCGTCGAGCGCCGCACGCGCTCCGGCTCGATCCTCCCTCCCAAAATTTGGGCCCAACCAATCTAGTCCCGGGCCCGAATCTCACTCCTCGACACCAATTGTTACAGACACGACTTTGATGTTAAAGTGGGCCGAGCGGAATGGCCGTCGTGTCCGCACAAATTACCCGACTATACTCGACGTTGACGAAGTCGCGCGATGCTGGCTCAATAAGAAAAAGAAGACACCCGGCTGGATTACAATAACACAATACGACACCAGGGGTTCAGTTCTCAAGACCTCCGGAGGAGGTTATATTAAGGCGGAAGGTTAGATTACAACTACAAGAGGGACAGCATAGAAAGACAAGCACTTAGACACAATCTTATATTATTCCCAACAGACGACAGATAAACGGGACAAAGCTGACTCACACGGGGATTGATGGAAAGGACAGGCGGGTAGCGATGGCTCCAGGTGCACCTGGGCTCAAAGGTCAGAATCGACTCGGTCCGGTCCAGAGATGCGGGGAGGTCGCAGCGCTCGGATGGCGTCTTGTCTGCTCAAGCTGGGGGCGCATCTGACGTCACATCCGGCGCGGGGCCGCGTATATCCGGCGGGGAGTGACACGCCCTCGGCTCGTTAGCTCCGCCTCGTGGAATCGGCACGTTGCTTCTCATTGGGTGCGTGCGGGGGGTTTACCAGGCTCCGCCCTTGACGAGGAGCTGACAAGGAGCCCCTTCGTGGTAACCCCGTGGAGCGCATGGTCTATGGCGCTAATCGAGCCGGTGTGAGGACGCATCCTCCCCCGCTCCGCCGCCATCTCCTCTGTTGTTGTTGTAATTGTTGGGGAAGAAGATGGAAGGAGGTATGGGAAAGGTCCTAAACTCACTACTGATGCCATATAATCACATTCTGGTGCAACGAAGAGTCATAATTAATGGAGACGAGGCCTTAACTGACATAGAATAAGAATAACTAGGAAGATGTCCGAAAGTTGTCTACGTGTGGTGCGGTGGACCTGGGCACGACATTTAATGGGGGAATAAGGGGAAGGTCGGCTCTACTGATTGTTATTTACATGCAATGGGACTAGGGAATGGGGGATTGGGGAAAGTTGGGGAGTATTGGAGAAAATAGGGGAATATTTACAAGCGGATATGGAGGCCAAATTCCATATTCGCAACAATATCTTAACGGAAAAGCAAAAGCGAATTTTTAATATATATCGACACGTTGCCGTCGGTGTCATGTTGGGCGGTGTATGATACATCATGACGCGATTTTTACAAATATATCTCTGCATTTTCCTGCGTGTGTGGAATGTTCTCAATTATTGCTGACACCGTCTAAAATCATCGATAAAAATGAAATCATATGGTGAGTTAGATTGGAGATAAAGGCGTGAGAGAGACTCAATGGCCTTGAAGTTACAGGCGTTTGAGAATTCATTTCGTTCTATAAACGGCAACTTTCATTGGATTTTCTTCCCGTTTTTTTTCAACCGAGTCTAAAACTATGTTAGCGACTGTGAAAAATGAAATGATATATCGAATTTGATTTGAAATAAAACTGGGAGAGAGAGCAAGACACCACGGGCCTACAAAACAGGCCTCAAAGCTATGCGAGTTAATAAAATGGTGGATATTTGTTTATAATTATATGAAGCCACTCCCAGAATGGGTGGAGCTATGGGTGGAGCTGCTCTGCAAACCGAGTAAGCCACACCCCGGACAGACGCCCAACAGACAGACAGACAGACAGAATCATCTACGGCTATTATAATATATATATATATATATATATATATATATATATATATATATATATATATATATATATATATTGTTGCGGATATGGGATTTGGCCTCCATATCCGCTTGTAAATATTCCCCTATTTCCCCAATACTCCCCAACTATCCCCAATCCCCCATTCCCTAGTCCCATTGTCTGTAAACAACACTCTGTAGAACCGACCTTCCCCTTCTTCCCCCATTAAATGTCGTGCCCAGGTCCACCGCATCTCACGTAGACAACTTTCGGACCTCTTGCTAGTTATTCTTAGTCTATGTCAGTTAAGGACTCGTTTCCATTAATTCTGACTCTTCGTTGCACCAGAATGTGATTGTATGGCACCAGTAGTGAGTTTAGGACCTCCCCATACCTCCTCCCATCTTCCTCATGAAACCACAACAACCACAACTACAACAACAACAACAACAACAACTACAACAACAGAGGGGGGCGGCGCGGCGCGGCACGGGGAGTGTGCGTCCTCACTCCGGCTTGGTTAGCCGCCATTGCCCATGCGCTCCACGGGGTTACCACGAAGGGGCTGGCTGTCAGCTCCTCGTCAGGGGCGGAGCCCGGTAACCCCCCGCAGCCAGTGAGGAGCGGCGGGCCGATTCCATCTGGGGCGGAGCTAACGAGCCGAGGGCGTGTCACTCCCCGCCGGATATGCGCAGCCACTTACCGGACGTGAGGTAAGATGCGCCTCAGCCACGAAGAAGAACCAGTCACGACCTCCGAGCGCTGTGACCTCCCTGCATCTACTGGACCGTACTGTATCCTGTCCCTGAGCCAAGAGTGCACCTTGAGCCATCGACTACCTGCCTTCCTTGCCATCAATCCCCGTGTGAGTCAGTTTTGTCCCGTTTATCTGTCGTCTGTTGGGGTTACTATTAAGACCGTAATTAAGTGCCTATCTTTCTATGCTGTCTCTCTCATCCCTGTAATCTAAACGTTCCGAACTAATATAACCTCCTCCGGAGGCCTTGAGAACTGTACCCCTGGTGTCGTGTCATTTAACCTAGCCGTTGTGTCCTTTCCTTCATTGATCTAGCGTAGCGCGACTCGGCCAACGTTCGAGTATAATCGGGTAACTTGTGCGAACACGGCGGCCATTCCGCTCGGCCCATCATAACATCTAAGTCGTGTCCGTAACAATTGGTGTCAGGAGTGTCGGATTCGGACCTGGGACTAAATTAATTTAGCCCAAATTTTGGAACACCAATTGTACCATTAGGGTAACAATTGGTGTCGAGGAGTGAGATTCGATCCGGAGCGCGTTTTACGCGCTCGAAATTATAACGGCGAAATTTGATTGTGTTTTACAAAATATAAAAACCCGAATTTTGAAAGTCGCGCTATGGCAGACCAAGTCGGCTGGGGTCCGGTAGAGGAGAGTGAGGCAGGGTCGATCCAGGACCAAAATGAGGGACAAGAGGAGAGCGAAGCAGTGAGGGTAGCAGACGCACAAAATAGCGTTGTTGCGCCCGACGTTGCGGGCGCGCAAAATGGCGCCTCGCAAGAGCGCGCGGTAGCCGAGCCCGCTGTATCAACGGGCTTTAACATGCAGCCGATTGACATGCAGGCCCTCATTGCGCAGCTACAGGCAGCTGTACAGATGAGTATGGGGAGCCAAATTGAGCGATTGGGTGAGCGGTTGGGAAACCAAATTGTGGGAATGAGGGCTGATAGTGAGCGATTGGAGGGCCAAATGGGGGTAATGGGAAACCAAATGGGGGCAATGAGGGACGAAGCGAGGGGTACCGGTGAGGGGTTAGATAACGGAATAAAAGCGGTGAAAAATGGGTTAATGGGGGTAGAAAACAGAATGGCCGCTCAAGAGAATCAAATGGAAGGGATGCAAAAGGGGTTAGAGGGGTTAGAAAACAGGATGGAAGGCAAATTGAGGGACATGAGGGACCAAGCGGAAAGGGAAGTTAAACAAATGGGGCAGCAGATAGAGGGGGTCAGAATGGGGGTAGAAACCAAACTGGATGCTCACAGGGAGGAAATGGAGCAGATGAGGGTGGCATCTGGGCAGGAGATGCAAGTGATGGGAGAGGAGATCAGAAGAGGTGTGAGTGAGGAGGTCGGAGGAGTGCGCGAGGAGGTGAGGCACTGTAAGGAGCACATGGAGAAGGAGGTGAGAAAGGGGACTGTAAAGTTACAAGGGGGCATAGAGGACCTGACGCAGGAGGTGGAACAGCTGACGGAGGGACAAAAAGGACTAACGGAGCAGGTTCAAAGGAACACTGCGGTATTAGGAGGGTTAAAGGCGACACAGAAAGAACTAAAAGATGACTTGATAGCAACAAAGAGGGAATGTCAGATGGTACGTGAGGGACTGACAACGAGGTTGGACGAGGTGATAGAGGTAATGGAGACGACGGACCGGCAGGTGAGGACGCACATGGAAACGGTCAAGGTAGCCTTAGAGGACGAGCTTGAGGAGACGTACCGGGGAATAAAAGAGGTGAAGCAGAAATTAGAAGAAGTGGAAGAAGGGGTGAGCGAAATTAAGAAGCGACGGAGAGGGGATAAGAAAGAGATAAAAGAGGAGATAAAAGAATTGGTCCAAAGTCTGTGTTTGGATCGTGATGATGTGCTCATTAACCGGATGAGGGATTCGCAGGTGATGGAGGAGAAGCGAAGAGGAAGAGGACCCGGTGTAAGTGGTGACCAATATGGTCGTGCGTATGATGCGCCAGGGGATTTAAGAAGCTTGGGGGTCGAGATGGACCCGGGTGTTCGTGAGAGGCCGTTGGTGAAGTGTGCGACAGGTCTGGTGTGCGAAAGAGGAGGTGTGCGAGAAAGTCCGACTCTGGGGTGTGTGAGGAAAAAGTGCGTGCCAAGGAGTGAGGGTGCTGGCGAGAGTGAGTCGGTCGTAGCGCGTGTGCGAGGGAGCACATGGAAGCGCGGTGTGGTGAGTGTTACAGAGGGTGTGACGGGAGAGTGTGCGCGAGAAAGGTGTGTGACGGACAGGTGCATGAGGAAAGAGTGCGCTGTCAAGAGTAAGGGTGAGTGCGTTGTCAAGAGTGGTGGTGAGAGTAGTGAGAGTGACAAGGAGTGTGAGTTGGTTGTGACAGGTGAGCGAGGATGGACACCTGGAATGGAAGGATGCACACCTGGAATGGTAGAGCGTGAGTGGGAATGCACGCTGGAATTGGTAGTGAGGCACGTGGTTGGGTGTGCGAATGAGAGCACACCTGTGATTGTCACAGAGGAGGTGACAGAGGAGGGGGCGCGAAGAGGTGTGTTGGTGAGGTGTGCGACCAACGAATGTGTGCCAAAGTGTTCGGTGGTCAGGTGTGTGACCAAGGCTGTGAGTGGAATGAGAGTACCTGGGTGTGTAAGGAAAGGTACGAGGAGCATGGAGACGGCTGGATGTAGGAGCACGAAAGGGGTAGCGTATGCGTGTAAGAACCCAGGTGAAGCATCGACGGTAACCAGGTTAGAGGTTAGGTCGACTTTTAGCCGAAGCGGGCCCTCGGTGCGTGCTGGGCCTCGCTTTGAACGGCCGCGTCCGTGCTCCATTAGGCGGAGCGGGCGGCTGGATAGGAAGGGTCGTCATGGCGACCACTTTTTGTTGAGGCATTCCGGCAGGTCGAGATCGAGCCATGGGATGGCTCCACGCCGAGGGGGTGCGTGGGATCTCGGCCCGGGTAAGCCCCCGTCTCTGCACCGAGTGCCGGACGCATCCAGCCGCTGGCACCAAACAACCCGCATTCATGGCTTGGCTTTACGAAGCCGGGCTTTGGACAGGAATTGGCGCACCGAGAGGCATTAGTGAGTAGACTGGGTGATGAGGTTAGTGTTTTGGCGCCAAAATTAGAGAAAAACAAAATTTGGTGATTGGCAGAGAATTGGCCGTAATGATTGGCAGATGATGAGCAGTGAGTGGCAAATTTTTGATTTGTTGAAATTTGATGTGCAAAATTGGTAGTGAGCGATGGGCCCAGTGGGTAAGGGTGGCATCCCTGCCACCCTTCCCATAGTGGGGCAAAGGAGCTATAGTTTATGGGGTGTATGGCAGTGAAAACTAGCCCGGGTGGGTTAGGATATTGATAGGGATCTAGCGAAGATGACAGTAGGTAACGTTAAGGTTAGTTAGTGACTGATACCTGTAGTGGGGACGCAGGTAGATTAGTGTGGATGATAATGACGTGGGAGCGCAATAGTTTAAAGGGACGACTGGGAAGCGCAAGTTTCAGAGGGGAGTAGTTAGATGAGATGATGCTGTGTGAGAACTGGACAGGTGTGTGGAGCAGTGTGGAGCAGTGTATGAGTAGTGAGTGTGTGGATCAGCGCGAATGCGCTTGGGGAGAGAAGGGTGCAGGCGGCACCAAGAATGAGAGCACAGGTGTGCAAGTACAGGTGTGTGGAGAGAGTTGGAGTAAGTGGTACGGAGTGATGTGCATGGTGCGAAGGTGTGAATGGGGGAAGAGTGGACCCCTTTCACGAGTACCCGGGGCGGGTAGTGTAAGTGTTAGGTAGAGGGTATAGGTAAATTGTGGTTGGATATTGGCATTTGTGGTGCGGTTGCAGAATGGTATTGTGGATGGGTGCATTAGTGTTGTGGAAATGGCTGGGCGTGTAGCCTGTTAGTGTGTGTAGTTGGTTGGGCACTCCACCACTGTGAGGATGTCGGCCAGGTGAGGCCGCAGGTGGGCTCTGGGAGCCGGTAGAGTTGTGGATGGGGCCCGAGGATCCGGAGGACGGACCCGGGTAGCCCAGTGCCAGAGAGGGCACCGAGTGGGGAGAGCGCCAGAGGGCCTTCCCCAGGTAGTTAGGTTAGGGTAAGGAGCAGGTAAGCTCGGAGGCAACTGCAGTGGTGGAGGTGTGCAGGTGGGTAGACCCGCTGGGAGAGGTACATGCCACAGCCCAGAAATTGTGCGAGGGCACCGAGAGATGAATCGGGGGAGTGAGACCCCAAATTGAAAAGCACCACAGTTTGGTCAATGGGAATTGGTTTTTAGAACCCATAGTGTAAGAGGGCCAATGGTTTGGCAGAAGAAAGACCCCGGGTAATGTAAAGTTGTTAAAGTCATTTAGGAAATAGTTAGGATTGATGAACCTGTCGCACCATATGCAGCCACTTACCTGTGGTGATGATGATGACTCCACACCTGTGTTTTCTTTGTTCTGTTGCAGGAAATGAGAATTGCTGTTGGATTTGTGAGACGCATCACGACGTGGATGAGACATTGGGGTGATTCCATCTCTCCCTCCCTAGGAGGGACTGATGATGAATTGGTGATAGCAAATTATGATATTGAGTTGGAGATGGCAAATTTTGATGAGAGTTGAAAATGGCAAATTTGATTGGTTAGGAGGGAGAGAAGACGAATTTGGTTTATGGGAGGAACGGGGAAGACAGTAGGGACGTTTGTTGATTTGTAAAGTAGATGTTTATGGGTAGTGTTGTGTTTTGTGGATACAGTAAGGGGTAAGGGAGGGGCCATGTAGGTTACCTGGTGGGGGGGGGGCGTACGGTAGGAACGTACCTGTCTCACCTGGTTCCCATGTGCCCCCAGTGTGCATTACCTTACATTGCGTGCACTTTTTGCGCCCTTACCACCTTACTCACTTGTTTTCTTCTTTTGTCTCCCACCTCCGAGGATCTGGCTTTGGGGCAGAGAGAGAGGAGATAGAGGTGCTGGCTTCGCAGTTGTGGGCCTGCACTTTCGCTGCTTGCTGCCTGGATCGATACACCATATGGACCGCAATGTTTGTGGCCACCCACCATGGACCGCAGTTCTTATGCGGCCAAGCACCACCCGTGGATGGACCTATGGGTCAACGTGGCACCTATGCCATACAGGTGAACCACTTTTAGTTGGCCCCCTGAAGGCCACAATACAGAAATGGACGCGGTTGGCGCCTTTCTTTATTTTTAAAGAAGTAAGAAGGCAAAGTGCACCACACGAAGAGCAAGAGACACCTGCAGGGTTAGGGGTTGTTGTTTTTATTTTAATGAACAATGGTGACTGCACCGATTGGTGCTTGGGGTGGTGCTTTTGGTGCTTGGAAGGGGTGCTCTGCACATTATTAAAGGCCGTAAGGCCACAGAGCACTCGTGGGTTGGTGTATCGATGCTGGCATGCGTGCTCTCTCTATGCATAACATCTGCATGTGTTCCTCCAAAAACAGGTCCTGGATCGTAGTGTAAATATCAGCGTAGTCTTGTGTAAATAATGCTCCCTACCGGCTGTATGTGTAGTTTGCGAATTCTTTCCGCGATTCGGTTATCCTGTGGGTGTGTTTCTGTGAGGAGAAGGGTGCAACGTCGCAGGGGGACATATTTACTCATTTGTGAATATCTGTAAAACTGTCGCACTCAGGGTAGAGTTAATAGTAGAGGGAACTACATCTGAGTGCCACACTAAAATAGGTAAAAATTTATCGGGTCGGGACGCCCCGAGGGTAGAGAAGGGTGCAATGTTGCGGATATGGGATTTGGCCTCCATATCCGCTTGTAAATATTCCCCTATTTCCCCAATACTCCCCAACTATCCCCAATCCCCCATTCCCTAGTCCCATTGTCTGTAAACAACACTCTGTAGAACCGACCTTCCCCTTCTTCCCCCATTAAATGTCGTGCCCAGGTCCACCGCATCTCACGTAGACAACTTTCGGACATCTTGCTAG